>NC_134458.1:134703535-135024535 GCF_047948215.1 Lycorma delicatula | reverse complement strand
AAATTTCACCTTTTAACATTCCACACAAGAACTGTAAACACAAGTGATTTCACACCACATCATTGTTGGTAGTTGTAATCGTCTTCCAATAAAAATTTATTGATCAGTTGAGGTGAAATGTGATCAAGTAGCTTGTAGGTCTTGAAAGGGAGTTTCAATTGCCACCATCTTCACCAAAGAACAAAATAAGACTGTCCATCACCAGAACGATCTGCACCAATTTATAAAACTTTGGGAAAAATTGTTGTTATAACTGATAAAGTAAAAATTGATGATCAAGATAAGTCATGAGTCTCTTTGAGGGTCACACCTTATGAAGGTGTGCAAGCAGCGTATCCAGGGTTTACAGATGTACCCACCAGCTTGGTCTAGTGGTGAACGTGTCTTCCCAAATCAGCTGATTTGGAAGTCGAGAGTTCCAGCGTTCAAGTCCTAGTAAAGTCAGTTATACCAGTGTTCTTTGGTGGTTGGGTTTCAATTAACCACACATCTCAGGAATGGTAGAACTGAGACATACAAGACTAAACTTCATTTACAGTCATACATATCATCCTCTGAAGTATTATCTGAAAGGTAATTACCAGAGGCTAAACAGGAAAGAGAAAGAAAGGGTTTACAGATGTGGATAAAGGCAACATGTGATAAGATGTTGTTTGGTATACCTATGGTTCAGCGAGAGCCAGGAAATCATTTCAGTGATTGTTAATTTCATATAGTGAAAACTTCACGATATAAAGAGAAAAATAAATGTAATATAGACAGTATCCTAGCCCACCATCAGCTCAATGACTCATTCAACTAAAATTCCAGTGCTAGTTTTCATTACTACCCTCTCTTGAAGAACATGATTATGGTGATGAACTAGGTGATAACAATGATGAAGAGTTTGAAATTGAAAGAGGACTCTGTTTGTAAGGAATTTAATCAGCATGAATTGAGTGATTAGCTTGAGATTTGAAACTATTGAAGAAGGCTTCAGAATGCTTAGTGCTTCAGAACTCTTAGTATCAACACTGCATGAGAAAAACTTACTTTAAAAAGGAATGACATTATCGTACTTTCAAACCAGAGAGAATGCACTTCTGCAGTACTTTAGAAGTGACAGTGGCTTTGTGTATTGCCATAACATACCTGGTTTAATGGAGAAATTGGGAATTAAAATCTATAACTCAACTGAATGGTGACTGTACATCGTAGCTCAAAGCAAAGCTTAAAGAGTGTTCTTCTTTTTTTCTCCCAGAAAACCTTAGTGCAGCCAGTGATGAACAAATTGAACAATTCCACCAAGTTTTGAAGGTCACAGAAGGATAGTATCAGGGTAGACTGGATGTATTTATGATGGTCAACTACTGTTGGATCAACCAGCAGGATTGTCCCAACATTGAACACTGCAGGAAAAGCCACAAGCATAAATTTTTACCTTAACTGCTACTATTTGCACATGATTTGACATACATTAACAATTTATCCTTTTTATAAACAAAAGAACTTAAAATAAACAGTACATTCAGGTAATTATTTCATTATTTTCTTTTAAATTTGTATGTTTTTGACAAAAATTGGAGGGTATCCTGTATTGTAAAGTTTTGATGTGATAATAAAAAACTAGGGTCACTTTAAAAAAAAAAAAAATAGTAAGAACAAGCATAAGACCTAACTCAAATGAAAACTCATAATCATGTGTTAAGAATGATATTCATTAAAGGATACACTTAAATATATTCTTTAGATAAAGTCATTTATTATTACAACCACTCATTGATTTTCATCGCATCAATTTTCTGCGCAACTTAAAATAAAGGATTACCATTCTTGTTGGAGCTCTTTTACATATATTTTTTATTGTTTTGTGATCGAGTCACAGCTGAAGTAGCTGTTCTAGCAACTCCCTCTGTTCTAGCTGCTGATATATTTGGTACTGAACTTGGTCTTGCTAATGTATTTAAGTAATGACGTAGTAATCGTTTCAGTTGTCTATTTTCAGCTAAACAAGACTGATGTTGTAAATGCATTGTTTGTGTTTCTAATAACACTTCATTATACTGTTTCCAAAAATTATCAAGTTTGTCAAATGGCTCTGACATTACCTTTTCCTAGAACATAATAAGAAATTTTTTAAGTCATTTTATAGTTTTGAAAAGAAAATAATATAAGAAAATTTGTTTTATTTATATACTTACTACTATTAAAAGTAGAAAGTAATAGTAAAAAGTAGTAGTAAAAGTAAAAGGCAGTCTTAGCTGGGTTAAAATGCAGAGATTATTGAATTTACATAGAATTAGACTCTGTTCTTTTAATAAAAATTATCAATGTAGAATTCTTTTTTTTTATTAAAACAATTAAATTATTTCTGTATCTAGAAAGTAGCAGCACAGCAAAGGATAATTAATAAACAGAGCCCTGCATTATACAGTCAATAATATTGAATA
Organism: Lycorma delicatula; assembly: GCF_047948215.1. Lineage (NCBI taxonomy): Eukaryota > Metazoa > Arthropoda > Insecta > Hemiptera > Fulgoridae > Lycorma > Lycorma delicatula. Next base: position 135,022,106 of record NC_134458.1, on the reverse strand, counting down.
AAATTAAATATTTAATTTCTTAAATACATAACAAAAATTAGTTACAAGAAAAAGCTACATAAAAATAAAATTAATAAATTCATAATATGAAAATAGCAGAACATTTTTAAAGTAGAATTCAAATAGGAGTGAAGAACAGAAAGTAAAGACTAATTTATTAATATAAAAATCTATTTATATATGTTGATCAAGTTAGGGAAAATAAACACTTTTTTTTAAAGTCAGTATCAGAAATAATTTGCAAAAAAATTAAACTCTTACTCTTGAGAAAATAAACAAAAAAAAGATAAAATGAAAATACTATTAAAAAAAAATAAAATTTGAACTCTGAGAATTAAGAAACTAATACAGTTCATTAAAATTGTTTCAGATGTATAGTATATGTTTTAAATTGTATTCAAATGTGGAACCGAAGCAAAAGTTTCATCAGATTAAAATAACAACAGAATTATTTCATTCAATGATTGAGACAATGAATAAACAAAAAATTTATTCCAAAATAGATTTTACGTAATTATGTGATTTTATTTGTAATCAATTTAAATTTCTAAAAAAAATTATTCTTGTATTTTTTAAATCGTCCGTTTAATTACTAATTAAAAACCTGTAATTTAAACATTTTTTTAATTAAAAAAACAACAAAAGTTGGAACACAGTGGAAGTATCTCTTTGACAGTCATTAATTACTGACAACTAGTGTCCCAGATAGTAATACATATATTAAACATTACTTTTGACTCTGGTAATTGATAGACACTTCTACATTTTTCTTTGTTTTAAATTTTCACTTCTTTAATTCAGTCATTGTGAAGCTCAATTTTAGTACAATAATAATCGCAGTTGTGTTTACAGAACTACTAAAATAATTTTCAGTTCTAACATGCATAAAGTTTTAGCTTAAAATTTCTTCTTTTACCTATTAAATACAAAATCATTGTTTTAAAAATTGGGATAAGAAAATGAATAATTTCACTTTTAATTATTAAAATAATAAGTAAATATAGTTTAGAACTTAAGGAAAAAATATATAACAAAATGATTAACCTCTGCCTCTTTTGAATCTTCCTCTTCTTTTACATTTTGTTCTTGATCATTGACTGGAAGGATGGGTCCTTTACAATAGCTAGGTAATACTTTTTCCATCTGCGTTAAATATTTCTGACAGTTCAAATTAAGTTGTAATAATCGCTCACCTTTTTCTGTAATTTCTGTAACTTTCTGAAAACAATTTAACCATTAAATCATTTTAATATTATAAGAGAAAAGGTGATAATATAGGTGTAATTATTTTACAACTATATAGATTCTATGAATACTGCTTGAAAAATTAATAGAAACTACATTAATTGAAATAACTTATGAAAACCTAGGTTCATAATCTCACATCATTGACATTCTCTTTTACCACAGAAAATTATTTTATATATTCTTAAAGAATCTTTAAGAAGAAAATTAAAGGTAATTTACTTAAAAGGTAATAAAAAGTCTAACTTAAAAGGTCTAGTTAAAGGTAATTTACTTATGTACTGACAATCGCTTCTTCAATTCTCTTCCCATTCATTTATCTTTCCTTAACTTTCATTTTCTTTATAGGACAGGTAAGCTAAATATAAGCTAACAAAACTAAAAACATACTAACAAAATAAGATATCACTTTAAATTGTAAAATTTTCTTTCATAACTATTGTCTGATTGTATATATATATATATATATATATGTATTTGTGTGTGTGTGTGTGTGTGTGTGTGTGTGTGTGTGTGTGTGTGTGTGTGTGTGTGTGTGTGTGTGTGTGTGTGTATGCGTGCACACGTTTCCTTGTCCTGTTTCTATAATGTGCTTTGCAATAACAAGGGAGCTTTAAACACATTGTTTGTATTTACAAATTATGCAGTTACTTTTGTTTGTATTTCATATGGAAAACATGGTTCTCCAAACAATATTCTGTTTTCTTGTGTATTTGTACTTTTGGTAGTTCTTGCAGTTGCCACAATTTCACTTCTTGTATTTCTGTAGGATTAATATCTGGGTGAAGGTAGTACAGAACTTACTTGATATTTGAATTTCATGTTTCTGTACATTTGGTTATCCCATTATTAATCTCGGCCATGATACTCGTTACTTGTTTTTTTTGTTTTTTTTAAACTTTATGATGTGTTAGTTTTTGTGTGTCATCAAATAATTCTTTGTTGTCTCGTATATTTTTACACAACCGCCCAAAAAGGAGTGTAATGTTTTTAGGGTGTATGTATGTATGTATGTTTGTTTTTCCACCATAGCAGCTCAATGGCCGAACTGATTTAGATGTATGATCCTGCACTGGAAAAATTACATTATGGAGAATGTCATAGGCTATATAAATATGTATATATGTTTGTTTAATTGTAACTACAAGGCCAAAAAAAAAAATCATATATATGATTCTAAATGGATAATTGATAGTATTTTCAGTATATATTTATTTGTATCAAAAATAGTTGTGTTTTAAGATCTGCTACAATATTGAGTGAATGAATTACAGTAGTAAAAATTGATTAATTTATTTTATAATTATTATTGCTGTTGTTATTTATTGTTTATAAACATTTAAGAAAAAATGCCTTCACGTTTTGAGGGCAAGTCTGCAATTCCTTTGACTAATGAAGCCATTCTGACTGGTATATCTTTCTGGATTTAGTTGGAGTTGGCTATATAGTTCTTTTATTTTTTCTACTATTTAATTTATTTTGTAAGTATACCATCCATATATATCTTCTGACAGTTTTTGTGATGTGGTTTATCCAATTTATCTCTTAATATATTTGACAATGTATATGAATGAATTTATGAATCTTCTCAGTTTTATTGTTCTAAAGAATTTACATGTTTTTATTCTTTATCTGATTTGTAGTTTTTTCAATATTGTCCACTTGATTATCTATTGGTATTGCTGTTGTGATATATACTAGTAATCTGACAGTATATTCCTCGTCTTTATATATTAAATTGTTTTTTTGTTTGTTTCCCCTACAACATTAATCTTCATGTTCCTACTGTAGTGGGGTTACAAAAAAATAAATGCTCTCTTGCAAGTTGTCTTGCAGTGTTGTCTGGATACAAATCAGGAGGGGTCTCCCCCCAGATAGTGACATAATAATTCTTACAGAATGTTGAATGTAATATTTTCAAGATATCCTGAGTGGGGGGAGAGGATTTGAGAGGAAAAAAGCTAGTTAATATATACCCCCTTCTAATGTGTATCCAGACAAAGGGAGAAACATAAATATGGTTTTTTTTCTCCACACCACAACATCCACAATATGTGTAAATTTTACTATTATTATTTCTTTTACTACTTTTACACTTGAAAACATTATTTCTTTTATTACTTTATTCTTGATAACCATTCAATAACAAAAGCTCATTAAATATTCGATAAATAAACAAAAAAATCATAAGTAACACATAAATAAAAACCAATTAAAAAACACAGAGTATAAAATGTGGAATTTAACGTCAATTAATTCAAACCAAATGAAAACTAAGAAATAAATATAAGTATTAATAAATGATAAACATACATAAATAAAGAAATAATTGCAAATCTATTCATAATGTTTTCAATATAAAACCAGTTGTGCTATACATGATACTTCGAACACTAAAACCTAGAGTGTGTCTGTGAATATTGTTGGATCTACAACCTTACAAGTATAATAAAAAATGTCAACAGCTATAATGAGCCACAAATTGACAGGCCAATAGAGACAGATAGGCCAATGAAACTCAAAAGAATAATTTACAGCAATCACAAACAACAAAGGACACCAGATATACAATATTACGAGGCACTATTCAAGAGAACTCCAGAAAACAAAATACAAACCACACAATAAATAGCCAAATAGAATAAATTGAAAAAATAATAACCCACTTTCACTCACTAAACTTTATAAAGGAACTACTAGACGTGTGCTTCACATTTCCAGCTTCTGTTGCAACAAAATGGCATTCAGCTGTATCTTTATATGTGTTATATAAACACATCTTTTTAAGCACATCAAGCCAGGTGACCAGACAAGAGAGTTTCAGCTGTGCGTAAAGATGTTAGAAGACAATATTATACTCTGCCATTAACATGGATTCAAAATCTCATGCGTAAACATTATCCCAGTACTAGAAAGACCTTAACAAAGAAGTCCTAACGGTAATTTTAAAAGCAGAGAAGATGATTCCAATAATGACAGCATCTACCACTTACCTGTGGAAATGGATATCTATCTAACTTAATTATCATACATCTGAGAACAAGTCAATCACTCCAACAAGTGCAAATAGCAGAGGAAAGAGAAAAATAACAACCAAAGAAAAGAACATACATACCAAGCATAATGAAAAAAAGAGAGAATAAAGACACCACTGACAGCAGAATATGACTAGGTAGAGGAGATAGAATAATCAATGCAGATGGAAATCAGTTAGAAAAAAGACCTATTAGAGCAAATGACACCTGGACCTTCATCCTCCACAAAACAAATATACATGTGCCAGCTGGATCCCCAAAAACAGACTACCAACATACTGCAAATTTGACCACAGAGACCATTACCACATCATCTACATCTCATCAAAATCAGGAGAAAACCATGTCAGATAGAGACAGAGAATCACAAAACACATGGGAGCAATCCCTGTAGTGGGGGTGAAAAAATAAATTTTCTCATATAATAATTTTCAAATTAGAAATTCAGTTTTAAAAATATTTCTGAAGAATATAGCACTTTCATCTGTATAAAGTAAAGCTAAAAAAGCAAAGAATAGAACCTTTGAAATATGCTGTAAAAGAATTTTAAGAATTTGTTAAGATATATTTAAAATGAAAAGGTAAACAACAGAAAAGGTGAACACTGAAACACATGAACATGAAAAGCATGAAAACATGAATGTGAACGTATGAAAAATTCTTGCTAAAAGAAGAAATGGTCTAATATGGTATTTACCCAAGTTATTTTATTAATGAAAGGGAATGCAGTATTTGATTTTAGCGAATAGATTGGTATTAAAAGATTATCACTTAATAGAAAGGAGTGGAGAAATGTAAGAAACTACTCAATGATAGCAAAAACCCAGAAGATAATGTATTGAAAAATTCTCTATGTAGATTGTTCAGTGTTCATTACTATGTGGACTGTTACTTCTATTCCAAGCTTGGTCTTATTTATATTTTTCAGTTCCTTACCACAGGCTTACTATCCATCTCACTATCCATCTCAGGCTGAAAATTATGTGGTTAATTAAATAATTTAAAATTAAAATAAAAATTACCTCAATAATATTAGTACTTGTAACAGACATTTTTGTCAGTCTTGTATGAGCTTTATTATTTTCTTTAGTTACATTATTTCTAAATTCCTGAAATTTTTCCAGTAAGTAACTTTGTTCTTTTTTTAATTTTTTTATTTCTTCATCACCTTCTTTCTGCTTTAAGACTAACTGTTGTTTCAATATGCTAATTATATCCTATAAAAAAAATATATTGTACTATAAATGTAATAGTTATACATTTAATGAGAAAAAAGTATATATATATATATATATATATATATATATACTTTATTTTTTGTTTTGTATATATATATATATACACAATATTATACCTATAAAGAGAAAGAGGGTTTTTGTTTGTTTGGGATAAACAAAAAAAACTACTTATTTAAAAAATTTCCAGAACCTTCAAGATGAAAGTCAGAGATATTACCACTTTGCCTTGGAGATTGGTAGAAAGGTCTCCGAGATGCAAGATCATATTGCAAGCAATATTGAGCTTTCTCCTGACAAAATGTTTATTAATTTTATGTACTTAATGCCCTTTAAAAATAATCAGTTTTTAATCTTTAGTTATGAATCTCTGCCTTAATATTTATTTAAGTCTGCAGTACACGAAAAACATACTAGGAGTTAAATTGCTGCTGTTTATTTTAAAGGTAAAAGTTAATTTCATTTTAATCTTTATGCAAAGTCTCTATATAGCTTTCAATGAACCTGTGACTTTACTTAATCTATTTCGCTTGAGTAATTTATTTCCCTACTAGACCAATTTTTATATGCTCAGAAAAAAAGACATAATAAATTCTGAGAATTCTGAACAATTATCTTTTCTCGTGGGAATAACATGTTTCATGTTGTCTCAAATTCATCAGAATCTAGATTATGTAAACCATAGAGGATGTTTTCACAATTCATCTCTGGGAAAGGAAGTGATGGATTTTCATCATTATCTAACTGAATAATTATTGTTACCTATCAGATTAAATTAAATATTCCTAGATATTAGAAAAAAAATAACAACTATCAATCAAAAGTTTTCATGCAGGTAAGCCAATTGATCACTATAAAATTGGGTAGTCATCAGCATAAAATTAGACATCAGTACCTACTTCCACGTTTCAGCATTTTATTAGATTACAAATATTTTCTTTTACATTCCATGACTTGATAGAGTTTTCCTTTTAAAAATCTTAATATTAATGAAATTTCACTGACCAAATTATAATTAAAATTATGGTCTAAATTCCAAATATTTGTGATCATTACTGCATGGGATTTAGTAATTGAATAAAATATATTACAACAAATAAAGGGTGTGAATAGATTTTTAATTTTATCACATTTTATCCACAAATACATAACAATAAAATACATTTGAAGTATATTTTGTTATTAATTTAATATTATTTTAGAAGTTTTATAATTCAATGGTTAATAAATTATAGTTAACTAAAGAAATATTAAGTAAGAAATACAGAACATGATATATTATTTGAAATATTTTTGTTTATGAACATTTAAAATAAGATTTTATACAATGTTTAAAAGAAATATTACTTAAAATAATGTTGTTTTATCCTTTGAACTTTAAAATAATAGTTCACAGAAATTATACTTTTTTTATACTATTAAGTAGTTAGATTGTAAAAAAACAGTGTCCACATCCCATATTAAATAAAAATATCTAATTCATCAAAATAAAAATATTATAAACCCAAATATATCATTAATTTGTAATACAAATTAAAATGATGAAGTTACAAAAAAAATATTACACAATCTTTTCATTTAAATATTAATATCCATATAATAATCCGGAAGTTTTAACATCTTACAATAAACAATTGGGAGAGTGTAATGTTTATGATCAGACTTTTAATGTTTCCCCTAAATTACAACTTCAAAAAAGTCAGATCGAGCCTCCACAACGTGAGCCTGGATTTTTCTGGAACAAATTGAAGAAATGTTTCGAATCTAACTAAAGAAGCTTCACAACTTCATCTACCATCAAGTCACTAGATCACATTTAAAGTTAGTTACACCACAGCTGACCCCTTGACAGTCATGATAGGTCTTTTAAGGAATACTCCACTGGCTGAACCAAGCAACACCAGAGTTCAGAGAAGACAGCATTTGGATACAGTGGGCTGCCAGTTAGAAGATAACATGCAACTGGAAGCATTGGAATGCCCTAGCACTGCACATATGAACAAGAACAATAAAAAATCAAAAAAATTAAACAGAAGCAATCACTTACATTTCCATACACAATGTAAACTCACTCGTGCAGACTGGTAAACTAAAAATAATAACCAACCTAATGGATTAACACAAAATTCTCATCATGGGACTGCAGGAAATAAGAAACACTGACCAGGAATCTGAACACTGACCGATCTCCAAGAATATCAACACTTACCCTTAAAGCAACTAATAAAATCTACACCATAATAAACACCTATACCTCCACTAATAATAAAAACAAATTTCCAAAAACTGCAAAGAAACAGAAATGTTCTGAGACCTACTCAACCAAACCATAAATAACGTCCCCAAAAATCATGTTAAACAACTAACTGGAGATTTCAATAGTCAATTAGGCACAGAAAAAAGATACTGCCATATCATTGGAAAATGGTCCACCCAAAAGAAAATAAATGAAAACAGACAGACACTCATCGATCTCCGCAGAAACACAACCTAACCTCGAAATCCACATATTTCAAGAGGAAACCTCAAAAACTCAAAACCTGGAAACACCCAGGAAAATAACATTTACATTAAAGGGAAATGGCAACTAGATCATGACTTCATGGACAAACACCACCACAAAGAGATCTACAATGTAAAAGTCCTCAGAGGAGTAGACACAGGTTCAGATCACTACATAGTCAAAATTAAAATTAAATTCACTCCCCAAAGGAAGCAACAAAACAAAGCCCATAAAACTAAAAGAAAAATGGAAAGGTTAACTCATTACCTAACTAATCAAGAATGAAAATTACCAAAAAGCAACTGAAAAAATAACAATCATGGATAAAATCAAAGACTTGGTCAACAACCTTAAACAAATTGCAGAATCAGCCCCAATAAAAACCCATAAAAAGCATCAATGGTGGAACAGTGAATGCGACAAAACAGTAAAGAAGAGACATCAAGCATGACTATTACACCAATTCTAAAAATCAAAAATATCCTTACAAAATCTACTAAAACAAAGAAAAGAAACCACCCAAACTGTAAGGAAAATAAAAAGGCAACACCATAAAGACACATTGAAATCAATAGAAGAAGAATTCAACAAAACGCAGTTAAGAGACTACCACAAAACTTTCAAAAATATGAATCTCCAACTCTACTAATGAAAGATGAAAACCATAATCTGGCCCATAACAATAAAGACAATGTGGAAATCCTAGCTAAATATTTCAACAAACTCCTAAATTGCAAGGAAGTGATAGAATTCCTAAACCTCAAAACCAGCACCCCAATAACACCACCAGAAAACTCCAATCCTCTCACAATAAAAGAAGTCTGCCAAGCACTGGGTGAGATGAATTACAAAGCGCAGGAGAAAATCTGTAGAGATCTGGAAATATGCAGGAAAATCAGCAAAAATTGCCCTTCATCAACAGCTTGCCTACATCTGGATCAAAGAAGAACTATCAGAGCACTGGAAGACAGCCCTTATCCACCCACTACACAAAAAAGTGGACAAAACAGACCCTAACAGGAGAATCTCACCTCTAGACTCAACATACAAAATCCTTTCAAGAATCATCCTCAATAGGATCACTAGGTTTACAACTCGAGAAAGAACTAAGAGAATACCAGGAAGGTTTCAAATCCTGGAGGAGCTGTCCAGACCAGATCAAGAGTCTCAACAGAAAAAGAAGCAGAAGCATGGTGATAATGTTTGTAGACTTCAAGAAAGCATACAGTTGCATCCACAGAGAATCCCTACTAATAATTCTAAGACACCTCAGCTACATCCCAAATTAATAGACATGATAAAACCGACTCTCACAAACACTAAGTCAAAAGTGAGATTCAAAGGTGAACTCTCAGAACCATTTGAGATCAAAACATTACTGCACTAAGGCAATACTCTCACTGCTATTATTCAACTGCGCTCTGGAAACAGTAATAAAGGGATTGGCTGAAAAAATTTCCTCCAAAAATAAAAATAGGCCAAAATATCAAAAAGAACTGCCTTGGTTCCCCCGACGATTTGACACTGCTAGCAAACAGATATTAGAAATTCTAAACAATGTAAATAAAATTGGCCTCAAAATATCATTCGAAAAGACAGAAATTATGTCCCAAAAACCAACACAATCAAAAAGTAAACGTAAAAGGTAATAAAGTCAAAATACGAGTAGTAGCCCAATTTAAATACCTCTGAAAATTAATAACAAACAACCTAAATAAAAAAACCACAATCCAAACAAGAACAAACTAGCTTAAACACAAAAATCAACCTGGTACACCTACAGTAAAAAATGTATATCCATAAACGCAAATACTACAACAAAGTTATATAACCAGAAGCCACATAAGCAGCAAAAACACTCTTCCACCTGAACAAATAATCAAAGCCAAATAGACTCTAGAAAATCTAAAGAACTGGAAGAACCTGCATGAACAAAAATTATGAGAAAGAAGGGCATTGGTGGATTGTGCCCAACAAAGTCATAGTGTACAAAGAATTAAAACCAATCACTGATACCATGCATAAGTGGAGACCAGGATTCTTTGGACATATCATGAGAATGCAAGATTCAAGACTTCTGAAACATCTGGTACAGTACAATCTTGACTCAAAAAACACCCAGATAGAATGCAGATGGATCAGAGAAATATGAGAGGATATGAAAGAAATTGGCCTTACTCTAGAAGACATCACAGACAAGATAAAATTAAACGAAAAAATTAAGGACAAAAACACTCACTTCATTCACAAGAAAGAAACTCACAACACAAACATTTTCAACGCCAAAAAGGGCACAGAGATCGAAACATATGAAAAAGTATTTGGAGGATCGCAAGGTCCAAACACTGCCTTCAAAGAGACTTGGATAATGATCTGACTAAAGTGATCCATATGATCATAAAAGATGAAGAAAAAAACAGTTGGGAGTTTTTTTTGTGTCATTTTAACACAAACATTCCCACTTTTGTAAATAATTTTACATTTTACATTTCTTGAAAAACAAATAAACCAATTACATGATAATTTAAGTTAATGTCATGCAGAATAACAATTAAATGAACATATTAAAGATATAATACATTGTAGAAACAATAAATGTCAAAAACATTGATTAACTTGACATTGCAGAAGTGTACTGGAAAATAATTCAACATCAGTCATTATACGTAAAAAGCTAATGTAGGTAAAGGAAAAGAAGTCATAAGGAAAAATCTGTAATACTTACAGAATACTTATTTATAAATTCACAGTGTTTTAGTAACTCAGCAGAATTATTTGTATCTCGTTCACATAATGTATTGTAGTGTACTTTCATTGGTGCTATAGAATTATTATAATCACGAAGTATTTTTTGCATTGTCTGCCATAACATCTCCAATTGTGAATGTTGAAACTCCTCAGATTTTTCAATTTCTGTTAGCATCTGTAATTATATATCATTAGAATTTTATTAAATTTAACTTAATATACATTATACATATATTTTTATTGAATGTAATGCATGACTTCTTCAGTTATTGAAAAATATAAACTTTTTTAACAAAAAACTGAATCAAATTTTATAATAAAACATTTTCAATTACTTAACTTTAAAACATTCAATCTGTATTTGCGATCATCTTCAGTGACTGGTGCTGTTTTTCTTACCCTGACTAGTTAGTGTATCCCAATTAATTAGTGTTCTCATCCAGCTGATCAGTATTAGCAGTTTCTTGTTTTTTTTTTTTTTGATTAGGCAGACACATATTCTAAAATATGGATGAAAAAGTGTGCTGGATCAAATTAAATCCATTCATTTTGTTTATATTTAGATTTATTTTTATTAATTTTATATAGAAGTGTGTCGGTGACTATGTTGTTATATCATTCTATTGTGCTAGCTATTTTAGACTGCTGAAATTTTCTATATGATCTACATATTACATGCATGTGTAATATTTTCAATTATTATTATATTACACAATTATATTAAATTGTGTAATAATTTCCCAAGAATTTGCCAATTTCCAACATCCTATCTGATACTTTCATATAAAACAAACACATATAGTCATCAACAATAATCATGTGCACAAAATTATATGCTGGCACAGATATGCCGATGATACCATTTTATTGCAAGAAGGTAACAAAAGACAAAGTGAGCTGTTACCAAACAAAAAATGCAATTATTAATAAACAACATTTTTTTTAACAAACAACAACCTTCAATGCACTTTTGTTGTATAATGAAAACCAACAATGACAGACAATTAATTATTTTAGTATAATGGATGAGTTAATTAACAAGTTTTGTAGAAAAAATGTAGACTTTTCAAAGATTAAATATTCTTTTAATACAGTTCTTTGAGATTTCCAATTTCTGCCTTATAAAAAAAGACAAAAAAAAGGCATATAAGAAAAACTAATCACTAATGATTAGTTGCATCACTTCTAGTCATACTTGCTTAAACATTATGAATGTGATAAATAATGATCCACACATGTATCTAGATCACATCCAGCTCATGCTGTTTATGACTTATTCTTGTAAATGGCAATACTAACTGTTTTATCCTATTCATTTACACATTCTTATTTTATTTATTTACACATTACTCTTATTCATTTAGCCATAAATGGGCATGTCCTCTATCAAACTATTGCTTCCTATGGAAATAGATTAAAAATGATATATAGTATGGATATGATAAGTGTGAACACACCTTACCTGTTCCATAATGCAATTTTCTTACTGTATCTCTTCACATAAAAATAACTTTAAATTAACATTCTGAAACACTTCTAATACAAATATTAAACCTAAAATCTTATATTTCTTACTTGGAAAATATTTGAATAAGCAACAAAAAGAAACTAATTAACGTAATTATTAATTCACTGACCTGATTACGTAGTTCATCTTGTTTTGCTGTAAATGAACATTCAGCACCTTTTTGTTCTTTCATGTGCCTTTCGTTCATTTCAAAAACAATTGCTTGTAAATGTTCACATCTACGTGCACCATCATTTTCAATATGAGTTCGTACAGCTGCTGCTGTTTTTAACATATTTTCTCTATCTTTTTTATACATTTCAAACAACTTTCCAAGCCTTTCTTCATGTAAACCTTAAAAAAAATTCTTAGTGAATTGCAGCAATATCAAATAAATAAATATTTGATATAAAATTTTAATTGTGTAATCTGAAATGAAATTTAAAAGCAGTTTTATTTTTGTCTTAAGTCATCATGTTATTATTTATTTTGGAATTACTTGATGATTTGTTTTCTTTCCTAAACTAAATATTCTTTCCTAAAGCCTCACTAAATTTTGTCTTTGTCAACAGAATACAAGTAAAAATTAAAAATTTAATTTCATGGATAGGATTTTTCAGAATTATAAAGTACTATTAAAACATAAAAGTATACCCTTACTACATAGAACAAAAAATTATATATTTACCAATTATTTTTCCAATAGATTCTGTGTGAGACTGGAACATCATTGCATACTGTGTCTCAGCATCTTCTAAATCTAATAATAGTGTGTCAATTAATTTATTTTTTAATGACAAAGTTTTTTCAAATGATTTCCATAATGCCTGTAACAACAAATATAACATTTTATAATTATATTTTGTATATTATCATGTACTAATGATACATAATTAAATACTTCTGAAATTAGTTTTTTTTTATATATATATAAATTCTTGTTGTAATTACAAAATTAATTGTTATGCTGCATACTTCATAGCATCATTTAGCTCATAGGATTTTATTCCAATTAAAATGTGTAAACTTTAATTGTAAAAGTAAATCTTTATTTTACATACCTCCATATCATCCTTTAGTTCTTTGCATTTGTATTTTCGCAGCAAATGTCTCCATTGTTGATTAATTTTTGCTGAGTTTAACCTGATAAATGCTTCCTCGTGTTTGAGTTTATTCTGAAAAAAGATTATATTTAATATAAAGGAATATTTATATCTTAGTAATATTTTTATTATTCAAAACTTGTAATAATATTCATTATTCATTGTTTTTGACTGAAATGTATGTATTAAAAATCAAGTATAAATAATTATGAAAATTAAACCTTCATAAAAGTTGAAATTAGTTGCTCTTTCCGTCTTCTTGCTTCTTCTTCTATTGCAGCCCGATGCTGAAGATAGCGAATCTTCTCTTCTTCTGACATTCTAGCCAGTTTACTTCCTTTTCCTTTTTTTTTTGGACCCATCTTTTCAGCGTTGACAAATAGTTTTCTTAGTCACCACTTCTTAAAATTTTTAAGTTAATTATCTTTTGTACTTAATTATTCCTTATGCTAAATTCAAGAAAAGCAAATGTGCTGTACTTTAGTTTTTCTGGACAGTCTTTGGAAGCTGCGGTAAACGAAATTGTTGTAGCAACCGTTACTATGGCTACGTATTGTAAATGCTGCCAACATAATTTTTTTTTTAATTTTTCACTTATTTTCCTGAATATAACCGCTGAATATATAACTGCTGGTCTTTGATGGAGAGTAGATTGGAAACTAAACCAATTTTTTTTTTGTTTAATCGCTCTTTTAGTATTTTCTAATCTGTTAAAAAATTAAAAAAAAAAACAAAATAGAACAGGAATAATTCAAGTATGATACAGTTTTATGAATATGATGTTTGAGTATACGCCAAAAAAATATTATTAAGGTTTTAATATTTCTAATGTTGATATACAACCCTTTGTCATCGCTAGACTAGTTAATTTCTTTTTCTACATCACGTTAAAGTGAATCTTTGTTCATGTTTTGATGATATAATGTTTCGCCTCTTTATATTAGAGCTTAACTAAATTTTTTTTTATCTCACTAGCAAGTAAGTGCTATTTCAAACTATCAGTGTAAAATTTTTTATTTCCTTCTAAATTCACTTCTTATCCTGTTTAACAACTGTTTGTTCAAGGGTTTCAATTAAGGCATATTTTCTAAGCCATCAAATTTGGATCACAACCCCATGGTTAAGCATTATTAAAAAAGTAATGACTGTAATTTTCGTTAATGGTGCCTTAATGTTGCTGGTGTGGCTCAGCAGCGTCTATTTTTTTTTATAACTTCCGGGATCGCCGTTAGGTATTGCTTCAGAGGATGAGATGAATGGCAATTTTTGTAGCATGTGAAAATACCATGCCTAACCGGGATTCGACGGTGTCTAACTTACAAAACAACAAGCCGGAATGATTGTTCGGTAATTGCCGAACCCTGACATTCAACACATATATATGAAAAGGTTTGCCCTTGCTTCATCATTCAATAAAAAACATCTAAATATAGTGCAAAAGCATAGGGTGAATGGACCGTAGTTACCGACCACTTCGAAAAAATATATAAAACTAAGATCTTATCATTATGTTTGTGAAAGTCTGTTCAATCAATATTTACTCAAAACATTTTAAAATGTAGGGAAATTTCATTTAACAGTCTAATGAGAGTTTGGTACTCACAGGGAAGTTGTGGGTTTGGTACTCCTGGCAATATGGCGGCTGAATGATTGTCAGAGGTATATGTATCGAAGGTAAGGAACTTAGAGGAGTTTTTAATTCCTCTTACACCCACTCAATATATTGTCATTTCAGTGTTTCTGAGTGGCTTTATATACTGAAAAATTATGGTAATTTAAAATAAATAACTTTTTTAAATAATATTAATAAAACAAATCGTGCAGCACGGTCGGTTTGTGGATGATTATTTTCTGCACCAGTACCCGACCAGCTGGTCGGAGTAGTGGATCTTGTTGATTACTTCATTGTACGAAGTAAAGGAAGTATTGAATCACGAAAAATTTAGGTTATCAGGTTTCAGCGGAAATATCAATTTTGACCCATGCCTGAATCCATTTTTACTATTTAAGGCGTGACGTCTGAACGTACGTATCTCTCATAACTCAAAAATGGTTAGCCGTAGAATGTTGAAATTTTGGACTTAGCACTGTTGTAACATCTAGTTCTGCACCTCTCCTTCTGATTGCAATCGACTGTACTAAAAGTGTGTCCAGCTATTAATAATAGCCCATAACAAAAAAGAGGTACTTATTTTCATTGGTACCAGAGTTATAGCCAAATAAAATTTTAATTAATGAAATATTTGGATCTTACGAGCGGAAGGCACATCGGTTCGAATCGGCTTATATACATATATTTTTTTTTTAATTTAACTATATTTATTATTAATAATTATTAATCTCTGATTGTAAAAAAAATTACAATAAGTAATATACAAAAATAACAATAAAAAAAAATATGAAAAAAATCAGAAGTTATGAAATAAAATTTTATTTACTTTTAATTTTAAGTCAAAAATTTTTACAGGGTTAATAATTATTAATAAATCAATATATTTAAATTAAAAAAAAAGAAAGTTAAAAAATATATATGTATATGAAGTAGGATTCTAACCAATGTATGGGTTATGGATATGACAATTTCTCACACCACATAACAAAAGTAATATATAAACTAATTTAAAATGCTGATACAGACACCACAAAAAATGTGGTTTCCACCACAATGTAATTGTGTAACTGTCCATTATATTAAAGAATTGGAGGATCATATGCCACTTTTCAAATGAAATAAGTCTAAATGAAGTGCAGTAAAAAATGTGTATATGTCATTTAATAGGCGTACAAGGAACTCATGTGATATCCACATCAGATTTTTTTTGCTGCTGTTATTTGGACTGGCTTTATTATAAAAAAAACATATGACCCTCACTTTCCTAATACATTACTTCCTCGTGCCAGTATCCGACCAGTGGTCAAGTAAAGAAAAAAGCTCCTTGGGTGCCAGAAAAGGTCCTTCAGCAGTTTTAACAAGTAATGTAAGTAGGGCCCAGGTGTTATTTTTTAATTTTAATGAGCAGTTATAATAAGTATGCATATTTAAATTTTTAAGTTACGCAAAGTTTTTTAACTAGCCTATTGTTCATTTTTTTGCAGGAAGAAGAGCTTCTTTGTCTCTGGTTAAAGGCAATGGCTCAACGAGGAATTCCAGTCGAACCAAAACAACTGGTTGATGCTGTAGAGGAAATATTGAAAAAGATGGGACGCCCAGCCCTTTCACTGAGGGGAGACTCTGAAGGAAGTGGTTAGAACTTTTCTTCAAGTATCAACCAGGTTCTCTTCGAAAGCCAGAAGCTCTTGAGATTGCAAGATTTCTAGTTACTGAAAGAGCTATTAAAAAATGGCATGATGATTTGAAGCAGCATATTATTGAGCAAACAGGAAACACTGATTTGCTTAAGGATCCTAGTTGAATCCTAAATGGGGATGCAGCTGGGTTCCAAACTAACCCTGTAATGTCATTAATAACTGGTCCTAAGGGTTTTAAACATTAAAGATTTATATGAAGTATGAGGCAGAAACAAGAAGTGTACAACGGTAATGGTGACATTCAATGCTGCTGGTAATATGGCACCTCCTTGCATTGATTTCCCCTATGAAGGAATACCAGCTGAAATAAGTTGAAATGTTAATCCTGATTGGTCACAAGGAAGATAAAAAAAAGAGTGAATAACTTCACCAGTTTTTTATGGATATGTAGCATATAGTTTGTTACCTTTTCTAAGAAATAAAAATATCACCTTTCCAGTTCTGTATTTAATTGATGGTCACAAGTCCTATATAAGTTATGAAGTTGCAATGCTCTACAAAAATAATGATATAATTTTATAACGATTGCTCCCCAATGCCATGCATATTCTGCAACCAGCAGGTATGTCTGTTTTCAGACCTATTAATTGTGCTTGAAAAAGATTGTTTCTGAATGGTAGAAAAAGACTGGAAACAGAGTTGTTATAATGGCCAATTTTGCTCCTTTGATACAAGGTATTTTGCAGAAGATATTTGAAAAATGTGGGATTTACCAGTTCAATAAAGAAAATATCAACTACAGCAAATTTTTAAGTCATGATTCTAGAGCAGTTGACAAACCATGCTAGTTCAAAACTGAACATTTATTGTCATCCTCTTCACACATTCAAGAGTTCTGCAGCAGTAGTGAAGAATGGTGTGGAGACGAATCTGCAAAACAGCTTTTTTATGTATGGAAGAAAATTAAAAACTATATTTTGTCACAAGACAGTTACATATCCTAGCTCTAATAACCTTGATGTTACATCAAGTAGTAACTATTCTGACCTGCCTCAAGAAAAGCCTACAGAAATTCCAAGTACTGTAAATCTTGAAAAGCCAATTTCTATCAACCACTAACTATCCTGATTCAGCACAAGAAATTTCTACTGAACTTTCTACCTTAAATAACCTGTTTGATTAAGCGTCCTAACATTATGCAAGATAGGCCTATAACTGATGAACTCCCCTTTTTTACTAATCTTGACGTTTCAATAACCAGTAATTATCCTGACCTAATGATATCTATCTGAATAAAGTGGATCAATTCAGCTTTGATGGTGGTTCAATTGAAACCAACCAGCAACTAACAAAAAATCAGTCAGCTAAAGAGGTTGGTCAACTTCAAAAAGCACCCCTACCTAAACCAAATATAACTTGTGTCACACCTAAAGCCAGTAGGCCTTCAACAAATTCAATCAGCCCAGCCTTTGCTTACTGCATGGTTTGGCCTGCCCAGTCCCCCAGTAAAAAAAGTAGGAAAGCCTCATAAAAAAATCAAACTTCGAGATGCTATACGGACTGGAGCTTGGTTGAATACTGAGAAAATCAAAACAAAATTAAACTATTAAAAGAAGAGAATAAAAGAAAAAGACTTGAGAGAGAGAGAAAACAATATTTTTGTTAAAATAACAGTATATTATGTATACTGTTGTATACAGTATTATGGTATTACATATACAGAGTGTTTTATTTTAATCGCCCCAGGCGATTTTCTCGTAAACTACGCACAAAAAAAAAATTACCTAAATAAAAGTTACTCAGATTGGAAGGGGACACCTCATGATGACCTTGGATTTGATCTTGACTGTTATTTCAAGGTTAACACAATTTTTTCAACTGAAATGATCTATTTTTGACCCCACCATTTATAAAATATATACATGCATATATTTTATACACCCTCTGTTTTCTAATTTGTATCTTTGTAAGTATATATAAAACTGACTTCTGGATATTATTTTTATGTTGCACATGCAAAACTGAATCAGAAGACAGAAAGAAAGAAGAATAATGGAATAGGGGTTAATGAAGAAAAACAGCAATAGATACGTATCACAGATGCATTTAAGTAATAAATACATTTAAAAAAGGAGTAAGAGTTTATATTTGAATGTAATTGTTGAAGAAAATTTATAAGGCCTGGAAGAATTGTGATGTAAGTGTGCAAGCCAATAAGAGATGCTTATCATAGTGTATAGTGGGCATTTATACATTCGGAAAGGGTTTTATATTTTCGAGAAGTTGTTATAATCAATAAAAGACTTTGATTAGTAGAGGATAGGTTAGGTAGATTATTTTACTTCAATATTGTAAAATTTATTTACAAAACTGGAAAATAGAGAGGGAAAGTAAAAAAAAAATATGCAATTGCATAGGGCTTATGGAAATGTAATTGCTACCAAGCATGGCTGGAGGACAGGCTTAATCGAACAAACCATTAGGAATGGTAAATGCAGGCCAACCAGACGTGTCTGGGCAATAGCCTGCACTGTTCCTATAAGTGTGTTTATAACCTTGGGAGGTTGTAAAGTCTAACTTGGTCAAATCCGAAAGGATTCAGATGATTGGAGGGTAACAGGTTAGGTGAAAATTAAATTGGATGCGAAACACAATTGCGTGGGAAAAAAATTTATATGATCTTAGAGCATCATCCCGTGCCTTGTTGGGTTGAAATGTGCAATCACCTGGTTTGGCCAGGGAGGCTTGTCTCTTGGCCAATTGTGGCATAGGTGAATGAAGGAATAGTGTGTGTTCTGAATAAGTTTTTTTAAATTTTCAGGTAGCTGCTGCGATAAACTTGGTCTATAAAGGATTTGGACAATCAAAGAAAAACAAATGAAAAACCAATTTGTAAAGTCAATTTATCCCATCAAATGGATTGCATTAGATAAATCCTGAGAAATAAACATTTTACTTTATATATTACAAGTGGCCACAAAGTTCTTTTCCATTTAAACAAAATAAAGACTATTTAAAGTTCTATTTAATATTTTTACACATAAAACTATCTTTAAATTACATCTTTATTGTATTCTCTTCCTTGTCTACTCAGTTTTATCACATTCTCTTTACTGAAGGATCAAACTCATAAAAATAGTTTCTGATATCATTTAACAGTTCATTAACATTTCTTAGTCACAAATGGGAGATTTTTTATTTGATTACACTAGACAATACAAGATTTGTATCTAATATGTTACACAATTTTTCTCACTGAAATTTGGGTGCTGATTTCAAATATGTTATTGAAATTGTATTACCACATAAAGGTTTTATGTAAATCATAAATATGTAAAAATGTTTTATAATAAACTCATTTTAATCAACTACTGGTTACAATTAAGAATAGTTTCTGTATTCTTACAATTAAACAATATACATACATGCGTAATAAACAAGAAATAAATATATATAATGTATCATGAGAAGTAGACACATACAAACATGTCTGTATGATGACATCATACAGACATCTGTTGTTGCCTACTACAGAGCTTAAAAGCTTATTCAGTCTGCCTCACTTGTCTATACTGTGTGTTGTGTTTCACAGAATTATTAGTGATTTGCTATATTCTCATCAATTCTTTATAATACAAAAGTGATTTTTTTAGTTTTTATTTGCTACAACATGGCTTCTACAAACATTCATGGATGTTCAAATCATTCAGACAATTTTTGTTATGTCTGGTAAATTTATGCCTAAATCTCAAAGAAACACTATTTCTGAATTGAAAAACAGCTTATAAATTTTATTTTGATTGTTCACTCAGGGATCATGATAAAATCTGGGTACCATGTGTTATTTCCATATCGTGCTCAATAACTCTTAAACGAAAGGTTGAAGGGGAAACGATGCCATACCATTTGCTGTACCAATAGTTTGGCATGAACCTAAGGACCACCTCATTGACTACTACTTTTATATTATATATATATTTGGATTTTCATTTAAAAATAGAAAGTTCATAAAATATGCAGATGTATCCTCAGCTCTAAAGCCGGTATCACACAGAGAGGTATCACCTTTACCTGTACCACCATCTAATCTATAATACTGCTAGACGAACAATCTAAAAATGAAGTAGATGATGTAGAGGATATTGAAGAATTTTTTCCTGTAACTGATGAGAAATCTCATTTAATTCAACAACATTAACTTAATGACTTAGTTCGCGTTTTAAAGTTATCAAAGCAGCAAGCTGAACTTCTGGGGTTTAGACTGCAATAGTGGAATCTTTTAGTGGGAGAAACAAAAATGACTACGTTTAGAACATGAAATAAAACTCTTTCAACTTATTTTACTATGAAAAATTCATTGTGCGTTTGTACTGATGTCAATGGCCTGATGAAAGAGCTTGGAATTCAGCACATTCCTGAAGACACATGATAAACTGCTTTATAAACTTTTATTTTTGTGAGATATTCCTGGTCTTTTTATTGACTCTTCTAAAGTTAGCATGAAAGCAGTTTTATTGAATAATGGTAACAAACAGCCATCCATTCCATTAGCTCATGCAGTTGACATGAAAGGAATGTATGAAACTATGCTATCAGCAATAGAAGCAATAAAATACAAAGAGCAGATGTGGCAAGTTTGTAGTGATCTGAAAGTTGTTACTTCTTGGTTTACTAAATATTGTTGTTTTCTTTGTCTTTGGAGTAGTCGTGATTACATTATTACCAAGTAAAGAACTGACCTTAGAAAACAATGGACCAGGATTTAATCATTCAAAAATAAATTTTCCTAAATTGTGTGACATAAGTTGATGGAGGGTATATTTATCAGTCCACAAATCAATAAATTGTTTAAGGGCAACTTCTGATGATAAACTTAGCAAATGTGAACTAGCTGCATGGAAGTCCTTCAAAGACATTGGTGGTGGATTTTTAGGCAACAGAAAAGATGAAAACTATATTTTTTTGGTTAATAAGCTGTTAGAAAACTACAAACATCTAGGATGTAGGATGTCATTAAAATTCATTTCCTACACTCCCAGCTAGACTTTTTTCCTGAAAATTTGGGCTCCATCAGCGATGAACAAGGAGAGTGTTTCCATCAGGATATTCTCACCATGAAGCATTGGTACCAACCAAGGAAGATGGGATGCTAGAATGGAATGATGGGCAACTATGATTGGTTTTTGTTTAGAGAAACTGATCAATCATCATACAAGCAAAAATGTTTGTCAACATATTTTAAAAATTAAAGATAAGACAATACTAATGATTTAAACTTTTAAAAACAGTGATTTAGACTTTTAGAAATTGTTATTTTAAAATTGTATTAACGTATTTCAATTTGTCTGTGTTTGAATAAATAAAAATTTAGTTGATCTAAACAAATTTTTATTCAAACATAAATAATTTTTTTTAAATATTGATTTCACAATGATTATGCATTTATTGGTAAATGAAAAGAATATATTTAAAAAAACGTGACATATTACACAAATTCTGATAACAGTTTTGAATTCAACACACTAAAATTAGTTAAAATCACTATATACAATTTGAGATACATGAAAAAAAAATGTTTTTATTAGTGTTATGCCCAAAGGGAGTTGTCATAAGGGGGAGTTAACTGGATATGGACTTCTAGCAATTACTGTAAAACTCTAGTGGTCTGAAAATTCAGCAGCCACTGAAGTTTAGACCCCCTACCAATCTATCACTCATCAAAATCCCCATTTAAAAGATTAGGTAGAGCTTCATCATGCCATTTAAAATGATAGTTTATTCCATGCCAATCAATCAAAGCAGAGCACTAAAATAGTCTTCACGTATGTTAAGGTATAAAATACTGTTAACACTTCATTCAAAAATGTATGGTTCTAACAGATTCATTTCAGATATTGGTGCCAACACCATTACATGTAGTAATTTTTTAGAAGAGCTTTGCAACAAAGTTTCCTTAAAGCCATATTCCAGTCAGAAAACTCATTAAACCAGTAGGCTAAAAAGATTTAAACCCAAGATCTTTTTTCATTGTTTTCTGAAATGTTGAAAAAGGAATATTTAGTTCTAAATACGTTTTCCTGGTTGATTTAAAAGATTCTAAATAGGATTCCTCAACAATATCAGAGCAATTCAATGAATGATGTCAGATAATTTCAAATCAAGGATGTTCTATTCAAAAAGGTTTTTTTCGACTTCCAGAGAGTTACCTAGCCGGTAATGAGAGCTAATGGAGCTTCCTTAGCAAATTGCTGAACAAATCTGTCTTATGTTTTCATTTGCATTTGTATGATCATGCTTTAACTAGCAACAAGTCTTTCTTCAGTTAAATACTTGATTGTGTCTGGCATTTTGACTTAACCCAGCACAAATCAAGATTTACTGAACACAAGAAAGTAACATCAACTTCTAACAAAATGGTACTTTCATAAATAAATGAAAGCAGCTGATTAACCTTTACAATTACCTGATGATGTGCAATGTTCAGAACAATTTTATATCATGCAAAGGGACTTCCTGGCCCCTCTGTAGAATTTATTATTGCCATCATTTAGAAATAAAACTTTCACCTCTACTGTTCAAGAGCTACAAAACATGCTCTTAACAGATTCCAAAGTGGTGATTGGCAATAAGTTTTCAATGTGTTTCAAATGCACTCAATGAAGCCAAGGAAAAAACATTCAGTACTTTCCATTCTAGTTCATGGTATATAAGGACTGTTAAACCACATATTTCATCTCTAACTATAGTGCAGTTTAAGTTTCCAACTGAAATAACACAGGAGAAACAACAGTAAAATGGGTTAATAACCAAAAAATACCCCAAAAAGGCAAATTTACTATTTGTTTAATTTCAAATAGTAAATTTTAAATTGAGACATAACCAGGGACATTAAATAATTGCAAAATACTATATACATACATACATACTCGTACATTAACAACTTAACCTTCAAAACACATTAACAAATAAAACTTAAAAAACTAACTCTGACTGATCCTGTGAAAGTCGACTGTTGGTATTAGTGTTTTTAGGATTTATTTGTTACTTTGTTTTGGTAGTTAAGTTGTTAATAATGAATTTAATTAGCACAGGGTTCAATATATTGATGAATTATCTGAATTTTCAAAAAAATTATATATATATATATATATATATATATATATATATATATATATATATATATACTGTCACATGTTTGTGATTTGATAAGGATATTGAGATAGCACATGTAAAGATTTCTTACAAATACAGTTTATTACTTTTAAATAATTTACAAGGTACAAAAATAGCATTTCAAATTAAATACAAAATTAATTTAATAATAATTATAAATACCATAATACAACCCTGTTTTACTAAAAACTTTAAAATAACTAATAGAAACTAATATAGACAGTAAAATAACAATCAGAAAATCAACAATTCATTCAATGCAAGAATTATTCACTTTTACTGTTTACAAAAAACTACCCTACACTTTATAAATGAATAGAATACTGTCACTTTCACTTCTGTTCATAAATAACTTTCATGAACAGATTCTTGTTTTTAACCACTGTCCAAAATGGAATACTTGTGACCCCCTCTTCACTCATTTGTTACTTAACACTCACGCTTATACTTCCGCACACTGTGATCACTTATTGCTCACTGAGCTAAAAAACTTGAAAAACTGTCACTCCACTGGTCCTTGGCAGTATTTATATCTCCTCACCTGCAGTATCAGTAACTGACCTGAACTTTTAATTTTTCAAATGTAATAATTTCTATTGTTTGCTCTTCTTTCTTCATTTTCTCTCTTTCTTCTTTCTGGAAGCTTCTCTAACTGTTACAGTATATATATATATATATATATATATATATATATGTGTGTGTGTGTGTGTGTGTGTGTGTGTGTGTGTGTGTGTGTGTGTGTATGTGTGTGTGTGTGTGTGTGTGTGTGTGTGTGTGTGTGTGTGTGTGTGTGTGTGTGTGTGTGTGTGTGTGTGTGTGTGTGTGTGTGTGTGTATGTGTGTGTGTGTGTTTAATATAAGATGAAATATAAACCACCAAAACACAGTTATTGGCTGAGTTAGATTTACTATATTAATTTCCAATAATAGATTTTTGCAATATTCCACAACTTCAATTTGTATTGAATTAAAACATACTACATTACAACTACACTACATTAAAACCTATTCATTTTATTGATCTCAGTCGCATAAAGAAACAATGAGCTTCACGGCTTCAACTCTATCTTTGTCTGACACTGACGCAGCGAAAACAGTTGAGTTTACCGACGAAGAAACTGCTCTTGAATCCGAGTCCGATATCACTAGCGATTCGTGGATTATTGGTTTTGTTCCAGGAGATCAGATAAAATCTTTGCAACATTTGTTATCTATTTTTAAAAAAAATTTCCGTTATCGATAATTGAGATTTTAAAAAAAGGAAAATACTTCGGTAATAAAACAGAAGTTCTAAAACTGAATCTGCCAGTTATTGAATATGAAGATTTACGTAACAAATTGTCAGTGACAATTTGTCAAAAGACCAAAAGGTCTTTTGACAAGACCTGTCGAACTTAAGGGTGTAGAAGATTTGTACCAGCTAATTTAGTCGAAATGATTGATTACTCTAAAGTTAACAGCGGATATAAATATATTCATACACTAATAAATTGTTTTTCGAAATATGCTTTTGCTTTTCCTTTGAAGAGTAAAAAGCTGATGATGTTGTAAAGGCGCTTGAGCCGATATTTTAAAAATATAAAATGAAACATTTTCAAACCGATGACGGTAGGGAATGGTTTAATTCTAAATTGAAATCATTACTACAAAAATTTAATATTAATCATTATTCGACATATTCCGATAAAAAATCGTCAATAGTTGAGCGGTTCAATAGAACCCTCAAATCTAATATGTAGCGCAAATTTACCGAGCAGGGAAATTACCGTTGGACGCGAATATTAGATGAATTGGTTAATAATTATAATAATAGGCTGCACAGTTCTACAGGTTTTAAACCTAAAGATGTTTCTTATAAAAACGAACGCAAAGTGTTGATAAATTTAACAACTGCAGAAAAGCGTCGTCGAACTGCTGTTGCAAGTAAATTTAATGTAGGTGATCAGCTAAGGATAAGTAAGTATAAAAAGACATTTGCGAAAGGATATCTTCCGAATTGGACGAATGAAATGTTTACAATTTTCAAGGTAAAACAAACACAGCCTATAACATACGTTCTTAAAGATGGGAAAGGGGAAGTGTTAAAAGGAAGTTTTTATACGGAAGAACTTAGTAAAACCAAGTACGGTAACGTTTATTTGGTAGAAAAAGTGTTAAAGAAAAAGGGCGATAAACTGTTAGTTCGTTGGCTGGATTTCGATAAGAACGAGGATTCGTGGATAAAAAAGCAAGATCTTATAAAATAAATTTCGCTGTTAAATTACATTCAGTAGCAGAGATGAATGCCGAAGAACAAGATCGAAAGTTGACGGTAATTAATTTCGACCGTTTAATTGGCGATGTAGTCGATTTTAATTCAAAAAGAAGACATAGTCCTCTCCTCCCAAACAATATTAGATGTTTGGTTGATATTCCCTCAAATTCCGGTAAGACCAATTCTGTTTTTAACCTTTTGTTTGACCCTAGCGGATTGAAGTTCAGTAATATATATGTGTTTTCAAAATCCTTGTACCAGCCTAAATATTTATTTTTAAATAGTTTATTAGCCGATGTCGAAGGAATAGGTTTCCATCCTTACAGCGATAATAATGTTATTGTAGCGCCTGAAGAAACAGAGTCTAATTCGATAATGATATTTAACGTTGTAATATGCGAAAAACAAAATACTTTACTACGGGTCGTAACAATAACATAGATGTATTTTATATGAGCCAGACGTATAGTAAAATCCCTAAACAACTTGTTCGCGACAATGCAAATTTTCTTATGGTCTTTCCACAGGATGAAAGAAACCTAAGACATATATCACGATCATGTGACACCCGATGTGTCATTTGAAACGTTTAAAGAAATATGTAACGAGGCTTGGAACCGGTCAAAAAGTGGGTTTTTAGTAATTGATAAAGAAAGAGATATCGATAAAGGCCGGTATAGATTTTATTTTGACACCTTCATTGCAAAGCCTGAAAAAACGTGAAAAAGCCTGAGAAAGCGCGCACGCTAGACTGCAGGCTAGCGGACAGGCTTTCTAGACCGTATTTAAGCCGCAACGAATCAATGAATGGATCATACAAAAGACGAATGGCTACCTTGGAGGATCGCGAGCAGATCTCTGCAGAGATAGCAGAGATCCGGAAGAGTATTAAAAGGAAACATAACGACTTGGTAAAAGGAAGATTCGAGTCCGATCTGAGGCTACAGAGGGAATTTAAACCCGTTACCGATCCCTTGATTAAGCTTGCTGATAAAATTAGTTCGGAAGAAGGCGAAGTAAAGAAAATAAAAAAAGAAATAAATCCAAAGACGAGACCGACGCCTCCGGTATCGGCTGAAGAGCAGAATGCAAAAGAAGAAAAGGAATATCGCAATTTTGAAAAGAGATTCGATATGGGCTCGATGTATGATATGTTGACCGAAGAAGATAGAATGAAGCTTGCTAAGCGTTCCGTAATAGACGAAGGTCTAACCGGAGGAAGTAAACGGTCGGTTAGCGAGTTACACCAGAAAATGGATACGTTTGGCGTGTTGCCTTTCGAGATGGCTCAACCGTCTGATATGACTGATGACGAGATGAAAGGAGTAAGAAAACGACACGTTGCAAAAAGATTAATCCCTTACATGGTTCGACGACGTGCTGAAAAAAACCGAACCGCAATTACAACATGAACTGGAGGAGTCTTTTAAAACCTATCCCACGATTGAACAGCTGTTGCATACGCCTGACGTGTAGATGAAGGTGAGTATGACCGTAAGGACCAGCATTCGAGAAGGGTTAGCGCAGGAGTATATGTTAGATGCTATAAGAGACGGTAGAAAATAACATGGATAACGTGTACGGCGTACACTTTGATGGAAACGATCTGAAAATTGGCGATGCAAAAGTAGACTTTGACAGGGATAGTAATATTCTTATTAAAGAGGATGCATATCCTGCGACTCGAGGATTGTTTGAGTTGATTTTTAAGAGAAAACCGCAGTTGTACACAGAAGAGGACTTGGAAGAGAACAAGAAAATTTTAGTCGCGACAAACGCACACAGAAGAAACAACTCCGCTTTGGAACGAGTAAAGACCAATCCCGGTTTCAAATATGTCGAGATAACAAGCAAACTATTCCCGCCAGGAGTAAATAAAAAACGAGGGGAAGGACTGTTAATACCTAACAAAATTACTTTATACGAAGACCGAAAGATCGTTTACGTTTATTTCGACGATCCCAACGAAATATGTGAGAGGTTGAAACTGCTGATAGCATCTAAAAAAGCCGGAAATACAGCTCACGATAATGAAATAGTATCGATAATTGAGGAATTGAAAGAACGTGGACTAATAAAAGGAGAGGCCACGTCGTAGCCGATTTATTCGAAAACATCCCAATCAACAGGTTAGGTCAGTCAGAATTCAGCGCTAGGATTCCGTTTGGGATTACCGACGAAGGCGATATCGACACCCGCGAAAAACGAATTTGTAATTTAGCATGTGATGAAAGGACGGATCGAAGACATTTGGTAGGTATACATAAATTGAGTCGAACAGGAGTATGAAGAGAGATGAACCGCTAAACATGGGTGAAGAAGAGAAAGAGAGAATGCGCATTAGAGTTTACAGCTCTGGTAGTGGTGGGAAGAAAAAGAATCAATGAATCTGACGAACGATTCTTTTTTACTAATCCTTTCTGAGAATCGAATCGAAAGAATCGATTCCTGAAAAAGAATCGTTTATCCCACCACTAGTCTCAAGAGTTGTTATTGGTCGCATTGTTCCTGACCGTTTAGGCTTCAGAAAGGTTATATACGTTGAGCGCTGTAACGGAAAGTCAAAAAAGATCCGAATAGGATCTGCTTTGTAATTTTTGATGCGCTACACAGAAAAAGATGACGAGTTCCTTAATTCAATTGATACCGGTGATGAAACATGGATTTCATATTACACGCTAGAGAGAAAACGGCAGTCAAGTGAATGGCGTCATCCTCAATCACCAACAAAGGTCAAGCCACAGCTATTTGGACGCATACTGATGGCTACAGTCTTTTGGGATCGATTTGACATACTGCTGATCTATTTCATGCCACGTGGAACGACTATAAATGCAGAAGCCTGCTGCGAAACTCTACGTAAGTTACGGCGCGCCATTCAAAATCGGCAACGTGGGTGGCTGACCGACAGCATCGTCCTGCTGCACGATTATGCACGTCCACATGTTGCGGGTCCGACTCGTGATTTACCGAGAACATTTGGATGGAAAATTTACTATCACCCACCATATAGTCCGGACTTAGCTCCTTCTGATTACCATTTGTTTGGGAAACTGAAAAAATTTTTGCGATTTTCGGGTGACGAAGAACCTAAAAGAGCTGGGAGTTAAGCTATACTAGCATTCTACGTTAGAATCTCGCGCAGTGTGGTCAAATTTTTCATTTCGTCCGGATAGACATTTAGTGTTACTCATAGTTACTAGCATTCGGCGCTCGAATCTGATCCAAGGCGGTCACGTCATACTCTTAGTCTGGATGGACTCATTCTTTGTTCCGATAAACGTTAACTTTAATGTTTTATTTAATTTTATATTTTTATATGTCAAGTTATAAGTTATGTTACAATTCATTTTATTAACTGTCAAGCCGACAATTCATTAAACCAAACCTCGCTTTAAAAACTACCAATATCCTATATCAATCCTACATATTATACAGACACCCATTTTTTTTTGTTACTTTTTCTTGGAAATTTGCTGCATTTTTATTCTTTTAAAAAGGGATAATAATTTGAAATACAACCATAAGTGTAAGAACCAGATTTTGTCTAACAGTATAGAACTCGGTCATTCCACATCAAATCATGAAAATAAATGCACTTCTCAGATTTATGTCCAGCAATTCAAATAAAATTTATAGGTTTGGCTCTACCCATGAAGTGATACAGAAAAATTGTTTTTTTTCATTCACTCAGTTTTTTGTGTAGGACCCTGAAAAAACAATGCAAAAAGCAAGGTTTAAGTAATGACAAAAGAATAAATTTTGCAACTCCTGTAAGAGAGCTCATTTTGGTGTCATTTTAAACTCTTGGAATGGGCTTTAATATGACACGTCATTTGGCAAGTATTTGTGACACTAATATTTCAAGGTCACCAAAAACATTATTTGAGCTTGAGTATATCCAAAAGTGCACCTTATAAAAGTTAAAAAAAAATATTTTTTGCTTCTTAATATATTGTACATGTGGTTGGAATGGGGTCAAATTAAAAAATAATTTTTTTTAAATTAGGTACAGCAGAATATTTCAGTTGTTCCCCCCTGTGTGGCAAGGCTAATTGAGATTCAGTCAATGAAAACCCTCCCCTTCCAGATTGGGTCATCTTATAAAGCAGAAGAGTAGCATGTATAAAAAAACCACAGCCAAAAATTAACAAACAACCATAAAAAGACATGCACCCTTAGTGGCAGCAAAAGAATGTACGTGTTTCTTACTCTTGAGACAAGTAAAGTAATATTCAGCCTGGATCATCTCTTGGAACAGAAGGTTCAGTGGTGTACTCCCCAAGAGGATTGATCATATTTATCAAGTGATGCAAAAAAAAAAACTTTTTTTTCACTCTTTTTGTTAATTCAGCTTGCCTTTCTCTACAGGTTTGGAGTTTTATGACTAATTCATCACAGCCTTGTACCAGAATACAGTGATCAGGATGCAATCATCAACTTCTACAGTTTTAAGTAAAATGTACTGTTGCAATCTATTTGAAAAGTCAAGTCATAATTCATGTAAGGGAAACCAGAGAAGTGTAAGCAAGAACTTGGTGCAAACATTTACTTTTCTTAAACAAGATTACAAAATTTGTGATACTTGCCGCAAACAGTTAGAAGCATCTGCTAAAAATGACGCTGAAGAATCTACTTCTGATGAAGAATTTCAACAGTTAAGATCCTTTGTGTTCCCCAGAAAAAGATGTAGCTGTAAATGCTCTGAACAAAAGTTTGATTGTTTTAAATGAATCACCTATTCAGAAAAAATGACTATGTGAGAGAAAATGGACTTTGGAAAAGCCTAAGAAAGTAGCAGTAGTGTTGAAAAGCAAAATATTGAACATGAATTCAAATTCATGCTCTCTAAAAGCTGAACTTTAAAAGACATTCAAGATGAATTTGGAGTATCAGACCATGCTGCAAGGAAAGCTAAAAGCCTGTTTAAAGAAAAAGGTGCCATGTCATGTTAAACCTAGAAGAACTTAAGATTTTGAAACAGCAGAAAAAGTAACTGATATGTATGAGAGGAAATAAGTCAAATGATGTCTGGGAAAAAAGATTTAATTTCTCTTACGATAAACAGAAGATGAGAGCACGTTCAGAAAAAATTAATTCTGTGTAATCCCCATGAAGCTTTTGTATTGTTTAAACAGAGGTATCCATTACTGAAAATAGTATTTTCAAAGTTCTGTTTTTCAAACTCAGGCCTAAGTACTGTGTTCTTGCAGGTGCAAGTGGAACCCACAGTGTTTGTGTATATACAACACACCATAATGCAAAACTTATGGTTATGCATTGTAGAATGAAAGAACTGATAGAAGGTGAAAGAGCAATTAAATCTTACAAAGATATTATGATGGATGTAGTGTGTGTTAATCCAACTGAAGCTTAGTATTTTGGAAATTTGTAAAAATTGTCCTGGGTTTGAAGAAGTCAAAGGAAGGATTGAGGAAGCTTTCAAGCTCAACTGCATTGAAAACATCACCTACAAACAGTGGATACAAGTTGAAAAAAGTACATCTCTTGAGATATTAGTCAAACCTACTGAAAAATTCATCAGTATACTTTTTGAAAGACCTCTGAAATTTCTTCAACACTCATTTCTTGCTAGTCAACAGTCCAGTTAACTCACCCATCTGAAGCAGTCTCTAAAAGAATGTGAATATCTTGTAATCTGCAACTTTGATGAGAACTATTCATTCATTCTCCAGGATGCAGCCTAAGGTTTCCACTGGAGCAATGCACAGACAGCAGTTAATGCCTTCACAATCTATTTCCAAATCTAACAACAAAAACATTGATGCATACATCTCTTGTCATAATTTCTGACTGTCTCACACATGACACATTAGCAGTGCACCTTTTCCAGAAGTATTTAATTGGTTTCATGCAGTCTCATTTTATCACAAAACCAAACCTGATCTATTACTGCAGTGATGGTGCTGTCTCTCAATACAACTCAATTTTCTCAAACTCTGTTGCCATGAATCAGACTTTGAGATTAAAGCAGAGTGGCATTTAGTCAACACATTTACATTGCAGTACATTTATACAGCATAAAGGAGAAGAAGAGGCTTTGAAGAGTAGGACAATGACAGCAAGAACTGTAACAGGTACTCTGAAACTCCACTCTTTTG
This sequence comes from Lycorma delicatula, assembly GCF_047948215.1. Classification (NCBI taxonomy): domain Eukaryota; kingdom Metazoa; phylum Arthropoda; class Insecta; order Hemiptera; family Fulgoridae; genus Lycorma; species Lycorma delicatula. The sequence continues at coordinate 134,989,933 of NC_134458.1, read as the reverse complement.
TTCCACTGAATAAGAATCAAGTGTAAGTGGAGGGCGTTTCCATTTTCTAACAATTCAACAGTAGCAAGCACAACAAATATTGAGGATGATCTTAAATTCACAGAAATTGTTGGGTTCTTGATCTGCAAATATGAATGACACCAGTGGTTGGGGTGTGTCCTAGACTCAAATGAAGAAAATCAAACAGTGAAGATGAACTTCTTACATCCACATTGACCTTCACCTTCCTTCCACTACCCAGATTTTGAGGATGTTCCTAATGTACATAGGAGTGATGTTATTTCAAAAGTACATCCCAAGGTAAATCCAGCAGGAAGAATTTATAACCTCTCAAAGCAAGAAGTACACAATACTAACCAGAAGTTGTAAAAAGAAGTGTACACTATGTAATTCTTTTGTAAATATCTTTGGAAGCTATATGAATTGCAGTTAAGTGATGAGTACATACAGCTTCATTGTTTTATTTCACCTTGCAATCCCATTATGAAGTGCTTACCACATGTACAACACATAGATATGATCAATCCTGTGAACTTTGTTGAAATTGGTGGCAGTCAAGTTGTGAGGCTTCTTGACTTGACGTGGAATGACCCAACTAGTTTGCTACAGCAAAATCATAATGATGATAGCACTTGCAAAAACTGATTTAATTTTGCCAGATGTTTTGAGGGTAAGAATAATAAGACACATTGTGATCAATCACCCTGCAAAAGAAACATACAAAAATGGACTTTACTGGTAACAGTGAATGAATCATACTAAGTTGTTTGTAAGAAATGTGGTAGAAGTGAGTTTGCATTGAATCATAGTAAGTATGGAAATGGTAAGGGAAGAAACTGTTTTTATATTTTTATGATTGATGCTTATTCTACTTAAGGAGAAAAACATTTTATATTACTTAATACTATATTTATTATGTATTTTTAAATTCCTACACATGTATTTATATTTGGTATTTGCCCTGTTACTATTATAACTAAAGCACTATCACTGGAAATTCATTTCTCATATGCAGATTCTTATAAAGTTTGTATATTTTTGCTTTTGTCAGAGTTCAATTTACTTGTGCATTACAGCCAGGTGTGCCACAATCCTCACAACAAAATATAAGTAAAAAAATTGTGATGTCAAAAAAATCATTAAGAAAAGACATAAAGTCTCTTAGGACTTCAGAGATTCATTCCAAGTTAAAATTCGCTTCAGCAGGTACATTTTCATTCCAAAATATGTACCGTGGTTCATATAAAGAACAACATACATTTAAAATTCCCATAAAAGTGCATTTTTATGTCTGGGGATATAACTTTGATGTTCTCAACCAGATCATGTTTTTGTTTTAAAAAAGTTGGTATTATAACTAAAAATCTGTCTTCTTAGATACTAGTTTCCTGAGGCATCAGAGGGTGCCAGGTTGGACAAGTCTGCGTCTGAGTGCTTTAGGGGCTGTCTCAAGCATGAGCAGGGTCACTTTGGTGTGGTTAGGCCGTGGACACTCTGCTCCCAGTGCCTGAGGGCATTACTCACATTTTTAGTGATTATGGCTGACAGTCGTATGGGTAAGTAGTTGAGTTGTGTGTGTGTGTGTGTGTTGTGAGATGGTGGGTGTGAATTTGTGTAATGTGGGTGAGATTGTGGAAATTTAATTAACTGTTGAGTGTGCTTTGGTGGATAAGTTATGTCTTGTAGCCATGTCGTCATGATTGTTGTGCACATGTCTTGTGTTGGCTTGATTGTATAAATGTGTGTGGTATGTCTTAGTACCTATTAGGTGTGCTATGTTCCTGGTTCCTGGACATTTTCCTCCTCTAGGTATTGTAGAGTGTGCAGTGTGGGCATGTAGTGTTTTGGTATGGATGATGTTTGCTTGTGGAGACCAAATGTGTGTAGGCACTTACCCCCCCCCCCCCCGCCATCCGACACCACCATTCTGAAGTAATGTTTTATTAGCGGTTTCCTCCCAGGATGTGGGGTCACCAGGTATGGAGGTTTAGTCGGTAGTGCGCAGGAATACATATGCATTTTCTGTAACAGCTGTTGTGGAAACTGTTAGTGAATCCAACTGCTTCGGCACCTGTAAATGAGGTTCCTCCACCTCTATAAAAACAAAATAAGATATTAGTTTTCTGAACGTTGTTTTATCTATTTCTTCAGATATTTTTATTTCTTTTTGGTCTTTCTGAACCACTGAGGTTCATTGACTTGCATTGTTTTTGTAGTAAATATGGTTGAAGATTTGTTTTGTAGGCCTGTAATCAATTATTCTCATAAGATTTCCAAGGAATTTGGTTCTTCTTTTTCTGATGGAATATGATATTTTTTCAGTTTTGTTGTATTTGTAAAAGATGTATAATTATTTCTGAAAATAATTGAGTTTATTATATTAATTTATTCTTTCAACTTGGCACTGATTCTCTTAAAAATCATGAATGCATTACAGTAGATGATAGTATTTTATACAAATTATGAATTCATTATAAGTTAATAATTTTAGTTTATTTGATATTTTTAATAAAAATCAGTTTAAGATATATGTGTGTAAAACAGTAGTACATTAATGTATGCTTAGTATGAATTATTTGTGTTAAGTATAAAGCTTGTGCATGGCATATGGAATTTTGTAGCGTATGAAAAATGCCATGCCTGAGCAGGATTTGAACTGGGGACCTCCAGATGAAAGACCAAGATGTTATAACTCTACCACAGATATCGGTAAGTTCATGAATACTTTGTGACCTCAGCTACTGAATCAGGATCTGATGAATTGAACAAGTATGATCTGGGAATATTTTGAAAATAAATCAATCCACACAGTGAAAACAAAAAACCAACTGGTAATATTTATTTGTTAAAAATATAAAAATATAACATAAATTTTATCAAAACATGAAATTTATTCAGATACAGATATTCACTAACAATAAATAACAAAAACATAGATAATTTTGATTACTTTTTAATGAGAGAAAACTTTTCTTCAGGAGATATAAGACAAGGTTTATTTCTAGATAGCTGTAAATACTGACCTTTCACTAAATCCCAAATTGTTGTAAAACGCAATTCAAAATCAAATTCTAAACACGTTTTTTCTAAAATAGGATAAAGTTCTGGTAAAATATCTTGATCAATAGTTGGAAATATATGATGCAATGTATGATCACCGAATGTAATATGGGCCCATGGAAATTGAAATGCAACTTCTATCTTATCACGTACAGCATCCATTTGATTTAATGCCCAATCGTGATCTTTCCTGTACAAATTATTTAAAAAAATAAATAAAGTTATAAAGGAAGAAATAAAATAATTACAACAAAATTAATGTTACAACCTACACCTATTACATTATTTTCCCTCCATTTATAGGTGTGCAATTAATGATAAAAAGTATATAACACTAAAATCATAATTATTATAAATTTATTAATCACTTTTCAATATCTATCCCCTTTTTTCTTTTGTCTGTAATACAGTGTGGCACATGAAATGATCCAACATTTGTTTTGGCAATAATTGTTTATATTAATAATTATTAATGTGTTTTATGCTGGCAGAAATGGCAGCAGTTCACGAATATTAGTTTCTTCTCTTTCGGAGTGCACTGTTTGTGTATAGTTCCAAGATGGCTGACAAAGGAAGATTAACTGTTGCACAGCACATAAAGACTGTGTTGTTTTTTAGTAAAACGAAAAGTGTGGTACTTATACAAAGAAGGTTTTGCATACATTTTAAAACTCGGTGGTCTCACCCTCATTTAAAACAATACATAAACTTTACAAAAAATTTAATAGTGACGATTCAATACTTGAGACTAAGCGTGAACGGCCTGCCAATGTTCATTCGCCACAGAATGTCAAAGCTCTCAGAGCAGCATTGCTGAGGAACTCAGGAAAATCAACAAGAAAAGCAGCATCACAACTTGGGATTTCTAAACGATCTGTGCAGCGAATTTTAAAAACTGATTTGCATTTGTATTTGTACAAAATAACAGTGTTGCCTAAATTAACAGTTGACAACAAACATCAAAGAGTGGAATTTGCTGAATGGGCTGTGAACCACTCCAATCGTCGAACAATGTTTGGTTTTCAGATGAGGCACATTTTCACCTAGACAGGATTGTTAATAAACAAAATGTGAGTTTTCTGGGCTTCCAAAAATCCACACCTGCTTCATAAAAAGGTCCATCATGCTCCAAGAATTACGGTATGGGCCACTATCTAAGTCATGGGATAATAAGGTCATTCTTTTTTGAACAGTCAGTGAACAGTGAACATTATCTGAGCATGCTGCATAATCATTTTGTTCTTCAGCTTCATGCAAAAGGATTTCAATTAGAAAATGAATGGTTCATGTAGTATAAGAGCCAGACTGCACACAACTAATGTTGTTTTACACTTTCTGCATGAAACTTTTAATGCAAATGTCATTTCAAACTGATTTCCTAATATCGTTTTGGGTGTCAACAGAACTGGTCCCCCCGATCAGTCCTGATTTGAATCCGTGTGATGATTATTTTCTTTGGGAATTTCGAAAGGAAAAGATTTTCTTTAAACATCCTCGTGCAGTGATGGTAACTGCAAGTGCTGATCATTGAGGCGTGCAACGAGATAACCTACGATATGTGTCAGGTTATTAACATAGGAGTTCATGTTGAAGAAGTTGCTAGACGTGATGGTGGTCATATTGAACATGAGATAAGGAGAACATAACCTCCAGGTATGTAGTAAACATTTTGTATTTTACTCTTCTGAATTGCAATTCAAATAAATATTTTTTAACAAAACCAAATCTTGGATCACATTTCATGCACCATTCTGTACATGTAGATCTCAGATACAAGTCAAAGTTGCTTTCTCTGTTCTGTTACTGTATAAAAGGAATGGTTGTTCCTTTCTTTGGTCATACCCTAATGGATGTTAATAATCCACCAATGCCTTTAATGAACAGATGTCCCTTGTACAACTCATGGATCCATGGATTATACAACTCACGGAGTGGAAACCCATGGAGCTCCTAATTTGTGTATAAAAAATGAAACTTGTTCTTGAGATTAATGTAACAGTATTTAAGGAAGAATTTTTTTCATGCCAGATCACCTACAATCATTCTGGTTATGACAAGATTACATGGATCGTAATATTTTTCTCTTTATTTACTGGCAAAAACAACACACATCCACAAAATATGCAGAATATTTATTAAATTTTTTATTAAATAAAAATGTACTGGTTTTTTGTTTTGAAATTTTGTATAATAATTTTCTCATTCAAGACCATCAAAATTTTCATCTGAGTTTGAAATACTTTCAGTTTTACTATTTCAAATGTAATGTTTAGTGTTATCATATCAGTTTTAGGAAGAGTTTTTTGCCTGAAAATCCCATAAGAAATCAATCCCATTTTAATCATACTTGTGGTATTTGTCTCTAATCAATGCTTTTTATTTTCTCCTGCTTTAATTACAGTTGATCTCTCTTCTGTTTTATAAACTGTCTTACCATTCAAATAAACTTAAAACTAACTTTTCTTCAACTTCAAAAAATTTAGCCTTTTTCCTGTGAAGAAAGATCAATTTTTTCTTTGCAGCAGTAGACTTTTCTTTCATTTTTATCTAATATCCAATGGAATTTTTATTGAGCCTATTATATTTTTTTGTTATGCTAAATTTCTAATTAATGATTATTCTTTCATGATTTCAAATTTTTGGTTTGGAGTATGAGAAAGATATTTTTCAAATTTACCACCAGTTAAATAAAGATAGAAAGAAAAAAATTACAATTAATCACATAGAGCTTTAGATGTTAAGTGTAGGTAGAGTTATTAGATTAAGAGTTTATTAGGCAGAGAGAAAGAAAAAGAAAAATTAAGAATTAATATGTAGAGTTGTTTGAGTTAGCTTATATGTATATCTTGGTGATTAGTCACATCCATATTAAACAATTATTCTTGCTGCCACACAGCTGGTCATTAAATTAAATAGATGACAGGTAATATGTAAACAGTTATTATTAACATTCTAATATGTTTATAATGAACCTATTAATAATAAACTTAATTCTTGAGGCAGTCAAGCATATGATATAAATATACATCACATTATAATTCTTGTTTTTTAAGTTATTTGTTTACTGCTACTTTTCAATTAATATTTTTAAAAAAACAAGAAAAAAGTGATATATAGACATAAATAAATATGGTCAAGTCGTTTGGTAGAATGATGCCAACTAGAGTTTGTCCGACGGCGGAAACACAGAAGACTTATTTAGTTTAACCGCAAATCGACATTTAAAAATTTTTTAAATTGTTTAAAAAAAAAATAATAATTTTGATGAAATAAAGCTACATATCATCCCAGAAATAGATGTTCTTAATTTTTTTTTTGTCTTCAGTCATTTGACTGGTTTGATGCAGCTCTCCAAGATTCCCTATCTAGTGCTAGTCATTTCATTTCAGTATACCCCCTACATCCTACATCCCTAACAATTTGTTTTACATATTCCAAACGTGGCCTGTCTACACAATTTTTTCCTTCTATCTGTCCTTCCAATATTAAGGTGACTATTCCAGGATGCCTTAATATGTGGCCTATAAGTCTGTCTCTTCTTTTAACTATATTTTTCCAAATGCTTCTTTCTTCATCTATTTGCCGCAATACCTCTTCATTTGTCACTTTATCCACCCATCTGATTTTTAACATTCTCCTATAGCACCACATTTCAAAAGCTTCTAATTTTTTCTTCTCAGATACTCCGATCGTCCAAGTTTCACTTCCATATAAAGCGACACTCCAAACATACACTTTCAAAAATCTTTTCCTGACATTTAAATTAATTTTTGATGTAAACAAATTATATTTCTGACTGAAGGCTCGTTTCGCTTGTGCTATTCGGCATTTTATATCGCTCCTGCTTCGTCCATCTTTAGTAATTCTACTTCCCAAATAACAAAATTCTTCTACCTCCATAATCTTTTCTCCTCCTATTTTCACATTCATTGGTCCATCTTTGTTATTTCTAATACATTTCATTACTTTTGTTTTGTATTTGTTTATTTTCATGCGATAGTTCTTGCGTAGGACTTCATCTATGCCATTCATTGTTTCTTCTAAATCCTTTTTACTCTCGGCTAGAATTACTATATCATCAGCAAATCGTAGCATCTTTATCTTTTCACCTTGTACTGTTACTCCGAATCTAAATTGTTCTTGAACATCATTAACTGCTAGTTCCATGTAAAGATTAAAAAGTAACGGGGATAGGGAACATCCTTGTCAGACTCACTTTCTTATTACGGCTTCTTTCTTATGTTCTTCGATTATTACTGTTGCTGTTTGGTTCCTGTACATGTTAGCAATTATTCTTCTATCTCTGTATTTGAACCCTAATTTTTTTGAAATGCTGAACATTTTATTCCAGTCTACGTTATCAAATGCCTTTTCTAGGTCTATAAACGCCAACTATGTTGGTTTGTTTTTCTTTAATCTTCCTTCTACTATTAATCTGAGGCTTAAAATTGCTTCCCTTGTCCCTATACTTTTCCTGAAACCAAATTGGTCTTCTCCTAACACTTCTTCCACTCTCCTCTCAATTCTTCTGTATAAAATTCTAGTTAAGATTTTTGATGCATGACTAGTTAAACTAATTGTTCTGTATTCTTCACATTTATCTGCCCCTGCTTTCTTTGGTATCATGACTATAACACTTTTTTTTGAAGTCTGACGGAACTTCCCCTTTTTCATAAGTATTACACACCAGCTTGTATAATCTATCAATCGCTTCCTCACCTGCACTGCGCAGTAATTCTACAGGTATTCCGTCTATTCCAGGAGCCTTTCTGCCATTCCAATCTTTTAATCCTCTCTAAAATTCAGATCTCAGTATTGTTTCTCCCATTTCATCCTCCTCAACTTCTTCTTCTTCCCCTATAACACCATTTTCTAATTCATTTCCTCCATATAACTCTTCAATATATTCCACTCATCTATCGACTTTGCCTTTCGTATTACATATTGGTGTACCATCTTTGTTTAACACATTATTAGATTTTAATTTATGTACCCCAAAATTTTCCTTAACTTTCCTGTATGCTCCGTCTATTTTACCAATGTTCATTTCTCTTTCCACTTCTGAACACTTTTCTTTAATTCACTTTTCTTTCACTAGTTTGCACTTCCTGTTTATAGCATTTCTTAATTGTCGGTAGTTCCTTTTACTTTCTTCATCACTAGCATTCTTATACTTTCTACGTTCATCCATCAGCTGCAATATATCGTCTGAAACTCAAGGTTTTCTACCAGTTCTCTTTGTTCCGCCTAAGTTCTTAATAAACATAGGTTTTTTCTCAATAAATATGTGATAATCTTTGTAACTTTAAGTTTTTTAACTTGAAAATGTGAAATTTTTGATCTTCTAACCAGAGTTTTTTTCTTAACCAGTTTACAAATCGGGCCGGCAAGAGTTTATGCATTTTCAATCAACCTATTTGAGAAAATTAGACAAATTTTTTATTATATGATTTGTATTATTACGTATATATAAAAGCATATAAAAAAATTGTTTATCTCTAATTATTTCTCGATGATTTAATATTTGTTTTATATTAAAAAAGTTCTATCATTTAGTTACAATATTAGTAGAGGAATAAAATATTTAACAGTGTATATTGTTGTGTTTGAGAAAATGAAGTAGAAAAAGTATATAACAATTATTATCTTGTCTCTCATACATATCTGAATTTTTTTGATTGTGACAGTATCTTTTTGAAGAACTATAAATAAATAAATTGTTGAAATTTGATTTTCAATTTTTGGTGTTTTCAACTGACGGCAAACTCTCACCGAAACCTTAACAATTTTATTGTTTTGGGAGTTTGGATGTTTATAACACCAAATAAATTTATTTTAATTTACACATTTTAAAGATTATTATTGATTTTCATTTTTAAGTAATTGAATATATTTTGAATTAATATTTATTTTATTCTTTAAGTGATGCTTCAAAACCAAACTCAATTCCATAAAATTGAATGTTTAAAAAAACTCCAAAAATGAGCTCCTTCACGAAATAAAAATATAAAAAACGTTATAACAAAAAATTAAAAAGGAGCACCTATATTATAAAGACAGATGGCTACTACATGCTTTAAACCACAGGATTAAAAAACTAAAATACTTGTTTAACAAGTTTATTTAATTATTAAAAATAGCTTTATGCAAAATTCACCTACCTTGGTTTGTCTCCTTCATGAAAAATATCTGGATGATGATGAGCAGCATTAATTCCAACAAAACCAAAAAATAAACTGCCTGATGTAAGAATTAAAAACCACATTTCAAGGCAATGAAGTAAAGATGAACCACTAAATAAGTATATAACACTGGGTATAACAAGACATATAGAATCCTCCCATTCAACACCATCTCTGAGCAACCTGAAAAATTTAATTATTTGTATTTTTTGCAACTGAAAACTACTAGAATAAATGAAAATTATTTAATTAACAATTTATTTAACGAACTCGTATGTATATTCCTTTACTCATTCTGTGATAAAAGTAAATAAATATACTTGTTCCGTTCCACTTGAGCCGTCGGGTGCTGCTATCTAGAGAGGGCTAGGGGCCCCACGGCAAGCTTGGTCAGGCGATATCATCACGCCATGTTCTACGTCATAATGCCGCAGGGAGTGGTCATTATGAGGTAGTGACTTTAATTTGGAGCTCGAATCCTGCAAACAGCAGTCGTGTTGCACATGCAGTCCGGATCGACATGTTCGGATGAACGTATTTATATGTTATTCAGTTTAATTATATGTTACGTTATATGCTTTATTCAGTTCAATTGTATGTTATCGAAATGTCAAGACGACAAGTAATTAAATAACAACTCAATAAGCAACAAGGCGTTGTTTCAATTTATCACCTACGAAAATACAGTCCAACCTCGCTTTAAAATCTACCACAACGTGTTAACGGTCTTCAGGCGAGATCGTTCATAACAATACTCTTATAAAACAAAAATTTAATTTTAAATACATTCAAAAAAAATTTGTGCTATTGAGAAGTCAGATATTATAATATCTCATAAATGACCTAACAAATATCAATTGATGTAGATGCTGTTCATTAATTTATTACATTGAATTATGCCTGAAATCAAACACAGTAGTGTTAAGTTTATCCAAGCATAGCAACAATTCTGTTTCTTTCCGAGTTATGGCTACACTACATCCATTCTCTATGTTCTCAGATTAACATGGGGTTACTTTTTTAGTTTATCTACTTACTAGCATGAATTAAATAGTGCTTTATTATTTAATCAGTATTTTAACAAAATCACTTTATCACATTTATCAAACTTTTGGTGCAGCACATATAAACAACTCATTTTGAAAATTTGATCTTGTTTCTTTTTTTCTATATGACTTTTTAAAGCTGCTTAGCAGTAGTAACTTCTTCAGTGAAAATGTCAGTAATGGTATTAGTTAAGTTTGTTGGTATTCTGTATGTTATTTTGCATTTTGTTTGATATTTTTTAAGCAACATACCTTTCTTTCCTAAAAATATTAGTAATTTTCTAAGCTGGTTGATATATGTATATATTAGTTGTATAATTTGTCATTGTGTTTTTATTTTTTTTCTGTACTTTTGTTATATATTTTCTACAAGAATGTATACGTCCCCATTGCAGTTGTCAGCTGACAGTAGTGCATGAATTAGTCAATTCTATATACATAAACATGCTGCTTGATTGAACTCTATGTGGTAGGCTAGATATTTAGTGGATAAGTTTCTCAGTTATAATGGGCTTTCTTTAAATTTTAAAAGTGTGTTGTAAATTTTGGTTGTAAATTCATCAAAAAATCAACATATATGAAAATGTATAATTATTGAAATTTATAAACGAATCAAATCTGTTAAAAAAACAGTAACATATATGAATTCAGCATAAAATGTTAACCGAAAGTATTAAAACTCAAACCTATAGCTTTATTATTGCCTTCAGAATTATAAGTCAAAGTTAGAATTTTTTTGCATGTATGTGCGAATTACCAGTAAGTACCCTTTTTTCAAGAGATCACAGAAAATTATCAATAGCAGATATAGAGCTACAATTTGGTAAAATGGCATTTAAGACCACAGCAAAAGTCCACGCAAAATTTGATGAAGTTTGGAGATGGTCATCTGGGGGGGGGGGGACTCATGATCTCAATAAATTAAATGAACAAACAGAAAATAGATTGGAAATATTCAATTCATACTTAAGTTTACTTTAATTTTCTAACTTTTTTTTAAATGGATGCCATTTACAAGAGCATAATTCCATTGAAAAAGGAGGATTGGAAGGTGTCAGCATATACTCTTCACCTGGGTGTGCTTAGACTGTGTAATAAATTAAATTATTAAATGTAGATATTGTCTGGGTCCTTTGAACTTTTCCTTTAATTTCCATGATGTTTCTTCCATGATCTTATTGTAACAGATTTCACGAGTTCCAAAAATTTACCAGTTCAGAAACATTTGTCCATTGCAGATAATTGAGAGTTGACTATTTTTATGTAGACTTTATTCTCTATTTTGGCAAGATGCATAACACTGAAATTAATTCAATTAACAATTTTTGAATAATTTATAATAATCTGAAAATCAGAACTTCTAATTAATCCAAATATCTACTTTCAATTTTATTTAAAATAAGTTTATTTATCTCTTAAATAGTCCTAAATATTAATTAAAATTATAGATTCTTACCTATTTAGTCCTTGAGCATAAAATATTGATACATATATAAAAGGTGAATAGACCCATGAGAAGTAACGAACAATCCAGTTTTTATCTTCCCTTGGTAACCACTGAAAGAAAGGTTCCAACATCATTACTTCTAAATCCTGATGTGTATTTGTGTATGCATGATGACTTAAAGCATGAGAAATTCTCCAGTCACTGAAAATATGTTTAGAAAAAAATGTTACAATCTTATTAAAGTGCTATGACGTTTTAAAATAAAAAGAAAAAAGGCTGAACCAGTTAGAATAAACTAAAGTTTATTCAATAAATTTTAAATAGACTTTATGTCTTATAGTGTTCTCCTAGGCAGTCCAGGTGGAATGCATCTGACAAGAGAAGATGACAAACAGGTTAATTAAAGTGTTATCCTGTGGATTAGTTAGGGATTTGGAGAGCCTAACTATTTCCTTACTCAGTTTCTGTCAGGTCATGGCTGCTTCACATCATATTTGTACATTTGTGGGCACAGCAAAGACAACTTGTGCTCATATTGTTTCTTGATGATGTCGAACACATGATTTTTATATGCAACAGGTAGATGAATTGAAGTACATGGTATGTTGTCGGTAACAGGCCCACTAGACATGAACCACAAACCCACTGGGTTGGTCTAGTGGTGAACACGTCTTCCCGAATCAGCTGATTTGGAAGTTGAGAGTTCCAGCGTTCCAAGTCCTAGTAAAGTCAGTTATTTTTACATGGATTTGAATACTAGATCATGGATAACGGTGTTCTTTGGTGGTTGGGTTTCAATTGACCACACATCTCAAGAATGGTTGTACTGAGATTGTACAAGACTACACTTCATTTATACTCATACATATCAACCTCATTCATCCTCTGAAGTATTATCTGCATGGTAATTACCGGAGGATAAACAGGAAAAAAAAGACATAAACCACATAATCAGTATCATGCTCACCAGCACTAAGAAGTGGAATGTGGCTCCGAGATGGTGAGGTGCATCATTGTGACTGAGGAGACTGAGGAGTATGATGGGAACCTGTTTGTGGGGATGAGGGCATCCATCTGCATCAGTTAAATTAGGTTACGTTAAACTAGACTGAGTTGCCAGCCTCCATGGCGTGAGTGGTAGTATCTTGGCCTTTCATCCAGAGGTCCTGGGTTCAAATCCCAGTCAGGCATGGCATTTTCACACACACTACAAATTATTCATCTTATCCTCTGAAGGAGTACTAATGGTGGCCCCAGAGGTTAAAAAAAAAATTAGACTACACTGAGTTAGACCTGGATGCAAATCAACAGGATGCAAATCCATGTTCCGTCGATCCCCGTGGAACTTCACTGAGTTGAGTTCCTTGTCACCCCTTTCTGACAGGTGATGCTGCGATTCCCAAGTTACAATCTTCTAGCCTGTTCAGCATGGTGGACTTAACTAACTATATTTGTTATATTCATACTAAGCTCAGTAGATGTAACAAGAATAGATTTTTAAGAGTTTTTTTTATATTGCTTCTCACAATCACTGTGGAACTTATGAACAAACCTCAGGATACTAGCTAGCTAGCTTTGTAGTGCCTTAAGGTGTCATAAAGGTGAATATCATAAACTGAAACTGGAAGCTTTAAAGTGGTTATTAATAAAAACTTGCAACAGTGATCTAAAAACAATTCTATAGCGTATATGATCTTTTCTGTATTATGTTTGTCAATATGATGTTTTCTAATGACTATAGACTATTTCATTCAAATTCAGTTCAAGATGATAGGGTAGTAATTACCTTAAAATTAAAAACTTCATCAATTTTATATCTCAATACTGTATTTAAACATATAAATATAAACATTGTTTTACTATATCACATAACTCTGAATGTAGAATAGATGTAGTAAATGATAATTTCTATTTGTTAACCAGTTCTGCATTTCATTTTTTCTTGAAGTGAAGCTTAGTTATCAAGTGAATTATGATATAAAACATTGTCAATCACAACTCCAGAATTAGGCAGCAATGTAAAAATGTATGATAATTAACAATAAAGGTAAAAAGAAAAGTTTTGTTCATTATAATAAAAAAGTTTAAAAAATCATAATTTTCATTTCATGATTTATGACCCATGATAAAATAATTACTATACGTGATAATAATAAAAAATTAATTCTGCAACCACTATGAATAACACCGCATTTTACAATTAGTAACATAAAGAATTTGTTTTATTTTGTTTGTTACATGAATGTAAGATATCCATATACAAAATGGTGCGGTATGAAAATAGAGGAAGTTAAATTTTATAATAAGACCTAATTTTTTGTGCATAAATTTTATTACACTTATTTTTTTAACACTGCCTAATTAAATATAAAATAATAAAAATATATTTACCCCCCATCTGGCTGGTACAGCGGTTAACTCATCACTGCAAATCAGTTGTTTAACAGCTGATTTTCAAAGTTGAAGGTTCTGAAGTTCATTCCTAGTAAAAGTTAGTGCTTTTATACAAATCTGAATACTAGACAGTGAATACTGGTGAACCCACACGTCTCAGGACTGGCCGACCTGAGTCTGTACAAGACTTCATCTCATTTACGTGTCATACATATTATCATCATCTCTTTGGTCCAAGGGAGGGGGGGGTGCTTATTGTTCTCTAGTTTAACAGACTGCACCCATCGGGTTGGTGTAGTGGTTAACGCGTCTTCCCAAATCAGCTGATTTGGAAAGTCGAGAGTTACAGCGTTCAAGTCCTAGTAAAGCCAGTTATTTTTACACGGATTTGAATACTAGATCATGGATACCGGTGTTCTTTGGTGGTTGGGTTTCAATTAACCACACATGTTAGGAATGGTCGAACTGAGAATGTACAAGACTACACTTCATTTACATTCATACATATCATCCTCATTCATCCTCTGAAGAATTATCTAAACGGTAGTTACCGGAGGCTAAACAGGAAAAGAGAGAGAGAGAGTTTAACAGACTGCAAAATACTCAAAGGAAAATAAAGAAAATTAAATAAATATATTTTATAAGAAAAATTAGAATAGTTTTATTAGTTGTATACCTGTAATATACAAGGTGTGTAAGAAAAGTAATGAGACTTACCAAAGTTTTTACTTACCAAAGTTTTTATTTTTTTCAAACAACAATATTATCCCCTTCAAAGTAGTTCCCTTGGGCAGCTATACACCGGTGGAGTCGTTCCCACTCCTGGTAGCAGCGCTGGAAGGCTTCAGCTGGTAGGGTTTTTAACTGGTCAGTCACAGTCTTTTGAATGTTCTCCCGAGTTCCAAAATGACGTCATTTTAATTTCACAAAAAGGAAAAAGTCACAAGTACTCAAATCAAGTGAATAGGGGGGTTTAGGAACCATAGGAATGCGTTTTGAGGTCAAAACTTCCGTGATGGAAATGGCAATGTGACATGGGGCATTGTCCTGGAGGAACAAATTCTTTATGCACGATACCCCTACTGTCAAAAAAGCAAATCAGCATGGTTTTGATTTTTGATTTGCTCATTTGACATTTTTTCGGTCGAGGAGATGACGGAGTGTGCCAGCTACTCTTTGCTTTGCCGCTTTGTTTCAGGATCGTACTCATAAATCCAGGATTCATCACCTGTGATCACACGATTGAAGAATACTTGGTATTGTCAATCCTCTCAAGAAGATCAATGCACACGTTTCTTCAATTGTCCTTCTGTTCCATTGTGAGGTTTTTGGCACAAATTTTGCATAAACCTTTTGCCTTTCCAAATTGTCTGTCAAAATTTGATGTACAGTGAAAGTGTTTAAATTTAATTGTCATTCATCATCCTTATTGTTAAACGACGGTCTGATCTCACAAGAACCCTCACATGCTCAACGTTTTCATCAGATTTTGAACTTGAAGGTCTCCTTGAGCGAGATTGATCTTCAACGTGTTCTTGGCCTTCCAAAAATGATTTATACCAACGGAAAACTTGTGCTCTTGATAAGCATTGTTCCTGTTCCCCAGAGGCCTGTTTTAACTTTTCAAAGGTCACACTTATGGATTCCCCAAGTTTAACACAAAACTTGATTGCACAACGTCACTCTAAATTCCGATGCTCCATTTTCATAACACACAACAAAAACAGAACTTCACTGCTGGTGCTGTCAAAAATAATGTGTTGGCTGAACGGAGTTGAAACTCGTACTGAGCATGTGGAAGGTATGAACAAACTGGTCTAGCACAGACCGGTAGACACAGCGTTACCAATCTCATTATTTTTCTCACACACCTCGTACATTTAATCAATGGAATTTTACTGCAATTACAGTCAAAATAAAAAAAATGAAATAAATTAACAATATGAAATGACTTTATGAACTAGCAGGAAATTTGTCAAACCATAGAAGATTTAAATGATTTTCTACTGAATATTCTTACTACCTTGCAATCTTAATACTACTGCAAGCTATTGGTTTTCATTCCTTATGAAGATTCTACCCCACTAATAAAATTCTGTAGAAAACATGAATACATACAGAGCTTAAAAAAAGTATACTTACGTTACTGATAATAATGATAACTGAAAATAATACATTCTCCAGTTATCTCGCTGGTGGAAAAAATTGTGACTAACGATTGTTGCACATGAAAGTAAGATTCCAGATGTAATTCCAAGAAATATACTATAATATCTTGCAGCAAATACTGCTGTTAATAATGTACTAATTACCAGTGAGTCTAGAAATATTATAGATCTGCAAATAAAAATAATGTTTAAAATCTAATTTATTTATAAAATAATAGAATATAGCTTCAAAAACTAATAATATTAATACAAAAGAGAAATGCTTTTAATTTATACAAAATAAAATAATAATAATAATCTATACCAAATTTTTTTTCTAAATATCAATGATGGAAAAATAATTGATGGAAAGCAGAGTTGTTATTTTTAAAATAGTGTATTAATGTAAAATACACAAAAAAAAGAAATTTTTTAAGTTTTCAAAATTAACCCATCAGTGATTAAACATATATAAACACTTCATAAAAGAGTCTTCTGTAAGTTGAGTTTTATAAAATAAGCTCTTCAACTTACCTACTAATGTCTCCAAGAAGACTCCAAGAAATATAATTAAGGTAACTACAGGAATTAAGAGTCAGCAGTGGTTTTGTGATTTCATGACCAGTATGATACATGTATAGGCAAACAAACTGAAAGATGGATTTCTTAATTTCTGAATATATTTTGCAATCCAATTACTTAATAGCAGAAGCAAGAATTCAATTTTTAAAGTTAATCCTACAACATATGAAAAATTAATTATCCCTAAAAACATGAAAACAGATAGAAATTCCTAGTTCTTGTAAATTTCTGTGTTTTTCAACATATTGTTGAATAAAAATCAAAATTAAATGCTGATACTAATCTTAAAATTATAAGAAGTATAATTTTTAATAAATTCCCTTTAAACCACTGTTAAACAGTTAAAACTGTTTCATATTTCCAGTTTATATTCCATAAGAGTAAGGAAAACTTAGATTGGCAGCAATGTATTGTTGAGGTACTATAACTAACTATCTATTATTCAAATGGAAACGTCCTCATTGACTTTTCAATCAAAAATCCAATTAAATTTTAAGGGAAGTTATGGGACCTGTATGGGAGAAAAAATTATTTTTTTGGATTTTTGTCTTTGAATTTTGTTAGTCTTTAGGGTCTTCAAAATCAAATTTATGCAATTCTGAGCATTTTGAATTTTTTTTATGAAGGAATGTTATACAGGCTACTAATTTGTAGAATATAAAATTTGTAATTTCTTTGTCTTGTTTTTCAAGTTGGCCATACTTTTTTCCTGTAGTTATGTTACTCTTTTACCAACCTCACTTCATTTGAGAAACCATTTCTGTGCTTTCAGTTCTAGTTTTCTTTGTGAAGTGATCATTTTTAACTCTGTTTTGTGAAGTGATATAAAACTGTTATTTTTTTCTTTTGTGAAGAATTTATATTCTTTTAAAAATACCCGGATTCTTTAAAGCCATTTAAAAAAGAAAGTCATTCTTCACTGGTGTTCCTAGACAAGTAAAACATTTTAGACTTGAGAGAACTTCAATTTTGAAGCCCAACCTAGTACAAGTAATACACCTCCCAGTATTAATATACAAAAAAGGGAGAGCTCGTCAAAAAAGAAGGTGGGCTCATCATCTAGCTATGAAGTTTATGAAAACAAAAATAACAATAGTGACTAATGACATCATAAATCTCCAAAAACTGGAATGTTTACTTTAAGAAATTGCAGTTTGCAAAAACTGCAAAGCTTCTTGTGTTTTTACAAGCAACAGGGGAGGTCTAAGTATTAATATTAATATTAAATTTAAGAACTGTGGTTTTGAAGTCTTTAAAAATAACAGTGAATTTTTACCATCAATAAGGCAGAAATAAACATGCATACAGCTTATGCATTGGTAAGGACAAAGAAGCTACAAGAACATTCTGTGGTATGAAAATGCTCAGGCCTGCTGCATTTATGTATTCCAACAACATAATTTATAATGTAGTAAAAAATGTTTGTAAAGATTCAATGAAAAAAGCAGTTGCAGATTGTGTGCAAGAAAATGATGGTTGTAAGGATATAACTGCAATCTTTGACGGATCATGGCAACATAGAAGCTACTTGTCTCTGAATGGTGCTGTAACTGCCATAGCAGAGAATAATAGAAAAGTTATTGATGTGAAGGTGTTCTCAAAATATTTTAGGTTTGAAAATAAAGTGGAAAATAAGCAAAATGATAACTGTTTGGCTAATTATAAAGGAGTTAGTGGTGGAATGAAGGAGGCAGGTGCTGTTGACATGGCGTGGTAATCGCAATAAGTGAACTATATCAGGCAAAAATATTACATGGGAGATTGAGAGAGTGCTACCTTTCCATCTGTTGTTGCAGCAGAACCATATGGTCCAGATTATGCAATTAAAAAGTTATAGTGTCTGGGCCATATTCAAAAATGTATAGGCAGTCATCTTAGAAAACATAAAAATAAAATGGAGAACCTACACTTTTAGATGAAAAACAATAGAAGGTCATAGGCGACTCACAGATTTTATTGATGAAATTCAAACCTACTATGGTCTAGCTATTCGACAAAATACATGCAGGGAAACAAGCTGTCTGGGCAGAATAACTCCATCTTGGCTCTAGTAATGAATTGTCTGCACATTATTTATGTCTGAAAGGTCCAGACAATACAAGTATCAAAAAGCCATTGTTAACAAAGAAAAATATGAACATAAGACACCTTCCTAAAGCTATTATGCTATAGATTAAAGACATTTTAAAGAATTAGCTATGAAGCAATTGCCACATTTAATAAGAGAAATGTAGGAAATAGTCCAGGCAGTGTTTTAAAATGGGCATATTTGGACTTTTTCTATATGATCAATAATTTTTGTTTTAATGTCTCCAGAATATCAACAGAATAATTTCATTATGCACCAGTTGAAAAAGGTGTGCTTAAATATTTATTAAACAAATTTAAAAAAATTTTTTAAATATCCATTTTTTCTCCTGTTTCCCTAAACTATGTTCATTTCAGAGAAAAGATCAATAGAGAAAAAAGTTTTGTTATTAAATTTTACAGACAATATCGTAAGTTGCAAATCGAATAATACATTATTATTGATGCAAAAATATCAATCTGTCAGAAAAACTATATATTTTGGGAATTTTTTCAAGTACTTATATATAAGACCTTCAGATTTCACTTCAAAGAACTTTTTGATATGATAAAGCAACATGCCAAATTTCAACAAAATTGGTCTGAGAGTTTTTGCACAATAATTTACAATCCAGATTTTTTAAAAAATGTGATTTTTCTAAATTATGTAGGGACATGCAAAGTTTCTACCC
Organism: Lycorma delicatula; assembly: GCF_047948215.1. Classification (NCBI taxonomy): domain Eukaryota; kingdom Metazoa; phylum Arthropoda; class Insecta; order Hemiptera; family Fulgoridae; genus Lycorma; species Lycorma delicatula. The sequence goes on along the minus strand of NC_134458.1, from coordinate 134,970,316 downwards.
ATTTAAAAATAATTTTGATTGAAACAAATTTTTATATCAAAAAAGTTGGCAAATTCAAAAAATTGTTTTCAAAAAAATTCTAAAAACTGTCTATTGAAAACATAAAGTAAATTATAATCTTTAAAATAAAGTAAAATTCAGGTCACTATCTGTTATAGTTCTTGAGAAAAATGTACCTAAAGTTGAGCAATGTAACATAGAAAAGATAGGGTTGCATGACTTCACTTAAGAAAAGGAGATTCTTCAAGTTCAAAATGTAGTATTTGTCTATGCTGAAAGTTGATATATGATATAATAAATTATAGATAATTAATTTAAATAAGACATGATTATAAAAATATTTAAATGTAGACTATACTGATTAAAAAAATTCAGGAAAAGAGTTTGAATAACTTAATATTGTAATAATTTTTTATATCTTATTCCTAAAAACATAATATCAGAGGACAAGAGGACATGCTGGTCAAAAAGCTACTATATAATTTTTTAGGAAACAAGTCAAATTATATACAAACATCATAACTGAAATTACTAGTCATAGTAAAAAAAAATATATACTACCGTAGTTTTGGTCCTCGTTTTTTATCCTTTATAGTATTCCAAATTCTTTTTTTAAGAGTACGGAAAAATCCATCAGGATTGAATGTGTAAGGTGAGTTCCTTGGAGTGTTTGCATTTCTGACAAAAAACTTTGGTAGCAGTTTTTCTACATCAGGATTTAAATGAGATGCCTCAAATGCTTCTGTAATATCTAATCCCTAAAAGATAAAAATAAAATTGTTAAAATATTATTAAAAGTTTTTGGATATAAATAGAAAGGGTTCAGAATAATTTTCTCTCCTGGATGTGGTTTAAATATCTCAGTATCAGTGAACTTTGTCATCTGTTCAGTCTTATTACAGTTACTGTTTCATGTAAGATATTAAACTATTAATGGGTCTACTGTTCATTCCCTACATTTTTTATTCTTTTTTTTTATGGTTAATTCACCTCATAAGCGTAAAAGCTTGTGTACAGAAATATGATATAGAAATTTTGAAATGCATAAAAATACCAAGACTTGGCTGGGTGTGTCAGACATTAATTCATGACCAGCATGATCTTTTATTTAAACTAAAAAATAAATTATTATTCAGGAATCTTCTTATTAATCTAGCTTTTCTTTTATTCTAGTTCTAAGGTCATTGTGTACATAGTTGTAAGAACATAATTCATGAAACTATCTCTAAGAGAATTTGAATTTTTTTTAGTATTTAGATGTATATCTAAATATGCATCTGATACTGATTTGGTCTTTAGCAATTTAAAAATTCCAAAATCATGCAAGAACTGCACTAACATTGTTAACTAAGCAAAGTATGGGGAACTCGTTCATTGAACATGGCTTGACCATTTGATTTTGGTTATTTCACAAAATTCAATTTACTAATCTCTGAGAAGTTCCAGATATTGTAGAACCATTTGTAAGAGACTGTACTTATTATCTTAACAGGATCAAAAATGTTAATCTTTGTTTCATGACATATGGAACTTTTTATAATTTTAATTGTTGCTAAATAAAAACATTTAACTTATTATACAAGTTGCTGGATTCTCTACCATCAGATGACATGATTTTATTACAAACCCACAACCCGACAGACAGTTGCTGTTTGATGTTTCCTGAATTAACAATATCTCCTCCCCATTTAATGCTTTCCAAACAGCTGAGTTAAGGTTCAATGTTACTTTTAAATCTTTTGTCATTTTTATCCTTTTAGGTTTTTACTTTTTTCTATATATACTTTTTTTTAATTTAGTTAAATATTTGTTTATCCTTAATGGTTCTTGTTTCTTTCCATCCCGTTTGCTGTGCAAAGCTGGATGGAAAGAAACATGCCTCATGCCTCATGATGAGGCATGAGGCACAAATTAATAAATAAAGCTTAACATTTTATAAAATATAACTTTGCTAAGAACATACTTTATAAAATGTATTTTAGTAAAATATCATATTTATAAGAGTACTAACATTTTATGATACCTCTGTTGTTTAACAAGATCCTTGCCAATGAAGGATAAATCTGTTAAATTATAAATGATTATATATATATATATATATATATACAGAGTTATCATAAAGGAATGGTGCGGTTTTGAACATGGTTTAAATTAAAACAGAATTACTTACAGTTAGTTTTTTTTATTTTTCAAATTTGTCGTCTCAAACATTTTTTTACATATTAATAAATTTCAATATATGCGCCCTTTGTCGCTCGACAAATCTCCAAACGATACTCAACTTCTCTCCAAACATTGGTTAACATTTCTTCGTTAATGGTTGTCATTGCTTCATTAATCCTGTTTTTAAAGTGGTTTAGGTCGCAAATTTTTTGTGTATAAACAACGCTTTTGATGTACCCCCACAAGAAAAAGTCGCAAGGTGTCAGGTCTGGACTCCTTGGAGGCGAAAGTATGGCCCTTGCCGGCCTATCCATCGATCTGCAAATTTTTCGTTCAAAGCGTCCGTGACCAATGCATTGAAGTGCGGGGGAGCACTATCTTGTTGGAAATGAAGTTGATGAATGTTTTCGAGTACATCCAGCTGAAGAAAGCAATAATCGGTTAACATGTCAAGATGCACAACTCCATTAATTGGTTTTCAGCAAAGAAGAAAGGTCATATTACACGATTTTTCATCACACCACACCAAACATTAACTTTAGGCGAATCGCGTTGTTTCTCAATAATTGCGTGTCGGTTTGCAGAGCCCCATATTCGTGAATTGTGTCTGTTAACACATCCATTCGCATGGAATGTAGCTTCGTCTGTAAAAATTATATCATCTAAAAATGATTCGTTTTCACTTATTGTCCAACATTTCAACAGCGAAATTGTAACGTTTTACACCATCATCGGGTTTGAAACCAATCAATTAATTGAATTCAAATCACCAAAGAACAACGTCATCCATGATCTGATATTAAAATCCGTATAAATGTAACTGCTTTTACTACGATTTTAACCTTACAACTCTCGACTTCAAATCAGCTGATTTGCAATGAAGAGTTCATCGCTAGACCAACCAAGTGGGTTGATAACAAATACTTGTTAATTGTTGTACTTTACTCTTAAAATAGTGGTATAGACATTCAAATCTAAATAAGTATAGATCGATTTTTAATTGATTTTGAAATAGGATCATTCAGCATCACAGAAAAATTGTTACAGTGACTTAATCAGCTATGGCTCTTGTCACTTTACCCCAATTATCATGATTAATATACAAAAACCAACAAAACAAAGAGGCTATCCATAAATACATTTAACATTAAGTTCTAAGACCCACAAATCTTCTTACAATAAAATAATAACTAAAAATTGAACTAGCCTAGAAAATGAAGAACAAATATAATTTTTTTTTAAATGAAACTTACTTTAGTAATAGAAATCCATTTTTTCCCTCCAGGATGTTTATCAATCCATGATGACAAATCATATAATCCATCATGAATTCTCCATAGTCCTTCAGCACCATCATCTTTCTTTTTTTGTTCAATCCACCATCGACTGCTTCTAAAATTTACATCCATCCAGTCTGGATACTTCCATTCTGTCCAGCTTGATGGGTGACCCATACCCTTCTGAAACAATAAATGTATTACTATATTAGTAGTTAAGATTAGAAAACTGTCAAAATTTATAAAACATTATGTATGTACTTTATTTATTTATTTTTTAAATTTTGAGTCACTTCTTTCTTATTTGCTGAATCAAAGCTTTTTATGTTTTCTCATACACAATTAATTTATAATAAAATCATTTAATAAAAATAAAAGAAAAAAAAAAATATATATATATATATATATATAAATACAATTTTTATCTAAAACATTTTTTTAAAGATTTGATAAGACCTTTATTCTGTTCCTGGTGAAAACCATTTATATACAGAAAATACACAAAACTGAAATTTGTGCATTTGGTAAAAAATAATACTTGAACTTAAGATTATACAAAAAATATTATATATGAGTCGAATCAAAAATCTTTTTCTTTGATGTAGGTTAAAAATAAAAATTAGTTATCTATTTAAGCTATACCATTGGTTTTTCTTCTAAAATACTCTGTAAGTCAGATTTTCCAGGAAAACAATTCCACAACATAGAAAGCAAACAATGAGAACAGATAGCTCATGTTATAGGGAGTACATATTATGTGAATTTAGTTATCTATTCCTTCACAGAATATTTTAATGTAAAATTATAACAAAAAACATCTATAAAAGAAAACAATAAAATGTGTTAATAGAAAAGATATAAAAAAGTTGTTGAGATCAGCATTAAAATGTATATCATTCACAGTAATAAACATATGTTAAAATTCTTTTTCATTACCTCCTATAAATCCATTTAGTAAGATGTAGGAATTTTTAAGTATAATAATTATAATAAACAGATACTGTAATAAGCTATACGCTACGTGGTACACAGGAATGGAGAAAAATAGAGAACGTGATTACCGTAATATTAGATACGAAAGAATCAAATAGCAAGGGTTGGCTCCAGGAACTGATATAAGATTAAAAGACAACCGACGGCTGGAGAGGGACCCGGAAACGATACAGTCGGGCCCGGATTACCCCTCTCTGGTTGGCCGGTGGCAAACAAAGACGAAACCCACAGATAAATTTACCCTGATAAGTTTATGAATAGAAATTGATGGTAGATAAAGAAGAAACTTTCCATGCGTAGTTTTATTCCAGGCAGAAAATACGATGGAAAATCAGAAGATGAATGGAGGAAACAGATAAAGGGATAGCGATTAAAAAAAAAAAGTCGAAAAGACCGAGTCCCGGCCGCCAGGGAGGGGCCCGGGAACGACTTAGTCGGGCCCGGACTACCGCACTCTGGTATGTTAGAGGCATGGCAAAAGAAGAAATCTCAAAAGATCCGAACCGGCTAGCCGACCTACCGTACCGGACATACAACCGGCGGATGGGGAAGCTCGTTAAAGTCAAGTGACACGGCTTGGGCCGTGCTAAACTTTAAATGCAAATCCGTCCCAAGTAGAGCAGAAAAAAATGAATAAACAAAAAAGTATGTAATAGATCATTTTTAATTATTATTTTACAATTAATATTTTTATTTTGGAAAAAAGCAAACTAAATAGTTCATTAATAAATATGAATAAACAAGATAAACTCAAGTAAACACCCTCACATGCTCATAGTAAGTTTTCCTGATACTCCTTGACAGCAGATTTTTAAATCAAAAATTTAACATACAACATTTGAAGATATATTTTATTAACTTATCATTACCTAGTATACAATTTTACAGTATAATAGTAATACTTAGCCTGAAGTTATTTGGTTATTCAAAATATTTTCATAAAAAAAATTAAGAAACTTTTTTGAGCTACATGCAGTAAAAGAAAAATAATCATGAATAAGTATTCAACAGCCTTAGCTCATGCCAAATATTAAATTTTTATATGGTTTTCTGAATTCATTTTTATACTTTTATAAAATATAAATGCAGATTTCTTATCTTTAATACTTCTTGCAAACAGTTTTTTTCATATTTTACTTTTTGTACATTTAACCGTACCTTAATTAAAAATTAAATTAAAAAATATTTAAATAAAATAAACTAAAAAAACCAAATCAACTTAAAAAATGCATTAAGAATAAAATAAAACAATTTAATTTTTCATTAAATTTTGAATTTTCATTTGGTATAGTAAGTAATATCAAATTATAGATTAATAATGTTGATTTTTAATTCACCAAACAATTGAGAAATTTAAAATTTTGAATAATATGATCTATTTTTTTATCTTTTTTTTACTTTTAGCCCATTTTTCAAAGTTGGTTTAATTTTTTTGACATTTTTACTTATACGAGTATATCAGGTTTAACTGCATCTTATCATACAGTTCAGTGAATACAATTACTGTGCTCACTATTAAGAAATAATAAATAATATTTATTAACAAAATTCAACAAATTTCCAGTAATTCCTGGAATTACTGTTTCAATGAAAAAATAAATTAATTTAGTAATCCATGGAAAATATTTATACAGGAAAAAGTAATGTTAGTGATATCAAGTTGTTTTATTTTTATCCATACACAGAATTTTGGAGAAAGTCACATCCTAGTTATTTAAAATTATTTTTGATCCATTAAAATAGTAAATAAAAGGGAATTTAATATAAATGAGTATAGTTTTATAATAAAAAAAGAATCTTGGGAGAAAGTTTTTTTTTTTGTTTAATAATGAACTACTTACTTTTTATTTAACACAATAAAACAAATTAATAACTTGATCAACTGCTGTGATTTTCTTTATCAATGTAACAAAACAATACAATAGATATTACAATAATAATTACCAGTATAATGAAGTAGAAGTGACAGTTTCTATTAATAACAAAGGTACTATTATAACAACAAAGATTATATATAATACAATTATAATAGAATTAAATGAGTAGTCATACAACACATCAATTGCAGTATGTCAATTCACAATAAAAAGGTAAGTCAAAGACCATATCAAAATATACACAACAAATGTTAAACAAATATTTCACATTATGCATATGTATGCTAAATACCATAACTGTAATAGTCATAGGTATCCTCACATGAGTTACAAGTATCTCCCAAAAATTAAACAACTGTTCTCAATAATAAGTACCTCATAACAAGATTTAAAAAAAGTGAGGAATAAGGTGGTTTTCTTATTGCCTTTACTGAGCAAGTATACAGTTGATATCATCAAGCTTACCCAATTAAAATGCAGGTGATAATCACAATCATGAAGATGTCAATTTTTGACATCTTCAATCAACTCACACCAAAGAGAATAACTATATAATAATGAACATCATTATACTCAGAGAAAGAAACTTTGAATGATGCATTTTATACCTCAGTTACAAGAGTCATAACAAAGACTCATAGCTACAAAAGAGACTAGGACATATACTCATACTATAAAGCAACAAAATAAAGTATCTTTCAATTATGAATTTAATGAAAGAAAAAAACATGTAAAAACTGAAATGTATTTGTGATTATTTTCATCACTAGGTCAGTTTGCATACTTATGCATACAGTTATGTAATTTTTAAGTTTACATAATTCTAATAAATTAAAATTTATAAATGTAAATTAAAATAGCAAAATAGTCTGTATAAATAAAAATAAATACGATTAAAAAAAATAAAATCTACGTCTAATTCCAAGAATAATGATACAATTAGTATTCTCAACGAATCTTTCTAAAGTTATAAAACAAAACTGCCAATTCAAATAAACTATTCACCAGTAAATACAGACATGTGAATGCAATATTCAACAAGCATAATTTTTGCTTCATTTCAAATTTTTTTATAGTGATTATGTTCATAACAACTCATTTTCACCATTTAGTTTCAACATCAGAACTAAACAAATCAATTTCATTTTCAAAAATCTTATTGCCAAAATTTTAAAAGTTATTTATTTAATAATTAATAAATTGAAAATATTATACATATTATCGTGCTGTTCAAAAATTATTCTAGTCAGTTATCTTTACCGATGAGTTTAAAGTTTAATAATTTGTTTCTAGTAGCTGCAAGTAATAATACATGTCTTATTTTACTTTTCATTAGTATTTTCTGTTAAAGTGTTGTCCAGTGTCATTTTATTATGAAAAATTACCTGAAGAGAATTAAAACAAAACTACTTATTTTGATCAAACACCGATGGCACTACACAAAGATTTTCTAAAGATATATCCTATTAATTAGAAAATAATTAATTTTTAACCGTTGTCTTTGTGCAATCTGAGCATTCTTGACCTGTGGTTTTCTTCTTATTGTCTATTTTTTTAAATAATTGCTATTTCAGTCATAAATATTAATTGCTTGTTATGACAGAGATGAAATTATATTTGGTCTATGTCTTCAAATGATATCTGAAGTAAAAAATAAATATTTTTTTTAAAACAATAGTCAGACTAGACCTAATTTATTTTTAGAAAACTTCTAGTATCAATAAAAATAGGTAAAAATGGATACAAATTCAGATGTAATAAAAATCTTTACAAGTACAATGAACTGAGAAAATGTCAGAATCCATCAGAAAAGAAGAACCAAATTTTTTGCCACCTTATTAGCATAAAAGTTAACAAGTTCATAAAATAAATATTCAATCGCAATTTAAATAAAGAACGGAAATAGTACAATGTTGAAAACTAGTACAAGATTTCAAGGGTTTTCAAGAGAAGAAAAAGAAATCAGCAAAGTCAGATCAGAAGAGAGAAGACAAATAAAAAGTGAAAGAATGAAGAACCATTGGATGAGCACGAAAGTAAACCCCAAAAAGAAAGAGAAATGAATGAAAAATGTTGCTTCACATGGTTTCAGTTGACCAACTCAAGAAAAAAAAAACAGCTAGATTAACCGTTGCAAAGAAGAAAAATTATGTTTACGACTGTAATAATTAGCTTCAGTGTAGACTATTGCTAATAAGATAAGATGTCAATTAATTTTTTTGCAAAAGTTAATATACAACTTTTAACATTATTATTTATAAATACCATTTCATCTGTGACATAATAATAGTTGATTTTTGTTATTAATAATACTAATTAAAAAATAATTTCAAGAATTTCTTAATTTTCTTCACATCCGTAACATGTAAAAGTAATATGTTACAGTAATTTTCAACATCCACTGAATTATTTATTATGTAATTATTTAATTTATTCACTACCTTACCATAATTTACTATTATTCCCTGTGTTGGAATGTGTAGTTATTATTTTTAACTATTGATGTGGGCTTTAACCATTTCTTTTTTTATTTTATAATCGATTGTGTATTTTGCAACACTGCTGTGATTATCTTTTTAGTATTATCAGTGGTTGGATCAAGGGAAATCAGACAAATGTTAGAGCAGTTTATCTGCTCCAACATTTATGTAGATTAAGAACACCTGCTTGTGATTTGGTATAATGTATTACTATCACCGACCAGAATGAAGTATTTATTTAATTATTAAACACACACCTTTTCATTTAGTTTATCAAATCTTTTTAAAATTTCTTTAATATAACTTTTAAAACAACCTAATTTCATGTTAATTTTATTTCTCAATCATTTCTAACTGAAGTTATTTGTAAAATAACTGATATTTGATAAAATTTTGAGCCAAACATTCAAAAATTTAGCAAAGCTAAAAAAAATTAATATATAAACACAACAATAATACTATAATATATAATAATAATAAAATATTATTATTATTATTATTACTATTTTAATAATATTAAAATATTATATATATTCACAACATGAAAATCTTAAGCCCTAAATATAAAAACCAACATTCCAAAAGACTTAAACAATGCAATGAAACTTACACGATTTCAAATTAACAATTATTTAAAAAAGTCCACATAAGAAATAAACAAACCAACATAAATAGAATTATGCTAATAATATAACAGTATAATATATAATTATTTAATATAATAATTTAACATAATTTAATTATGTTAATTATTTAACTAATACTTAAAAGAATTTTAAAACTTTTCTATAACAGGTATTATTTCAAGATAGGTGTCAATAATAATTCTAATGAACAAGATGCTCTGTAATGTTTTTTATAAGAATAATTATCATGTAATTTGAAAGTGATTCTTACACAATTTTAGTTATTCTAAAGAAAATACTACACTGTTAATGGATCATATTTTTAGATTTTTTTATGCGTTTCAATGAAGCAGATTAAATCAGAAAAATAATAAAAAAGAAAGTTTACTTATTTTTTATTTTTTATTTAGAAAAGTAAACCTATGTTTAAAAAATATTTCAGAATCTTGAACCACTCAATGTTACCCACTTTGTAGATGACACACAGATGATACAGTATCTGTATCTGGATATATTATTTCAAAGGAATTGAAAATTTCACATTAACAGTTTAAAAAATTATTTACCATTAAATTTTTATAATTATCTTTAAATTTGGATAAAACCATTGCATTGTGCTTCTCAAGTATATTCACTGCTGACTGTGTGAAGGAAGTTCCCATTAATAGTAAAGATAGCATTTTTGTTGTCCATAAAATGAAATTCTGGGTATTTTATTATATGACAGATTTTCTTGGGATAATCAAATTGATTTTGTTTGCAATAAAATGAAGCTGTACTGTTTTTCTCTGAAGCGTCTTAACAAAACACTAAACTTTCATTATTATTAAATATTTGCTATGTTTACTTACATCCTAGATGAAAAATAATGTTTCTTGGGGCTCCCTTAAAAAGTAAGAACAAGTTTTCAAAAAAAAAAGATTGTCAAATCATTGTTTGGTGTTCATTATGTATATCATGTAGACCCCTATTAAAAAAAAATAATTTAAAAAAATTTTTAATTTTACCATATTCATGTGCTTATACATGAATGTGCAATTTTTGTTTAAGAGATCTCGTTAAAATGAATAGTCATTTATTCTTAAAAAAAAATACCAAAATCCATCTCTACCAAACCAAACAAAACTGTTTTCTTGTAACAACACAATATTTCAGCTCAAGAAAAAGAACCTTATGTCCTATTGTTGCCATTTTTAATAAATTACTGAACAATTCAAAACATTTTCCCACAAATTTATTTAAAGTACAGTTAAATGGTTTTCTTTTACAGAAGCAATAAATGTTGAATTATTAATAATACTAATTAAAAAATCCTGAATTCTCTGCATCTCATTCAACATACATGAAAATACAAGCTCAAATAATTTTCATTAACACCTTTTAATTGTGAATTATTTTGTATTATTTTTTGTATTTAATATTTTCATCTACTTACTTATCTTAACATTTTCATATGCTTATATTTTTAATTATTAATTTGGACTTCTCAGTCACATCTATTTTTTATTTATAATTACTTGTGTATTCTACGGTGTTTTTCCGATCGGTTTTTAAAATAGTTTTTCTTAATTCACCCAGGCAAAAGTTCCTTTTTTAACTGTGGAATAACACATCTACTAACTCCTGCTGTGGCCCATATAATGTATTATTATGTTTCAATCAGAATAAAAAATTTATTTATTTTATTATTATTTTTTTACAAATTTCAAGTAATATGAATTACATAGTTGAACTGCACAAAAATTAATGTGGAATAAATATTTTTACCATTATTATGAAGCAAGTTTATTAAGTTTCAAATGAATCAACAGAGAATGTTTCATACATGAGTTACTTTTGTAAATTATTTTTTTATTTTTTTAATACTTTTACAAAACTATATATATTTATATCCTATATCTCAGACAATTAATTACTATTTCTAAAGTTCTACAAACTCATACTAATTAATATAAGAAGAAACAAAAAATAGTGCCAAACTAATTATATTTTAAATAAAAATTATTCAAATTCATTATATTTATAATTATTATATAATTATATTATAAATAAAAATTATTCAAAATGTAATATTTTACTTTCACTTTTTAACATCAAAGCATAGAATGTTTTTTTATATATTATTTCAAAGATACAATAATTGCGAGCCGCATTTACTTCTAACTAAAATAAATTAAATAGAAACCAGAAAAATTTAATTTATATTTTAATTATTATTATTTAATACTTTTACTTACTTTTCAGCAAACAATTCAACAATTATCATATAATGATTCTCAAAGCCCGACAACTGAAAGAGTACCAATAATTAAAACCTCTATGATCAAAATATTTTATATCCTGAAAAATACAGAGTGATTCACGAAGAATGTAACAAAATTTAGGACATATTCTACTCATGAAAATAAAGAAGAAAGTTCATAAAAATATAGATTCGGAAACGCTTTGTTAGCGAGTGTCGGCTGGTGAAAGATTTCGCCCTGATTTCTGGACTTTGATAAAATTAAGTCGGACTGTAATTCTTGCGATCCAAGTAAAAAGATAATTTAGTGGTTTTATATGAAATCTGACATGAAAATTGAAAAAAGTAGGTCCCAGAACTGTATTTTTACTAGTTTTCAAAATATTTGGGGAAAAGACAAACAATTGCGGTCAGAAAGAATACTATTTTATGTTTGATGAAATAACTTTGTTAAACGGATAATAAACACACAAACGTTTTAAACAAAACTTGAAGAAGATTTGATTCCGAATAAAATGGTATGAATTAGAACACAGAAACTAAATACAAACTAAGAATTTCAAAGTTTATTAAAAACAAAATGTGGTAGGTTTTAACGAGGTATTAAACAAAACAAAATGTCCAGTATACACTTCGAAAAGATAAAAGTTCATCCTTTTAATTAAAAAAAGGTACAAAATTTACTTCCTAAAGAGCTTCCTGCAAGTTTAAAATATTATCACTTGAGTCTGGACAATGTTAATAACGTACATTCCAATTTGTTTACCGATAAAGCCACCTTACTCGAAGTGGAATTTTTAATTCAAAACGTATGGGGTCACGAAAATCCACACGGCACCGTCAAAAATGGTTACCGACACAGTTTCCAGGTAAACGTTTAGTACGTATAATAGGCAACAAAATCATTAATTTTCAATAAGAATGTTTCAGGTGCTTCGTACTTACAGGTTTTACAGAATAATTTGCTAGATCTCTTGGAAGATGATCGATCTTCTGAATACAAGAAGACAGATGATTTTCAGCACGATGAGGCAATTCCATTCTATTTACTAGGAGTTAGACAAGTCAGACAAAGTTGCCTGACTTAAAACCTTTGACTACTTGTGGAGCCACTTGAAATCAATATGGACAAAAGTGTCATACAAGAGAAGAGTTAGTCATTGGAATTCCCAGTGTAGTATATATAATACAAAGCAACCCTGCGGGAATACAGAAAACCACCTCAAACATTTTTCGTTGGGCAGACTGCTGTATCCACTGTGGCGGAGATACGTACAACAGTTTATTTAATTGTTTGTAGGTTGGTTTTATTTTGTGTTTGTATTTGTTATTTTTCTAAAATATCCAATTATTTTTATTAATAATATTGACAAATTTGTTTTGTTTAACACCTAGTTAAAATCTATCACATTTTATATATTTTGTTTTTAATAGACTTCCAAATTCTTACGTCTGGATTTAGTTTCTGTGAATTTTATTCATACCATTTTACTCAAAATCAAATTTTCTGCAAGTTTCGTTTAAATCTTTATGTGCCTATCACCCGTTTAACAAAGTTATTTTACATCTAACTTAAAATAATCTGTTTTTCGATCTCAATCATTTATCCCAGATTTTTCAAAAACTACTAAAAATACAATTCCGGTATCTATTGTTTTAAATTGTTCATACTACATTACACATGAAATCACTAAATTTACCCCTTAATTTTGTTTTCAAGCATTACAATCTGACTTAATTTTACCGAAGGCGCAGAAATCAGGTCGAAATATTTCGCCAGCCACCACTCGCTCTCCAAGTGTTTCCGAATCTATGTTTACTGCTTATTATTATTCACTTTCCTCTTTATTTGTACCAACAGATCATGTCCTGAAAGTTTGTTACATTCTTCGTGAATTACTCTGTACGAGTGATTCGTATAACTAAGTACTCCTATAACTAAAATGTAATCGACATACACTTTCCTTCTTATCTTAGTATTATCACTGTAACTCCTTCATAATACTACTTCTATAATTATAATATACTTAAAATATAGCGATTAAAAGTTTTTGATAAGAATTGTTGAAAAAAAGTACAAGAGTACTTTTCTCTTTATGTGATAAGAAATGTTTTACGGGTATTAAATTAAACAATGCACAACAATAATAATATTAAATCAATAGAACCTATATGTCTACGTAGATCTACAATATATATATATATAAAGAAATAATAGTTACTTTAGTACATATTTCCTAACAATAATAATAAAAGAAAAAAAAATTAACATAAAAAACGTAATAAGATCCAAACGTTTTACGTAACTATGAATTACCGTTGCATCTAAAAACCTTCAATTTATGTTTTGTTGTGGCAGAGTTACAATAACGTATCTAATTTTATCATTGTAGCTTAAAGACTCATTAATATTAATACCACAAAATATAAAAACAAATATAAATAATAAAACATACGGATAACATTGATTTAATTCCAACAAAAAAATAACGGATTACTTCCTGTATTATAATTAGAAAGAATTTGCCAGAAGTAGCAAGGTTTTTCTTGTTGTAGCAGGCGGCGTATTGCCATTGGTTGCCGGTTAGCTTACCGCGTTAATAACTGGCTAACAACTCTGACAATGTACTGTATACTATGTAAGAATACAGAACTACACGAGATGTTTTCGTATAGGAATGACAAACTGTTCCACCCGTCCTGTCGATCTATCTTTCTCGCACCCAATGTGCACAGCTAAACGCCGCCCTCTGTACTAAAATATATTCGTTCTAACTATCCACTCGCTTCTTTAAACCATTATGAATATCATAAAAACTTGTTCCCAATCTCTCCGCTTACTATCAACCCTGGTGAACCAATAAGGCACACCCGACCATCAGAAGAAGAATTTCCACAACTCTGGTTCTTCTTCCTGTTAAATTATTTAAAAGGCAAGCAACCTTATGCGACTTTCTCTGCGTGGGGAGTGCAATTCAACCTCTACAAAACTTGGGCCTCACAATGCGCATACCTGATAGACCGAAAGGCCTTCAGAAAAAAATTGAAGGGGAATCGTTTCGGAAGAATGACGCAACAATTTTGCAACTCACTTTTGAAATAACCCCAATAAAACCTTATCTTACTCACGATCCAAAAAAGATCGGAACGCAATCCCAAACTCCATCCATCTTTAAAAACAATAGAATCATAATCTATACCCTTTATAAGAAAAAAAATATACCCGCCATTTAATAAGAAAGAGTCAGTAGCAAGGGACAACAGTCTTGGTTTTAAAAAAGTTAAGTAGAGGTATAAAACATCCTTCGACACACTTGTATATCATTTCGTTTCAACAGTTCATACATTATTTTAAATGAACGCTGGACGATCCTCTTGTCATTAAGAGAAACTAATAAATACAGATTTTCTTTTTTACACTTACAAACCTTATTACTGTATTCCCTAACGCAAATTTACAAATTTTCAACTTAGGAAACGATTGTTGCATTAATAAACAATTATTTTTTAATTTATTTTAGTTTAAAGTGAAAATCCTCATTTTTAATTTTTTTGCAAGGCAAATTTCTATTTTTCTCCTGTTAGATTAAATTAATGAACTTCTAACATGGTATTCAATTTAAAATTATACCGTGTATTTTTCACGGCTGCAGTGAGTTATTCGAGCAACTTTATATTATTACACATTTTTTAACTGGAAACCAGATTAGAGATTAGTTTTGTTTGTCGAAGAGATCGACGGCCTATTCAAAATATTACAAACCATTCAAAAACTGTAATTATTAATTTTAAAATAGAAGGTATTCTCTCTCTCTTTTCTTGTTTAGCCTCCGAAACCACCGTAAGGTATTACTTCAGAGGATGATGAAGATAATATGGATAATGTATGGATGTAAATGAAGTGTAATCTTGTACAGCCTCAGGTCAACCATCCCTGAGATGTGTGATTAATTGAAATTCAACCACCAAAGAATACCGGTATCCGCGATCTAGTATTCAAATCCGTATAAAAGTAACTGTCTTTACTAGGATTTGAACCTTATGAATTTGAAGAGAAAGATAAACATTAGACAAATTTGAGTCATTGAAAAAAAAAAAGGTTTGAATATTTTATTAGAAAATGAATAAACCAGAAACCAGTTACTAAATTCACATACTGGAAAATCTGTTGAGAAGTTTCGAGGAAAATTTTATTATGTGCTTTTTTGTGCATTGTGAGAGTATTCTTCAGCTAGTTTAAAGATTAATAAATTCATTTATAATGAAGGTAAAAAATGTAAGGGTGGGTTAATTTTAATTTCTTTTGTTAAACTTTACAATCTCATTTCAATACTGAAACTATCTTAAAAAATTTTAAAAACCAAAAGTAAGTGATTTTTTATTTATTTCACCATATAAAACAAAAATATACGCCATTGTTTATTCACCACTAATCTTTTCTCATGATCTTGTTCAAATTTAAAAATGGTTAAATCGTTTTTGTTTGTTTCTGAAAATAATTTTCTACCATTTTTCAAGAAATAGATATTTCAGACAGGAATGTTTTTTTTCTTAAATGGTACGTTTATTTAGAAAAGTTAATAAGAAAAATGTGTATAATAATTAAAATTTAAAAAAAAAAAAAAAATATATATATATATATATATATATAACTCTTGCGAAATTCTGCGAAAAAAGGTCAACTTTTCTTGCAGCAATATCACAACAAACCACGCTTCTAATTTGTTCCGCCTAAACCTTTTCGACCTTAAATTTTTAGTTTCCATATATATATCCTTTCCTTAAGTATATATATATATATATATATATATATATATTATAAGGAAACTACAATTTAAGTGAATGGTATTTTCATATTCCTCATACCCTAAAACGTAAAGAAAATTCATTTTCACCCCTCAATTCCACATACGACCGAAAGTAATAGTGTATTTTTTCTTCGAAAAGTCGGTAAAAAAAACTATTATTACTTTTATGGATAAATTGATTACTGTAAATAAAAATGTAATTAAATTAGATTTTCCCGCGCCAGAACGGGCGATGTACAGTAACTCGTACAAGACAATAATTATCCAGCACCTAGTCGAACTAGTAAACTGTTTACAGTAGCAATTAAAGAATTAACGAGGTTGTTAGCGAACCTTCTTCTATCCAGCAGTTAATTTTAATATCATCTCGTTCCTCAGTCAATCCCCTGGCTTGTTCCCTGTTTGGGGTCATCCCTCCTAATACTTTTACGCCACTCTTGGTGATTTTGTGTCACTTCTGGCGTTAAGCCCATCGTCATCGTATCATTATGGATGGTTCGCGTCCAGGTAGTCGGTGGGCGGCCTTTGCCTCTCTTTCCTTCCATTATGGCTAAAACCTGTCGGGTCATATGATCTTCACTTCTACGAATTACGTGTCCAAACCAGCGTAAACGGCTTTCTCGCATTTTTTGCTGCATTTCAGCTACTTTAAAGGTTTGTAAAGGTCCCTCAGATGTACTTATTTTGAATTTTGTCAAGTCTCGTAACACGACCTGCCCAACGCAGCATTTTCACCTCCGTGACATGCATTTTTTTCTCTTCACATTTCCTTATTCCCCAGCACTCGGACCCATACAGCATTGCCGGTCTAACGGCTTGCTTAAACACGGTGACACGGTTCTAATAGGTATTTTCACAGAGGGCCTCAGAGAGCGACCTTCACTTGACCCAGCCTGCCTTGATTCTATTTTCTAAATTTCTTTCCGTGTTAACCCTGACGTAGATTATGAATCCAAGGTACTTGAATTCCTCTACTTTATTTAAGGGAGTTCTTCGATAGTAATTACAGCCTAAGTGTTGCTGTTGTCACTATAGAAACTGCAATGCATGTATTCAGTCTTTTTGTAACTAACTTGTAGGCCACTGCTTTCCAAAGCTTTACGCCATCTGTAGAGGTTGTTTTGGATTTCCGGCAACGATTTCTTTATTAAAACTACAACGTCTGCATATAAAAGTGTCCATAAAGCCGGTTTTTGGAGATCTTTTGTGATGTAGTCCATGACAATGTTGAAAAGGAAGGGGCTCAGAGTGGATCCTTGGTGGATCCCTCTGGCTGATGACTTGTGTTGTTACGTCATTATACATGTCTTATATGACATTAATGTATTGCTCTGGTATCAGTTAGGCTCTTAGTGCTTGCCATATGAGTTTGGTGGTTTCTGTCGAAAGCAGTCAATGAAGATAACGTGGAGATCTTTTTTCAGGACTTTATATCTGTTCATTAGTATTCTTACGCAGTGTATGGCGTCCGTGGTGCCCATGGCGTCCGGTTTCACGGTAGTGAAACCGCACTGGTTTGTGGTTATGGTGGAGAGTTTATTTAGCCTACCGATAATGACTCTTTCCCATTTCTTCATGGTATGTGAAGTTAATTTAATGGTTCTGTAGTTCTTACATTCAGCAATATTCCCCTTGTTCTTATAAAATGGTATCAAGTTATTGAATCTCTACATATCTGGCATCTTCCCAGAGGTAAGGATTAGATTAAAAAGGTTTGTGAGCCAAATAACTCCAGCTGTGCCCGTTTTCTTCCAGAGTTCCAGACTTAGCCTCAATAGGAATAGGATATTTTGGGAGTGGTGTGGGAACTACTCATTCAGAAGATGTTAGAAATATTCTTGCCATCTGTTGTTAATTTCATTGTCCGATGTTAGTAAGTTTCCTGAAATGTCATTTATATAACTTATTTTGTTTGAAATCCTGCGTTTCTTTGTAATGTTGTTTGGCTATTTTGAATATATCCTTATCTGTTTCTACATTTTCTAATCGGATGATCTTAGTCTTGTTGGCCGAGTGTTTGACGAAGACAACGGCTTGTTTAGCCGCTTTTTTGCAATATTATAAGCGTCTTTATCCATATCCGCTTTTGTTTCTTACCATATCTTAAAGCTGTTCTTCTTCTCTTTGAGCTTTTCTTTAACAACATCGGACCACCAGCTGGCATCTTTTCCGGTATTCAGTTTGCCTTAGATACGCCGAGTTCTTCCTTGGTTATGCTGGTAATTCGGGTGTGGGGCTCATTCCATTTTGTGTCAGCGAAGTCATCATGAAGTCAGTGAAATAATCTTCGAATCTTTTTACGGCCTGATCTCTCTCCCATGTTTTCAAGTTGTACCATTTAATTCGAAGACAGCGTTTAGCTTTGCGTTTTGTGTTCCAAACGGACATTCGGAGACAGGCTACGAGGATTCGATTTTGGCTGATCAGAAGCTCTCCTGGGATGACTTTACGTGTGCATCGAAGTCACACAGGAAAACGTCTATCTGAAACTGAGCTTTTTCACTCCTGTAAGTGATTAGATGTTCACTCTTTTTCTGAAAAAACGTGTTGACTATTGATATGTCAATATTATATTAACACGAGTTCTACAATATCCTTCCCCTGATCGTTTGGGGTGCTGAATCCAAAGTTCTCATCCGTATGTGTGTCCTTGGGGGCCTTTTGACCAATGTGTCTGTTTAGATCTTCCGCAATTACTTTTCTTTCTGTGTTATGTATGCCCAAACTTACACGATGTAATCCTCCCAAAAAGACTCCTTCTCCTCCTTATCACAACCTGTTTGGGGCGCACATACAAAGATGATGTTAATGTGAGGTTGATTATCTAATGCTACTTTTACTTTTTTTTTATTCTATTTACTTTAATAACTCGCTGTTTGAGATGTTTGTCAAGAATTATACCCATGCCATTTCTTGATGTTGATGAGCCATTGCACAGGAATTGGTAGTCGGGACCGATATCCCTGGATTTAGCACCTTTTCATTTAATTTCTTGGATGCAGCATATATTTATACTGCGCCTATATAAGATCTCAGCCAATTCTTGACTGCATTCGGTCAGTGAATATTCAATGGATACGCATATTAATAGCGATTTGTCTAGCTATGTCGCATAGGAGGGACGCCCTAGTATTTATCGCTTCACTACTTTGGTGCACTTTGATATTGTATCAAGAGAATTTGTTTAGCTTTAACGTTTTACGGCCGGTTGCCACCTGACGCCAAGACTGTAACCTTACACAAAGGCAAGCTCGCCGCCGTTGATCTTCTCGAGATTCTTCCGTCGCCGATCCTTCTGTCCGTTCTAGCCTGAACGCACAACACGCCTACAACCTCTACTCCAAATATGTCGAAGAAGCCCGAAGACGGGGTTTGATACGGAGTGTCCTTCTTCGGCCTATGTGGCTTTCATCGGCACTCCTTCTTCGGCACTTTCATATTTCCACCGACTAAACTAGTAAAGGGAACGAACAAGGAACGTTCCATACAAACGCGGAGTAAAAAAAGAACCACCTTCCACCAGCACGCCAGGCTCGGCACTGCGGGGGCGACAGTGCTCTCCCTCCCACGCAGTCTCACGTGCAGCTTTCTATGTGCGCATACACACAACAGTCAAACACCACGCCGCTGGAACTGCGAAGCGAACAGTTCCATACAACGATTTTTGTATATATTTTATAAACTGGAAGATGGCTACTGACATTAAGCTTAAGGATTATATATTGTACAAGCATAAAGAAAGGATTAAAGAAAAAAGGACTCATTATATTAAATGTTATCAATAACATCAAGTGGAAATAGGGATTGCTGCAGTTCCATATTGCCTATACGCAAGCCGCCACTAATTCAGTTTATTTTTAAATCAGCCACATAACTACTTTTTTTTTTAATTTTAATAAATCTATTTTTGACTGAGGTTATTTCTTGAAGAGATTAGCGACAACTGTAAAATTGTTGACTTGAAACCATCGATATTGGACGAAGTCAATGAAAAAAGATTAATTATAATTAATTAACAGTCTACATTTTAAATGTTTTTACGATGCATTTCACTTGCATTGCCGAGTATGTTCAAAAGGAAAAGTAAGAATTTTACTATGTTTAATTTCATGAAGAAAAATCTTATAAGTGAGATGAAATTACTCTGGTTAAAACAAAAAGTAACTGGGAACTAAAATTAAAGGTAAATTAAATTGGGAAGCACGCTAGATTTTCTGCATTATTATAAAGGGAATTATTAGGCTTTAAACTCTCAGAAAAAATATGCCTATAGTTGCAGACGATAAAAGTATATGTCTGTGCAAGATATAAAAAACAGGAATTTACTTAGTGTAAATACTGATTTTATATATTTTATCAAACCATTTGTTCAGTTTCATTTTTGTCTCAAGATTTGTTTTACTTTTATATGTTTTATAAATGTTTTTTTTAATAAATAAAAATAATTTTATTCATTATTGTAATTTACTAATTTTAAATATTGATTTTATAGTTTTTATCAAACCATTTGTTCAGCTTTATTTTTGTCTCAAGTTTCGTTTTACTTTTATATGTTTTATAAAAGTTTTTTAATGAATAAAAATTATTTTATTCATTATTCTCATTATTTTATTCATATATTGAATTACTTAATAAATAATAAGCCAACTCAATTAATAATTACGATAATAGTAAAATAAAATATAAATTTAAAATCTAAAAGGAATATAAGTAATAATCGCTTAGTAAATATAGCCATTGACGATATGTAGATAATTACTTGCCTGCAAGAAAAAGTGAACAGTACGGAGCGGATTGAAAGTTAATTTTTAAAGAACCTAATGAAATGTTTCAAAAATGGTAGGGTGGATTTATAAAAAATCAGAAAAACAAGAGATAAATATTAAAAATTAAAAAACACGACTGCCAAAAATACCATTGCTGACAAACATTGCTCTTTAATATGGTTCCATCGTGATTTTGTCTTATACTACCTAGCAAACACCCGGTCTGAATTTTGAAAATCGGAAGATTACTTGCGAAGATATAACAACATTTTCGAATAACCGTGATCTGTTAGATCGAAAGTGTACCTGATGCATGCAAAAATTAGGCCTTCAACCTACTAACAAATACCCCATTTGAATTTTGAAAATCGGACAATTTTTTGCAGAGATATTATAAGGACACCCCACTGCTACTCCCAAAACAGCGCCCCAGGGGCACCCCGTTTGTTGCCAGTTGATGGTGATTGATCTAGCCTCGCACGAGGTGCTCGCATCCCCTCACCACTCTAGCCTTAACGTAGTCCCCATGGGAAACCCATTATTGTTAAACAGATTTTTTTTACATTTATTTAATATTATTTTATTTTATTTAACGTAAATTTAATTCTATTATTTTTGTAATATTATTCGTTCGATTGATCCGAATCATTCAGTTTAAACCCAGCTCACACAGTGATAGAGTTCACAGTTCATTAAAGTTTGTGCTTCAACTGGCAAATGTCCACTGCTATATATATATATATATATATAGTTACACAAGTTACACATATATTTATATAGCCTACGACACTCCCGGTAAACTAAGGATTCCAACGCAGGGTCATGCATTTAAATCGGTTTAGCCGTTGATGAGCTGTTACGGTGGAACAAACATACATACTACACCCTAGATATATTACTCTCTTTTTTGGGCATCCCAACTCCGTACGGGAAGACACCCACCTTGTGACGTTACCGGTCGCCACACCATCCCTCCGTTCCGAGCCCTGAGGGGCTTTACCGGAGGTCGGCTTTAGACCCTCTAACTGATTACATCTCACAGTCATCAGCCAGGCCTCGGTCGGGACGCCACCGATGTAAATGCCTGGCAGACAATTGCGTCAGTAAAATGAAATCAAATTTTGACTTCACGTACGCCTCAAACGGACATCTTCACATCCAATCTAACATAATTCCCTCAAACTAACAAACCGAGACTGCGGAAGCGCGGACCCCGCGCCTAGTCTAAATTTGACAACATCGTTTGTGACTGCGAGTGCCACAGAAAACGAAAGAGTTGTAAGCCAAATTAGTGCTATACTCATACCAGTCAAAATTATATTTTATGCAACATAGAAATTCAGACTTACACCCAATAAGTCGACCAAATTAACAAGGCCTAACAAGGGGAACGTAACCTCATTCCGGACCCCGCATGAGCCGGGGACAAACCCCGCACTCCCACCCCGTCTCATCATGGAGTCTCGCGCGGCATTACCAAGTCACAATCAGGAACCGCTACCGGCGGAACGAAGCCACGCCCCCGGTCGCACGGGCTACCATACCCCGACAGCGTGATTTTTTTCACAAACGATACCAATATAACCGTGGCACGATGCCAATGCGCCTACCTCCAACCAATCCAATGCCTAGGCCGGAACCCTAGCCACCTTAGGTCAGAAATCATTCCAATATTTCCGCAAAAAAAAAAACCAAGAAAATTATAATTGGGGAAAACTTCAAATAAAAGAAAATATATTCCTGTATCCAAGACAATCCTAGCTCAGAACAATAGTAATCATTCTGCACTCCTTTTATTTTATTTATCAAGAGCCTGTTTTATCATAGTTTGCGTTTCTTGGAGAACAGGTTTTTTTGTAGGTCTGCCAACTTAAAAAATAAAAAAAAACCATTAAATTCCTTAAATTTTATATTTTTTAAGTCAACACCAGATTAAGATTTCGTAAGAAAGTTGTTTTTAATTTTTAGCCGACTTGAATTGGTATTATTATTTTTTTTTAATCCGGTATTGTAAAAAGAATGGTAAGCCACCATTTTTTTATTAAATTGGTATCTCCATTACCAGTTATTAATATAAAATGATTTTTTATAGCAATAAATTAAAAACTCCATAGTAATAAAAAAAATTATAAAATGCCGATCTCCTGACAAAACGACCTTTTATTTGATAACGGTAAAGACAGAAAAGCGTATAATTTAATTTATCTCAATCACCTTCTCTTTAAAAATATTTCATAGTAATTAAAGGAGATGAAAAAATCGTAATTATAGGGATTAAAAAGTTACAGGACTTAAAAATTGCGTTTTTCTGCATTTTATTTTAATAAATATTTTTAAATATTTAATAAGTATTAAACACATGTTTTATCATGATTTAACGAGGTTTTAAAAAAATAATGCATAAAAAGGGGTTTAATGTATTATTTAATACCATTTTTTACGATATTTTACAGCTCAGTGTTAGATGTTGTCTTTGGTTATCCAAGTAATAGAAAAAGAGAGTATAGAACTATATCTTTTAATATCATATAACCTAAAATGTTATGTGAAATGTCAATTGCAGTTCGAATTTTATGAGCTATTTCAATGCAATCAATTAATTACATTCAAAAAAAGAAAGATAAGTAAATAAAAAATAAAAAAATTGGACCAAACACAAAACACACATTTATAAGCAAAATCGAACATTATATTAACAAAATACACTTAAAAAAAAAATTAATAACCATTACCACTTTTTATAAAATAAAAACTGGTCAAGGTAATACCGTTTAAATAACACAGTAATTTATACCTTTAAAATAATATATAGTTATATAGTTATATATAACTTATAAAGTTATATATATATATATATGCATATACGCGTAATTAATAATTACAACCTTCGAGCTTTGACTGGCTTACCTCTCGAAAACGCGGTCGAAAGCCAATAAACAAAAATTAGGTAAGTTTATAGATCAGTTATATACACTAACTTTTCATAAATAAATAAAAAAAGGACACTATAAACAAAAAAGATCATTTTTTGTTATTTTATATACAATTTTAGAAAATAGGTTTAAAAGTAAGGAAGATGTTTTCAAACCGACGAAGTATGTTATACTTTTATACTATTATTTATCATTTTTAAGCTTAAATCATGATTAAATTTATCGATTTCGATTATTCTTTTGTTAATTATAAGAAGAAATAGCTACATTATTTTCCTCTGATAATACTTTAGTACAAAAAATACACTACTACATAGTCAAGAAACCTCAATTTTTTTCCGACCATAAATTGAGCATAACTCAAGAACGACTCCCACAGTCTTCGTTAGATTTTTACATGTACAACTTCAGATAAACTACTAGAGCATATCTAAAATTCAACGAATTTATCTAGTAGTTTTGGAGATTTTAGAGCCACAAATTTTTCGATTAAAAAAAATTCATTTTCACCCCGACTTCCACCATGTGACCGAAATTAATAGTAAAAAAGTAAAAGTATTTGACCTTTTTTAACCTTTCCTTTACTTACATTCAAAATTTCTGCCTGGTGTAAAAAAATTCGGGACTATCGTTCTTCATTGCTTTTACAAAATTTGTCGTTAGTCTTAGCTTGATATGGTGAGGGGGTAAAAATATTTTTTTTGGTTCAACCAAAGGCTCATTAATAATATTTACCCCATTTGGAGTGTCTCGTTTCTTCCAATCTTTGGTAACATAATGTTTATCCGTAACTCAGCTGTCCCATTCGCAAAGAAAGCACAATTGTACTTAGTATAGCCTGCCTATCAAAACCAACTGCATGCCTAACTAAATAGCTATAACCTTCAAATCACCACATATGTTCCAGATATGTTTTTTATAATTTATTCTCTCAAGAACGTCTTTCATCTCATCGTATGTCTCTTTCAAATTAATACCACAAGCGATTTGTATCGAAGGATATTTGTTACCGTTGTGTAGTAGAACCACATGTAAACTATACTTGGACCAATCTATGAAAATGCACCAGTCCTCAGGTTTATGAAATTGCCCTAACTGCAACATAAGCTCATCAATATTTGTGCAATAAACAAAATTATTTTCATCAATAAAGTACTGAGAAAGTTCTTTTTGTCGGCTTTAAAAGCCCGAAATTTTTGTATGTTTTGAAGTACATTGCAACCTTGCAGTCTTGATCGTAACAGTTCAGCTTGATTTTTTGATAAATGTTAATCCCTAACCAAATCATTTAATTCAACTTGTGATAGAAGTTGTGTCTTATTGGATGATAATTTAAAATAAAAATGATTGCTGTATTCTTCAGTACTGCCTGATTCTTCATCGCTGCTTTCGTAACGTACATTCACAGGTGGCTCAGGAACTGGAATAATTTCACTGTGAGATACAGGCGTGATTGCAGATTGCAATGAAGGATATTTCACAAATGTTTAGATTTTTTAGAAATTCCAGACACTTGTAAAACAAAAGTAACAATCGGTTACATAATTCTTTGTTTCACGCCAAACCATAGGTACACCAAATGGTAAAAAAAAACAAAAAGAAAATGATTAAAAATGTTTTTTTTAAAAATTAAACATGTAATTTTCTTTCTATTTCATTTTACGGTAAACTAACCACATACATAACTAAAGGCATCCACATCATTTACGCAATTTCGAGACATTAAAACACTGTACTGTTAACCAAATTAACACAGCAATAAGACTGAACAAATTCAATTCATTCCTAAATCCAGTGCTTAATATATTATTAAACAACTTAATATTAAACAATATAGCTGTTTTGTCAGCTACATGTTTTGACCTGCACAGATTTGTTTAATCTTGTCCATGAAGGCTCACTCTTCAGTATGTTAACTTTGTTAACATAATTTGTAAGCTATAAATAAACAATACTAGACAAAGAATTAAATCATATCATAGTCACATATTTTGAAATCATCATATCTAAGTTAAACAATAAAAAATGAACTAACAAAAAACAATATAGGAGCTTAAAATGCTAACTATACGTTGAAAAATGAAAAAAATCCTTCGATTAAAATTTAAAAATTTTTCAAAAATGGTGGCTGATAGAAAGATTCTGAGTTCATATGCGTTTTTAGTATAAAGAAAAAGATTAAAATCATGTATCACATGTTAGGTAACAAAAATTATGTTTATCAGTGTTAATAGTTACCATTGATCAGAAAATTTATACATTTAAATGATTTTTTTTATGGCAACAATCCATTGATGCTGAAATAAATAAAATTAAATCAATAAAGGATTAATGAAATACTGAGTGAGTAATGCACACAGAAAAACATGTTTTAAATTTTATGAAAAGCTCTTCAAACATTCCCAACGATTTTAATTCATCAGAAATAGCTTTTAAAAAAATTTAATTTTTCATGATGACAAGTTTACGAGATTAGGAACTTAGATCTGCACCTAGTCTTATAAAATGTTATTTATTAAACAAGTCTTACTTCATCATATACTCGTAGTATACGTTAAAAATGTATTCTTGGCCTAAATTTTAAGGTTTAGCAGTGGAATACTTTTTTTGTTAATGACAATCAATAGGAGTCTTGGGGAGTTCGAAGGGAAACATTTTCTCACAATTATACAGGCCCTTGCTAAACAGAATTTAAGGGAACAGTTTGAATGAAACAGATTTAGTAGTTGATCGAGCGAAGCTAGCCATGGTCAAATAAATTTTCCGATCTTTATGAAATTTAACAATAAGGATTTTTATTTTTAGGCAGAACATATCTATTAACGATTTTTGATAAAATCTTTTATTTTAGACTGATGGTTTCTACTTTTCTTCGACGTGTGAAAAGAATTGCAGTCAAGGAGATATCTTCATTGCCTTAAAAACACGTTCTCATTTGTTCCTGATTCGACCAACTTCTGATATAGTGGAACGTCGATTATCCGGACTGACTTCTTTTATAAGTCCGAATCCGAATAGTCAGAAATCCGGATAATTAAAAAAAAATGAATCTATCATACTTACGGATGAAAGATTCTAATGCTGAATGGATGTCACACAAAATAAAAAAATAAAAATATAAAAAAATAAATGATTTCAGTAAAATTAAAAAGATTATCAAAACATACGTATGACGCAATAAATATAAATACAGTAATGCGTTAAAAAAATCCAGTGAGTAGAAATTTACTAACAAATGAATCAGAATTTACAAAAATTATCTAAAAAATAAAAATTTACTACCCAGCTGTTTTATAAACAAATTTATTTAAAAAATTCTTATTAGAAAAAGCTTACAAAAATCTTATTTAAGAAATATTGGGTTAAGTAACTGTTATAAAAAATTTATTTTTTTGATGATAAAATAAATAAAAATCTAATTTATCGAAACGTACTGAGCGAGTACAATACATATACAGAAAAATGCTAGTTTTAAGTCTTACGAACAGAACTCCAAATAGCCCCCTTAGGTCATCAGAAACAACTGATGAACTAAGTTTTGATGATCATAGTTTTATAAAAAAAGAGTGTTCAGAAAGTGACGCAATCTTATTAAAGAATGTTTCCTTCTTTTTTTGCTGGTTTAATTGAGGAAAAATTAGTTACACACTGCAACAGAGAATATTCATTGTTTCCCAACACATTAGATGTTCCAGTTATGCCCAGACCCAGAATGACTTCACAGAAAAGTATGGTGTGGTGCACCAAACAAGTTCTCCCTCAAACGGCTGTACAAGTTCTAAGAGACAAGGAATGTGGCATATGCAGCCAAACGTGGTCGACCTAAAGTGCTAACACCAGAAACCTTGGTCATTCAAGCTGCATATTCTGTTAGTTTCAAGAAGTCTGTGTGACACCTATCTAGCCGGTCTGGTCACTCCGTTGGTAGTGCCCACATGGCATTGCGCAAGTGTTTAAAGATGCATCCGTACAGAATTCGTGTCGTTCACGACTTGTTACCTGCAGACACTGGAAAACGTTTAGCTTTCTGTCAGTAGTTCAAGTCGTCTGTAACGCCGGATGGAGAAGAACTCGACGATTGGTTTTGATCTGACGACGCAAAGTTTCATCTCTATGGATACGTGAATGAGAAGAATGGGTACTGTGCATTTGGTGTACGGAAAATCCACATCAGTTGCACGAGTCTCCTCTGCACGGACAAATGTGGGTGTTTGGTTTCCAATTTCACGTAGGCGAATATTCACGACATTCTTTCATGGCGCAGTGGACAGTTAGCGCTACATACAAATGGTGAAACAATAATAAACACTATACCTGCAGATCGGCTACAGTACAAATGATTTCAGCAGGATAATGCTACGGCTCATATGGCCAACAACACTATGACTTTATTGGATCAGTGTTTTCACGGACAAGTGATCTCGAAAGGGTTGTGACCCCTCGGTCTACTGATTTATCCCATCCTGGCTTTTTCTTGTAGAGATACCTTAAGGATGTTGCTTACAAAACTAAGCCTCTCTTGCACAGCAAATTCCCGAACTAATGAAATTGAACGATGTATCGCTGCAATTCAAACGTACAAACGTACAATGTGTATTTAAGAGCATGCAGTTTCGTATTCAATTATATGAATTGCACAATGGAGGTCACTTTCAACAACTATTGTAACTTACTCATTTTCTCATAAGGCTGCGTCACTTTTTGAACACTGTAGAATAAAACTGTCAATAATCAAAACATACCTTTAAAAAAAATATTTCTTCTTTAAAAAAATTTGTTGCTTTAATTTTTTTCTTGTTTACGAGCTGCACGATCACGTAATCGTGGTCACATAACCTCAAACTGAAGTAATGTTGCATGTTATCGACCTTAAATTGAGCGTAACTGAAGAATAATTCAACCAATCATCATCACATGCACGACTACAAATACGCTACTACAGCATATCTAAATTTCGTACAAAGAAAAAGTTAATTACATCTTAAGTGAATGATATCTTTTATTCCTCAACCTCAAAACGAAAAAGAAGATACAATCCCACCATGCACCGAAAGTAATACCGTACTTTTCTTGGAAAAGTCGGTAAAAAGATATTTTGACAGATTTAAAAAAAATTTATTATAAATAATCTGATATCAGTAATTTGATCAATAATAATTTCCGTCTACTGATCATTAATATTATCTTCATTCCTTCCTGTTCTTTGGTAATCTTAATCTCAACACGAAGGTTACTCACTATATATCCGCTATCCTTATTACAACTTCCAGTCTTTGTTTTCATCTACAGTTTTTACGGAAGAGAATATGTAGAGGGCCTGGCAGCCCTCTAGATCAGGGCTTCTTAAACTGTGGGTCGCGACCCCCAGGGGGGTCGCGAGACTACTGAAAGGAGGTCGCAAAGATCTGATACTTTTCAATCATTATAAATAAAATTTTAAAATTAGTATACACACTACGTACAAATATAAATACAAATAAAAATCATACAAAATACTATTGTAGTTTTATTATAACTATTTTTTGAAAAAAGTGGCAATGCAAAACTGTTATGTAGGGCCTATAAATGAAAATATGGAAGTAGCATTTAAAATAATAAATACAACGCGCTCCTCGATTTTCAACTGAACGTTCGACATTGATGTCTGGCCGCCGGCGTCAGTGTTTGCAAGATAACTTAGTGATTATAAGTACCCAGACGCCGTGTCGCCTTACAGCTTACACGTACAATACGGAAGCATAATCAAGCTAGGCTAGGCGAATCGGCATATTATTTTTATAAAAGAATAATAAAAAAAATTAAATGAAAGCTTCTTTTTCGGCGTCTTTGTGATACGGTGCCTTTGTGCGCTGCACACTTTGAACACGCCATGCGTCGGGGTTGATCTGATCGTAATTTGTTGTCATTGCACTGGTAAAGATTCGAGTGTAGTTATTTTTCTGTTTGTACTTCAGTTTGGACTCAGCTTTGTCTTCGTAGTGACATGTGTGTATTTACTGTGTAATTTTCAGTTGGTGTTTTTAATTATTACGTTAAAGTTCAACTACATTTTGTTTAATTATTTATTATTATTTAACCATCATGGATAAATGGCTAATTAAAATTCCAACTAATAAGTCTGCCACGCCGTCACAACCAAGTTGCAGTGCTTCAAATCCGACTTCTAGCAAAACAAAAAAAAGAAAATATGACGAATCATATTTGCAGTATGGCTTCACATGCTCTTCTCACAACAATGAAGAACAACCAGTGTGCTTAATTTGCAAAGAAGTTTTGGCTGCAGAAAGCACGAAACCGTCAAAACTGCAACGACATTTGAATACTAAACATGCAACGTTATCAAAAAAGCCAATAGAATATTTTGAGCGTCTTTTGCAAACATCAAATAAAGAAAAGAACACTTTGGAGAAGTATGTTACTTTGAATGATAAATATCTATTGGCATCGTATGAAGTTTCGTATTTGATAGCAAAAACGAAAAAGCCTTTTACTATTGGAGAGCAACTTTTACTACCTGCAGCTATAAGAATGTCTGAAATTGTTCATGGAAAACAGTATGCTGCTGAAATTAGTAAAATTCCATTATCAAATGACACTGTGTCCAAAAGAATTTCAGACATTAGCAATGATCAATTTCAACAGCTTCTTATGAGGCTTAAAGACAGCTCAAAGTTTGCAATACAACTGGACGAGTCGACAGACATTTCAAAAATGGCACAGTTGTTACTTTTTGTAAGATATATTTATGAGGGAAGCATTCATGAAGATATACTGTTTTGTCGTCCTCTGGAAGGTCATACTCGTGGAAAAGATATATATAAAAAAGTAAATGAGTTTTTTGAAAAAGAAGGATTAAATTGGAAAAATTGTGTTGGTGTGTGCACGGACGGTGCTGCAGCAATGACCGGACAAGATCTTGGTTTTACAGCATTTGTTAAAGCTGGAAATGATAATATTACATTTACACATTGTATGATTCACCGAGAGGCACTTGTTGTTAAAAAAATTGCACCAGAATTAAACACTGTGTTTTTTGATGCAGTCAAAATCATTAACTTTATTAAAAGTCGAGCACTTAATAGTCGATTGTTTAAAAATTTGTGCATTGATATGGATTCGGATTATACAAGTTTATTGTTACATGCTGAAGTTAGGTGGCTATCAAAAGGTCGAAGTTTGAAACGATTATTAACTTTAAAAGATGAAGTTCTTATATTTTTAACAGAGCAAAATTCTAATTTGGCCGATTATTTTCAAGATAATTTATGGCTTCTCAAGCTATGCTATTTGGCAGATATTTTTGATAAAATCAATGATATGAATTTATCAATGCAGGGAGTCTGCGTTAATATGTTTATGTTAAAAAATAAACTTGAGGCCTTTGTTAAAAAAATTCTTATATGGAAGAACAGAGTGGAAAGTGGATCGCTCGAAATGTTTCCATTTACTGACGAGTATATAATTAGTAACAATATTTCAAAAAAAGATACTCCTATAACAAAAATTATAGTTAATCATTTGAAGGATATGGAAGTTTACATGCATAGGTATTTTCCCAATGATATCGATACACAACAATGGATTTGCAATCCATTTTCAATTGAAATGGAAGAAATTAATTTTTTAAACTTAAAAGCAGAAGAAGAATTTGCCGAATTAACAAGTAATACTACCTTGCGACTTAGATTTTCTCAAGTGCCTGTGCATGAATTTTGGATAGAAATCAAATCAGAATATCCCCTACTATCGGAAATGGCAATGAACAAATTACTGCCATTTTGTACAACATATTTATGTGAATCAGCCTTTTCCACATTAACTTACATAAAATCAAAATACCGTTCAACTTTAATAAACGTTGAAAATTTATTACGATCTGCACTAACTCAAATTGAGCCTAGATTTAATTATTTGTGTAAAAATAAACAATCGCATCCGTCACATTTATTGTTTGATGTTAATAATATGTTTTTATTAAAAAAATTGTTACAAAAGTTTATTTTTTCTATTGAATATATAGATATAGTTTTATGTTTTCTTATAAAAAAATTGTTACAAAAGTTTATTTTTTCTATTGAATAAATATATATATAGTTTTATGTCATTCTATTTATTGTGTTTTATTACGACCGATATCCCGTCAACGTTTCCAATTATATATATGTGAAATGAATGGGTACGTATTCTTTAATCCTTATTTTATTTACATTGTAAAATAGTGCGATATTACATCTACATCTACGGTTAATATATATTTCATTATATGGAGGAGGGGGTCGTTTAAAATTTCGTAAGCTTGAAGGGGGTCGCTATATAAAAAAGTTTAAGAAGCCCTGCTCTAGATACCCGACTACCATTAAATTAAATTAAAGTGGTTATCTAAATGTATATGACCCGTTAAACGATACTTTTCACCCTATTTTAAGAACGTTTTCACTAAGTTATCAAACTTTGTGAAAAAAACATACAAATCGTTTAGGAATAATATCTAATACGAGCAGTTGTACTTAATTTTTACTTAAATATAATGAGTAAAAAACATAATTTACGCGAAGTGCATTAATTGTCATTATAGAGTTGCATACCGTACTTTTTCAACAGCTGAGAAAATACTGGGATTATTGATTTAAATAAATGATAAAATACATTGTTCACAGAATACTTTTTTTAATTTTTCAAAAATACATTAATCAATATATTTCTGTTGCAATATGTTATTAGTCATAAGTTCTGCCTTATTTAATATCGATCGGCGTTGAAGACATTTCTTCCTCAGAATTCGGCATAATTAACAAAAGGATAATAAGCAGCGTAATGTAGAAACTTAGTTACCTATTGGTGTACTTTCAAATAATTTGAAGTTAATTATTAACATCTGCTTGTTACTACCAAATCGGATTAAAATCAAAGTAAAAAAAAAAAAGCTGATACATTAAACAATACCCGCTTCTGATTGGTCAATGGTTGAAAAGGCTTTTGATTGGTTGAACATCTGTATCATAATAAAAATTTGTTTTATACTAATCCTCATCATGGTACAGGTTCCAAAAAGTAGCATTATTTTATTTAAAATCGACTTTTATATAATAGAAAAAAAAAACGTAAACTTTTTTTATTAAGCAATTGTATCAGGAATATAAATTATTAACCGTTTGTAATCACGTCTAAATATTTTAATAACGATTCACGTTTAAGGTTGCATTGTATTTAATGGTATAATACATATTTATTTGTAACGATATAATAATATTTTTTTCAAACAGGCAAAAACAATTTCTTACATTATTTCCTATTTAACTTTTTAAAGTTTTGGTACATTGAGTGATCAGTGGCGGGAAATGTTACGCACTAGTGCCTGCCGTGTAACTAGCCTATATGCTGTAACTAGCAGTTATATTATTTACGTTGAATATTAAAAAAAAAAAAAAAATTATCATAAAACATTTTTTATTAAACGGCATTTTATTTTTGTTTTTATTTATTTTTCTGTTGAAACAACATATAACTTAACTATTGGCACAAAAGGAAAATAAAATTACGTTAGCCTTAAATATTAAAATGGTGCGTTTTATACAAATACTGTATTCCGTAAAAAGTATTGCTTCGAGTAGCCTTATGACAAACCACATATAAATAAATTTGCAAACGCATATTTACAACATATTTTCTGTTTTTTTTTTGTTTTTTTTTAACCCTACTTCGCCGGGCCGGATTTACAGCTAAGCAGAACTCAGCCCGACAGATTGTCCTTATACTCTAACGGGGCCTCCCCACCCACCGTCAGTATGTTCGGCACGGCAGATCAGCCCCCCCCCCCCCGGTCGGATCTTTTAAGTGCCTGCTTCTAATCCCCAACGGACGGTAACCGGACCCGACTATGTCGTTCCCGGGCCGTCCGCCAGCGACCAGGACTCGGTCATAGACATTGCCTGCCTCAAACCGCATAAAGGAGAGACCAGGTCCGGCTATGCCGTCCCCAGCCCCACCTCTCCGCGGCGGGGACTCGGTCTTAACTTATTCCCATCCTATAAGCCCATGGAGTCCCCACCCGATCATTGGAAGCCACACACCTAGGCGTGCGACCCCTCACGAGTGGGGATGTCCACCCTCCCCTATGCAAAAGTATCCACTTCTTCTCCCCTCAGCCTCCTTGGCAGTCAGGATGTCGACCGCGAAGACCTCGAACTTACGCCAATTAGCCTTGGAAGTCAGAATAAAGGTGAGCAAACCGTCCGGCCTAAGCCGGTGAATACCCGCTCTGATTCGCTGAGCTCGCCCTTCGCTGCATACAAAGATGGTTTGCTCAGCGTCGTCTACTCCGTCACAGTACATGCATCGGGGGGTTACGACTCGTCTATGAGGGGTAGCATCGTTCAGGCATCTAAGGCCCAGAGTGTACAGCACATCAGCAAGAGTGCATCAATATAAGCAGCGTACTCGTTTAAGGATATGTTCGGACTAATATACGCTCCAATGAGCGTGAACGATCTTAACTGAACAGCCACGATACCGTTGCCACGGTGCAACAATTGCCATTCTTGTTTGTTACTGACGTTGAACAATGCAACATTCCCAGCCACATCAGTACACCATTCATGTCTGGCAGCTGTGTATATATTGAGCTCCTAAGTGACTATAATATCCACGTCATACTCCCTTGCAGCCTCCCCCACCAAATCGTGAGAGAGGATGCTACGATTGGCATTTGTAAACATAATTTTAATCATGCTTATTTCTGGCGCAAGTCTTGCCTCCGGTGCGGTGGTCGGTTTGATTACAATCGAGGCACCTCATAGCCTCATGGCAGTCCCTTTAAGGTGCCCACTGCCTCCA
The DNA here is from genome assembly GCF_047948215.1 of Lycorma delicatula. Classification (NCBI taxonomy): domain Eukaryota; kingdom Metazoa; phylum Arthropoda; class Insecta; order Hemiptera; family Fulgoridae; genus Lycorma; species Lycorma delicatula. Next base: position 134,935,318 of record NC_134458.1, on the reverse strand, counting down.
CAATTATAACAAAGCGTCGCCCTGTCAGGTCCTTTACAGTCTGCACTCCTGTGTCCCATAAACCAACATTTGTACCACCGTATCGAATCAATCCGGATGTAGGCCCGACAGTGAACCCACCCGATCTTAATTCTGCTAGCAATTAGCTTGTTGACAGCCCGGTAACTGGTGGTGACAGTAACCTTCTGAGTGTCACCGTACGCCCTTCTCAATGAGGAGACGCGAAAGGACTCACCCGAACCAATCACATCCGCTATTATCTCATTGATCTCGCCCTCTGTGTTGTCCACGTCTAAGTACTTGATATGAACTACCGCACGCCTATCGCCACGAAAGCGCATGTCAACATGCAGGTCAGTGGCTCTGTTCCGAAGGGTACTTGTCAGTTTTTCTGCCTGCTGAGCCCCCATTGACGCGGACTTCTAGTTCCTCATTTTTTCCTCTTCTAAGGAAGAGGACTTCGCCAGCCTCCTCCTTAGTGACTTTTGTCTTGAGCATCCGAAGAAGATCAGCATAGGACCTTCCCTGAGCCTTTACAATGGCACTTTGCTCCCCTCTTGCGTATTACTGTCCCAAAAGGCCCGCTGGGCAATATAAACACCGCTCTGGGCGCCTTCTTTAGAACTCTTCTGATGAAGCTGAGGGCGCATATGGCCGCTTGTTCCTCTCCTTCGGATGAGTCATAGAAAATAGTGTATTTGCACCTATGGATAGTCTCGTCCTCATCATTAATGAAAGAGGACGCGTCTCGAGAGATCATGCCCGCCTTGACTGGTCTCCTGAAGCAACTCTTGGTGATTTCGTGAGATCGGCAAATTGACATATATCACCAGCTTCAGCCAACGAGAGAGTGACCAGCTTAACTCTACCCAACCCCCAGGTAGACCACCACCATGGTAAACACTCTATTAGTTCATCGTCCGTAAGATCCTATTGCAATATGTCGCCCTGATCCATGACAGGTGCTGGATCAGTCTGTGTTGACTGTGTGGCCGTATGTAACGGCGGAGACACCTCCTGTAACTGCTTCATTGCTAGGTAGATATTTTTGAGCTCCCTCTCATGCTCATACATATGATTTTGCATGGCCTTACAAATACGTTGTTTAAATTTCATCATGGCGGCCCCCAATCGGTCAGTAACTTCCTTAAGACCGGAATTCGCCATCTCCTCCTCGGAAGAAAATTTTCTTATACATCTCTTGCCTTTCTAGTCCAAGACTTTACGTTGCGGCGCGCCAGGAAAATGTATAACACAAAATCTTCGATAAAAATATTTGTTGGGAGGGGGTTAGGAAGGGTGCAAAAATGTAACTCCCCAAAACTCAACCCCAAATTGGGGGGGTAAGGGGCTAAACAGGAGGAGAAGGTCCCGATCTATCCGATCCGGGAGGATTTTAAAATTGAAGCTGCGGTAAGGAAGTTAAGGAAGGAAGATCCCCCTTATATTGATCTCTAAGACTTAGACTAATTCAGTTCAGTTATTTACTGCTGTAGCAGAAAAATGACTAGTCGTTGTTTACTTCACAACACTGACGTCAGAGTCCTGTAGTGTCTCGTCGAAACACTCGGAAAGAATTCAGCCAAATCAGCAATAGGTTATACATTGTCGCATGTGGCTAAAAACATTTGTCTAGAAAATCGTAAAAAACAATATTATCCGTCTACCAAAAATCTTGAAAATTTACCCCCGTGTCCAGTATAATTCCACCAACAATTCCACACTACGTATCGATCAAAAATCACCAAAGCCCCTCTAAAAACAACGAAACTCACTGAGCTAGATATACCTACCACCACCTCTCGGTAAGAGCATCCACACTCTACCACATTTTCTGCTCTGCTTTAAATAAATTACACTGTATTATCTTCCTATAACCATTAATTACTTCATTATAATGAATGAGAAATTTTTATCTCGTTAGTAGTTATATAGAAATTTTTTTTCTTTTTTAATTAATCGGCGCAAAAAAAGAATAAGCAACTACAAATTAAGGTAACCTTGAATTTAATGACATTTTTTTTATTATATAGTTGTTTTTATTACGTCACATTACTGTAATTATCATAACTACAATAATAATAGTTTATCAGATTTTCCATGATAACATACCGTATGTAGTAATTCCCTAAATAAGATATATAATTATACAAATAAAATAAGACAAGCTCAGAAGTAATAGAAAATTTATCTTATTTTGAAAATACAATCTTACCTTAAACAATAAATGCTTTAATGTAGGAGAGTCAGACTCTCTTATTTTGCATGTAATGTATAAGTTTTATTGTAAATTATTTATCAAGGATGCCGATGGTTGATACAGACATTTTAAATAAGTATACAATGAAAATAATTGGAAAAGTATATTGCAATATTTAAAAGCAAGGGCAACATATATATACATATAGAAATCGGTTAGTTTAAAGTAAATGCAAAAGTTTTATATCAGGAACAATTTCTAATTTCAATATGTTTTTTATTTTTATTTATTTAATTTTTTTTTTTTTTAAACTAAGAAAAATGTACAAACTATTAATTTCTTCAATGTTATTAAAAAGATTTATGGCCAACAAATTTGGATGTCTTTTTATTCTCTATTAACTTTTCACTTAAGATTTTATTTCTTCTTTCTTTTTACATATCTCGATGAAGAATTAAAAATTTGAGATACATCTCGAACAATAATTAACGATTACGGTTAGAAATTTTTTATTGAAACCTTTATATTATTGCAAGATTCGATTCATTCACACCGAACCTCACAGTCTGGTTTCAGTTATTTATTTATTCTCTTGTGGTAATGCCAAATAAAAATTATCTTACGCTTTTTTTCTGATAATAAATGAATTTTGTAGCGTGTGAAAAAGAGCCAAGCCTGGACGAGGTTCGAAGCCCGTCTATTTAGAACTGTTACCAATCCGCCACGGATGTTGGCAAACTATGAGATTCAAACCTTTTACCTCAGATTTTAGTATCATACTATGAATTATCAATACACTTGAGTATTTTTATCTGTTCTTTCAAATGTAACATATTGCTAATTGACTTATTGATACAAATCATACTCGCTGCAATAGTTTTGCATGTTGCTTTTAGTTATTCCAGCGCGATTTTTTTTTAACCTCATACTTGAGATTTGTTTGTTTTTTCCGCCTGTAGTTTCTATAACCACTTGCTGGTAATTTAGCCGCAAATATAATATTATAAGAACGGACCTAAAATGTTACTGTGAGTAACTTCGGATTTCATGAGAAATAGATACTGACTAAAAAGCTAAGGGTATGGTTCCATTACAATCAGTTCAGACAAGAGTAACACAGACTTATATCAGTAAGCGCTTTAAAAAACAAACACATTCTGTACTATCAAAACCTAGTTAAACCTGTAAGAACAAATGAGATGTAATTACCCTTCTGACCGATTATCAGATAGCAAACGAGTTTTGTTCTTCTTCGGACTGTTGGTCATGCTGACCATAAAAATCAATAGAAAATTTATTAGTAAATGTTAACTCAAGGCGATTGTAGGGTTTTCTGCAGAATCAATACATTTTCTGAAATGTTATGACTCTCTTAAATCATTTTAGAGTCTGGATAATGTAGTCAGATGTTTTTATATCCATTCTGTAATACTCTTTAAATTTTTCGAGGTATTCTCTTAATTGTAAGCTCAATTTCTTGTATTAGCATAGGTGTAGTTCTATCGGAGATCATGAACAAAATCTTTGTTTTCTTTTGAGATTAGAAATACTACTTTCTATAAAGAGTTATCGGAAGAACTAGACATGTTGACCGATTCCAAATCTAAAGCGAAATAAAATAGTAAGAATTTTATTCAACAAGAATATGCTGCTCTTGTTCAAGGTCATAATTCCATCTCCATTAGACAATTAGGCAGCCAGCAGAATTACGTCTGCCCTAGTATGGTCTGGTCTGTCTGCTTACAATAGAAAAGTAACGTTTTAGATGATGATCTCAATCGATACCTTACTTAAGTACAATCTAAATGCAAATGCTTTATATTGAAATGTTTAAGATAAAAATTTATCTCGAGAAAGATAGAGATAGCACAAATCATAAACTAATCAAACAAATACCGCCTTCATAAAAAAAATTTAAGGGAGGGATTTAATGTTATGATAAAATGCTTTCACAAAATAATTTTTAATAAATTTAACGTTTATAAGGCGGCTTTTAGATATCGCAATTCAGCGATGAATTTTCTGTATCAATCATTATTGATAAAGTTTATTAAGGATATTTTTAAAAAGTTTCATTTCTATTACACTAATTTTGTGACTAGTCTACAGGTAGTGTTACGCCTAAGACCGATTATTCTAGTTTTATGAACAGGGTTATCATAAAAGAATGGTGCGGTTTCAGTAATTCATAGGAAGATTGTAGGGAAATTTCTAGGTGTTATATTGGTATCCCTGAAAGCCTCCAACCCAAAAGTTTGTTTATCAGCAGTTGTAACCACAACGTCAGTTCTTGTATTGTTGTTGCGGTGAGTTTAGTGAGTTACTATGTTCTCGGATAAAGACAAAGCAAAGTGTGTTTCATTGATATCTGAATTAAAATCCGTAATTTTACTTCAACGTGCGTTTCGACGTGAATTCGGAAGAGATCCACCACACAAAAATAACATAACACGTTGGTTCAAACAATTCGAAGAAACTGGATCGGTTAAGAAACAGAAATCAACCGACAGACCAAGTGTACCAGACGAAAGGCTTGAACTAATTAGACAATCGGCAATTAGAAATCCTGGGAAGTCCATCTCCCGTCGAAGCGTCGATTTAGGTATTCCAAAATCAACAGTTCACAAAGTTTTACAAAAAAAAACTGAAATTACACGCTTATAAAATCCAGATACTGCAGGAATTGAAACCCGATGATGGTGTAAAACGTTATAATTTCGCTGTTGAAATGTTGGACAGAATAAGTGAAAACGAATCATTTTTAGATGATATAATTTTTACAGACGAAGCTACATTCCATGCGAATGGATGTGTTAACAGACACAATTCACGAATATGGGGTTCTGAAAACCCACACGCAATTATTGAGAAACAACGCGATTCGCCTAAAGTTAATGTTTGGTGTGGTATGATGAAAAATCGTGTAATAGGGCCTTTCTTCTTTGCTGAAAAAACAATTAATGGAGTTGTGTATCTTGACATGTTAACCGATTATTGCTTTCCTCAGCTGGATGTACTCGAAAACATTCAACTTCATTTCCAACAAGATGGTGCTCCCCCGCACTTCAATGCATCGGTCACGGACGCTTTGAACGAAACATTTGGAGATCGATGGATAGGCCGGCAAGGACCCATACTTTCGTCTCCACTTTAACCCCTAAACCACTTTAAAAACAGGATTAATGAAGCAATGACAACCATTAACGAAGAAATGTTAACCAATGTTTGGAGAGAAGTTGAGTATCGTTTGGACATTTGTCGAGCGACAAAGGGCGCACATATTGAAATTTATTAATTATGTAAAAAAATGTTTGAGACGACAAATTTGAAAAATAAAAAACATAAACTGTAAGTAATTCTGTTTTAATTTAAACCATGTTCAAAACCGCACCATTCTTTTATGATAATCCTGTATTTATAATAAACTTAATGATTTGTTATTCTAGATTTAATATTTATTTCTTTTAATTAACTGTATGTATCCTAGATTGTAAATTATTGTTTTTATAAATTAATTTTTAAAGTTTCCTTCTTTCGACAGGTTTATTATATATTTTTTAAATCACAACTTTAACTTTACTCTGGCAACGTCTAAAAAACTGGTCTACGTCCTCTGAAATGCTAAAGATAAACCTAAGGAATTTTCTTTTTCCATTTTTGAATATAGTCCTTTTATGAACTTATTGGGGCTGTATTTTAATAAAACATCTCAAGGCGTCAAGAAAATTAAAAAGAAAAATCTGAAATAAATATGGTTTTCTAAATTTTTACTGATATTTCCTTTTTGGGTAAATGGTATACCCGAAGACACATAAAGAATTTCAACCTCGAAATATTGTGGTATTTTACAATTCGTTATTAAACAATAAGTTAGTATAATTGAAATGATTTGATAATTTCTTTTAAAATTTACTTTTTTCTGCTAATACAGATACTAATTGGGGTACCACAATAGGTGATAAAGTTCCTACGATTTAATGGTAAAAACTCTAAGGAAGACTAAAAAACACATTAAGAATAAAAACTATTATTAATATTAAAATTAATAATAAATAATTTTATTATAACGAATAAAGTAATACTATTTTTTTAATGTTTGTAATATTTGAAGAATCGTAATTGCGGTCAAGTTCACAAGCATTTGTATGTAAAGAAATTTTATGAATACCAGTTTCATTCCTATCAACCTTCGAATAATGTAATAATGTTGACCTTACTACCTTAAAATACAAATATTATTTCTGATTAATTACTGCTACAGAAATTTACCTTCACCCCAGATAAAAAAAGTTACTGAATAAATTATTGTATTAAAAATTAAAAATAACTACAAAATACAAATATTATGGTTATTTTGTAATTAAAAAATATTATGGATTGCTATTTGAAAATAACATTTTAACTTTTATACATTAAACTTAATTTGTACCTGTTGATCACGTGCAATCTGTTATAATAAACTTATTTTAATAACACATGATATAAATTAACATTTTGCAGCCTTTTAAAGATATACAAGATGATATTAAAGAATGGAAACGACTTCATATTTCAAAACTAAAGGTTACTAATAGGTAGAAACAAGTGCAGATCTACATCATCTGATCATTTATTTTCTGATCATTTATTCTCTTGTGGTAATGACAAATTAAAATTATCTTACTCTTTTTTTTTTGGATGATAAATGAATTTTGTAGCGTGTGAAAAAGAGCTAAGTACAAAAGTTACTACTTTATGTGTGTTTGAAATTTTTGTCCGCTATCTTGAATCCGCCATTCTGAATCAACCTTTTTTTTTTAAATAAGAAAATGGACACCTAATACATGATTTTAATGTTTCATTTTACGACAAAAACGATGGCGAAACCCGTTTCTCAATAAATGTCTTCGTTGTCGAACAATCAACTTCACAAAAACTGAAAACATTATGATAGTAATAAAACGAGGTAAAACACCCATTAGTAACTGTTTTATTTCGTATTATCTTCAGAATTAAATCCAGTAACAAATTTTAAACTGCTAATGTCGGAATTAATGGCTCAAGTACTAATAATAAGTCTTCTTTAAAAAATGAATAATAATTATACAGAATAACTAATAATAATTAGCGACACTATCATAAACGGCTTTGGAGAGCTGATTTACTTTAACTATCAAACTATCAAACTATTTACTTTAACTATCAAAATATTTCATTTTAAAATTTAGTTAAATATTTTTGGTCCTATATTACTTAATACAATAAATTTGTAAAAAAATTTAAACAATTTTTAAAAATTTGAAATTAAAAAATGTATTACAGATTTAGAGTAGTAAATCAGCTGTTATGTAACAATGCAAGTAATAAATTGTCATTTGTATAATATTTGCTTGTCACTAAATTAATTAATATAGAGAATTAAGATGCAGTGGTTCAAATACTTATTCTCTAGCGCAAATTTTATTATCCTCATTTATTCATTTAGTTTTATAAAATAATAATGCATCCTTTAAGTAAAATCAAAAGAATAACGCTTTTGATGATGTACGGATACGGTGACAGAGTATGGCCCGCATAAGAGGTATGTGATTTATTTAAAAATAGATTTCAAAACAGAGAACCAATAAGTAAATTAACTGTGACTAAAAAAGTGCAACGAATTGAAGATGCGGATACTGTAAAAAAATCTTCCTCGCACCAGGAATCTAAAAACTGGCATTAATGACCCAAAATCATTAAATTTTTTTCAAACATTTGAATACATAATATGTTTTATACTATGTACTTAAGCCTAATCTTTCCTTTGTGGTTTTTCTCTTCAATGATCCCCTCAATAATGGTCTTCAATAAAGAATTAAATGATGTAACACATGAGTCTTAAACCAGCGGCCCGCCAATAGTGTACTTTTGTGGTAAAAAAAAAAAATAAAAATAAAAATGTATCTTATTTGATTAAATACTAGTATGTATAATAACTAAAATATAGAACGTTGGATACCAAACAGAATTTTAGACTAGTTTTAAGATAAGTACATCATGTAATAAAAAAAAAGATTATTTGAAATAATACAAATTAAGTCACCGCATCAAGTTGGGGTTTCCTAGCATTATATTATTTGTACGTTTCTACTGGCTGAATAATTTTTTAAATACAAATGGCATCATTGACTTCTAGAACTGACATTATATAAAATTATCAGCTACAAAGCTATAATTAGTTCGATTTTATTGTTCGTACAATAAGGCCTCCATTTAAAATGACATGCTCTGTCTTATTCATATAACGTCTAACCTAATAAATCTTCTGGCGTTAAATTACAGCACAAAAAGCAAGATAAAAAAATAATCAATAGAATAAATAATAGATAATAGATAAATAGACAATAATAGATAATAGATAATAGACAATAGATAAAAAAATAATCAAAAATAATAATAGTAAGCAATAATCAACTAACACTTAAATCATTAACACGAAATTATGATACGAATTAACTTAATTCAAGGACCTAGCTTTATTCATTTGATGAAATCAAATTAGCAAAATATTAACAGGAATTTGAATGAAAAAAAGAAATGGGAAACAGTTGCGTAATTTTCCTAGCTTTACCAGAAGAGTTAAGCCGGTTATTTATTTTATTTTCCTAATACGTACCAGAACCATAATAGTGTGTTTCAAAATGAATATCGGGGTTTTAAAGTTATGTATATTTAAGTTTTACTTGCACTGAAAAATTATACACGAAATGTAAGAGCAGCTCAAAAGGTTTCCCCTGTAAGTGTTCGCCATTTATCACACGGCACACATCAGTCGTTAGGAGAGTTCATCCTATACTTTAATCAGCAAATCTGGAGTAATTGACGCGACAGCTGTTTCAATCCTATGTCTTAAGTCAGGTAGGTCAGCTGGTAACTGTGGCACATTCAACTGATCGTTTATAAACCACCAAAGAAAAAAATAAATCGCACGGGGTCAGATCGGGCGAACGAGGAGGCAACGACAAACAAGCACTGTCATCTGGTCCCCGGCCACCGATCCAGCGGTCGAGTAGAATTTCACTTAACCGATCACGTACATTATGCCAATGAGGAGGCGTACCATCTTCTTGTTGCCAAATAAAGTTCTGTGGTTCGTACTGCAGTTGATGAGGAAAGAGCCACAGTTGAAGCATATCATTTACTTCCGCGAAAAAGAACGGCCCGTAAACTTGCCGTCGGGATACGGCACAAAAAACATTCAATTTTGGGAAGTCTCGTTCACACTGGAATATTTCGTGAGGATTTTCTGATCCCAGATATGCATGTTATGAGTTTTTACTTTTCCATTAACGTGAAATGTTGATTCGTCATTGAATACGATACGATAAAGAAAGTCTTCATCATCACGGTGCTCATTTCATTTGTGAAGCTAGCACGCAAACCATAATCTGTAAGCTTTAGAGCTTGTAACAGCTGTAAACTATAGGGATAAAGTTGTAAATGTTTTCGTAAAACCCTCTACACAGACGTCACTGGAATTGGTAATTCGCGGCTAGCCTTCCTAACGGATTTCCTAGGACTTCGCACAAAAGATCTCTTACACATTCAAAATTGTCTTCGGACACATTCGGTCGTCCTGTTCTCTTCCCTTTACAAATACAGCCAGTAGTTTCAAATTATTTATACCATCTACAAATGTTACAGTCACTCGGGGGATTACAACGGAACACACGTTGAACGGTAATTACAGATTCACAATTTGCAAACTGCAAAACACAGAATGCTTTCTGTTGGAAGGTCGCGCTTTCAAGCGAAAACTACAGAAGAATACACTTTATAAGCTTGCACTTAGTTAAAACTGTTTGAGTTGCTCTTTCATTTCGGGTATAATTAATTAATGTACATAAAACTTGAGAAATATTGCATAGCTTTAAAATCCTGATATTCATTTTGAAACACTGTATATAAAAGAAGGATAGTCGGAAAAATGGAGGATTTAAACTAATATTCTAATACACTAACTATGCAAACAGTCCGTCCTGCTGCTTAGAAACCAAAAAATTTTTATTAAAAAGATTTTTTTAAGATATATTAATTCTAAAATACAAAAAGTAATTTAAAAAAGTGATTTTGCCCTCACCCCTTAATGGAGAATTGAATAAGCCCAAACATTATCAGAAAATATTTTACCTACCTGAGGGATATAAAATTATGTGTAAAAGGTTTACCTACCCGTTGAATCAAATTTTGAGATAAGGATCTGTAAGGTCTGTATATCCATGCTATCTTAACCAACTGTGTTCAAAATTAATACAAAAATCATCATATTAAATTTCATTCAAATCAGTTCATTTAATCTGGAGATATAAACAAATATAACTTTTCGATGCTAAAATTATGTTTTTTGATGAGAGGAGATTAAGATTTGTAAAACTTCCGACATGTGAAATTTGGCCTAATTAGCATACTTTCGCTTTATATTACAAGCTATACAGTGTAATTATACATCCGGAAAAGTAAAAGATAACAAATCTTAAATAAGGTATGCATAAAAAGTGAATGTTAAATCATTATGCATGGTCCATGGTTTTTTTTTTAATATTATTTAACAATTATAGAAATAACGTAGAATTTAAGAGGGTTTTTGCTCCACAAATTGTACGGGGTTGCGTCAATTAATTGTAGCCTTAATATTAAATATTCTTAAAAAATAAATAATTATACATATATATATAATTAATTAATTGTTTGAATAAGTAACCTCAGCAAAAAGTAACTACAGTAGGAAGAATTTTTTTTATTTCTTAATCTGTATGCCTGTTTAAGCCAATTTTTTTTTCATTATTATCTAAACACGATACTAGAATTAAAATTATTTCGAAGAAAAATTTAACAATCATATCTATTTATTTAGGGCGTAAACAACAGGTTTACGCCCTCTTACATCCTGATCCTTCCTAGGGGAAGAAATCCTCCAACCACCCTCTCCATATCTAGCCCTGGTGGGCTTTACCGGAGGTTATCTTTTAAACTTCGGCATAAACCTCTCTCAGTCGCCTCGGCCCAGAATACCACCGATGCAAATGCCACAAGCGACATTCCCATAGGTGTAATTATTACTTAAAACCTCTCTTGTCTTCAGCAAGACTGAAGAGTATAGTCGTCGAACGAACTGAATCATTCAACCACCCGAAAGGTAAAGTGAGTTCACATGCGACACAAAGGCGGAAAACCGCTAAAACAATAAAAAAAAATGACAATAAAAATAATAGCAAAACAACCAAAACCGACGTAACACTAACAAAGCAAAACAACACTAACAAGAAACGTAACAAAACAAAGTTCGCAAATAGTACAGAAATTCTGCAACCACTGACCATTCAGCCCGGTCCTTCCAGTTTTGACTGATGTCAAGCGCTGCTCCGACGGTAACCAGTCGGCAAATTACTGTGGTAGTCGAGTTGGATGATTCATCGAGTAAGGTGGTGTTTTTACTGAACTCTGTGATTTTAGAGATTTTGGTTTGGTTATTTGGCTATTTTTTAATTGGGCTGTACATCGAGCAACTGTGGTCAAGTTTTGGAATGTGATTATAACAACTAAGTTTTGTTAGCGGACTGTATTCTTTTTACGGTGAGTCTTTATTATTTTATCATTTGTAATAAGGACTATAATCGCTTGACGTGACCCCGTTCGGGTGGCCTCTTTTTTATGAGCTGGAAGTTAGTTATTCTGTCTTTATCAGTGGTGTTTGTTTATATTATTAATAGACATTGTATAGGTTATCATTAGCTGATAACATTGTAGTGGTTGTAATTAAGCCTTAACGATTGACTAGTACAAATTTTATCGTTGGATACTGGTGTGTGGAATTGATTTATCTTTAATTTATTTTAATTTCATTTGTCGTAACTTTATTCATAAGAAGTACAAGCGGGCTTGCACTTAAGCGTAGTTTTAAGCTGGTTGGAACCTCCTGCTTCTCATAATGGTGAACAGAAGCAGAAGCCAGCAAAAACAGGCGTTGTAGTATGTATACAGCTCCCAAGAGTCAGCCACTAGCGATTCTGCGGATAGTGCGGCAAGTGGCGAAACGACTAGAGAGCGCCGGAAAAGGAGACGCTCCTCTAAAGCGGGTCATGCGGAATCTGAGAGGGCGTAGAAAGAAAGAACAGTATGTACCCTGTATGATGAATTGGTAAAATACATGAAAGAGCTTATCAGCATTAATGATACTTTAATGAAACATGTCGAAAAAAGTCACACGGCACGAGAATTAAAAGAACTTGCTGATGATATGAAAAACGTGGAGTTATCTTGGAGATAACTCCAAGAGTTGGAGTTATCTCCTGCAGAGTCACGGAGTATATGGATGCAGAAAGATGCTATCGTTACTGTGACCTTGGGCACAAGACGTCCAAGTGTTAGGGACCAGATCGGACAAGAAACTGTTTCAACTGTGGGAAGAAGGCCACTTTAAGGCCGGATGCAGAGAGTCGGCAGTATGTATGAAATGTGGAGCGGAGAGCCACAGATCTAGTAGTTCGTTATGCAAGTATCGATCAAGATACTACTACTAAACGTGAATCGGTCAAAGCACTCACATGATCTGATTGCAGATTTTCCCTCCTACGTAAAACAAAAAAAAAAATATTTTAAGAAAATATTTTCGGAAGTCAACTCATCCAACTTCCTAGCAACATACCGCTTCTCTCTCTCAAGAGCTAGAATATCAACCGGTTTCACTACCGGTGAAATTTCCCGGTAACTACCCGTTACCGTCAGCAGTAATAGTCGGGCTGTCAATAATATATCTCTACAACTACGGAATTTAATCCTATCCACCCAAACTGGCGCAGCATACAAAATAACTGCTTCGCAAACGTCCTTGTACAGGATGCTTAGGGTGCTAAAATTGAGACTTCAATCCGTATTGACCACTTGTCAGGTCCCAAAAAAGGCACTACAAGCCTTTGCTGCGACGTATTGAAGGTACCTCTTGAACTGAAATTTCTCATCAAGATACACCCCGAGGTACTTCTGAACCTGAGTGTACTTTATTCAAGGTCTGACAGCAATACTCGAACTCGCCGACTCTCCGCCAAACAGTCTTTGAGGAGCATCATCGTTGTCTTCTCCGGGCTGAAAGTCATCTTGTGTTGAGCTCACAGCTCAAGCACCCTGCATGCATGAATGGCCCAGAGCTCGACCTCCCTCCGCGAGCATCCTTCGACCAGCAGAAGCCCGTCTTCCGCATAGGTCACAACAAGACACCCATTGGGCAACTTCAGCTACAGAAGAGAGTCAAACTCCACCACCCACAAGTGAGTAGACAGCGTCTTCCCTACTTCATGGCTGCTCTCACGGAGCAACACATCCCGATGACTGAAATAAATTTTCAACATCTGCAGCTCATTTTCAGTACATCCTCGCCTCTGTAATTAGAAAATGGCAGAGGGCTACCATAGATTTTTAAACGCCCCGGAAATGTCTAGGAAGATCCCCAAGACATGTTCCACCTCACTGGCCAACACCACACTCATCACACGAAGAATAGCATCCTCAGTGCCTTTTCCGGGGCGAAACCCGTACTGATTTTCCATCAGTAACCCGCGCGAGGCCAACCTCTCATTTATACGAAGATAAGACCTTCTCAAACACCTTGGGACCGATATGATGAACTAACAGCCGGATCCTTGTCGTCCCTCCCTTAAACAACAATTTTACAATCCCTTTCTTCCAGCACACTGGGAAGAACCCGCCAAACAATAATTTATTAAATACGCGTGTGATAATTCTCACGTTAACTCCAACCGTCAGAGCTCAGCCGTCAGTCTACTAAAGCCAGGCGCCTTACCTCTACCAAGACTACAGAAAACCCGACGCACCTCGGTCTCAGCAATCTCCACAGACAATGCATCCCCGCGAAACAGACCGACTTCAAAACAACCACTTAGTAATCTTCCACCAGTCAAAAGTCCTTAAATATTTAAAAAATCCTAGTCACACCCTAAATTATTAGCAGAAAACACAAAACCAACCCTTGCAAAAAACATCCAGTAAAGATGGATGGGTAAATTGTAAAAGTAGTAAATAAAATAGAAATTTCGCGGAGCCTACAAAAAATCGTACCTAACGCATCGGTGTCACATGTCAGTTACTAGATGAATGACAAATGAATTTTGTTGCCTCTGAAAAATGCCATGCCTCACCATCAAACGCGGGACCTCCGGATAAAAGGTCGAGACGCTACAACTCCACCACGGAGATCGGCTAATAATAATAATAATAATAAATCTATAAATAAGCTCAAGGTTTTACACGAAAATTAATAGTCTACTGCGGTTTTAAAATGCAGCTTAATTTTATACGGAAGCACAATTTTGACGTAGATGATCTGTGAAAGTAGATATGATAGAATACGAAAAAGAAAAAAGAAGTCGCATTTATTTTTTCTTTTCAGGTTGTACTTGCTCAAAACAGGTTTTAAAATTCTATTAGCTAGCAGCTAACCTTGTTTATTATTCTTAATGCGGTAATTACTAAGAGATTACCATCTAATTAAGTACTACTACTATTTTTCCAGAATTACCACAGTTATTTAACGACTTGTGACGTTAATGTACAATGATAAATGCGACTTCGTAAACAAGTAATTTACATAATATTTTTATTTTATTTCTAAAGTGATGACTGATCGCCTGCCATTTGTCAGAGGTACGAGAACTGGCTTTCAAATTTTAATAATATCGTTCTTTAATGTTTTCAGCTATAGTCATCGATATATCTTTGCTGATCAGTTTGAAGCTTCATAACTTGCTTTAGAATAACGGCGAAGAAATGCAAATTAGAAATCTACCTTAAATAAAAACAGAACTTTATAAAAAAAAAAAAAAAACAGTATAAAGCCGACTTCAAACAAAATTATACTAAAGAATAGTTTTTTCTAATATCTACTTTTAGAAGTCGATGCCAAGTTAAGTAGTCGAGTTAGTTAAACAACTATCACCTAACAATAATCCTCATTGATCCTTAATTTTGTTAAACAAAGAATTATTATTATTATTATTATTATTATAAATAATAAAAATAATAAGGTTCGGATGTGAAACGTGGCCTTCAGGAAAACAGAAAGGAGAAGGCTAGAAGCAATGGAAATTTGGATCTGAAAGAAACTAATGACCACAAACCAGATGGATAGAAAAAGTTACAAACAAGTTTTAAAAGATGTGAATGAAAACAGATCGCTTTTAAATTTGACTGGACAAAAACAAAGCAAAACTGATTAAGGGGTTTAAAAACAACAAAAAGAAAAGATTTTATTAGGTTTGTTTCGACAGATTAGGTTTCTTTGATTTAATTAGGTCAGTTGACTTATGCATTACTTTACTTATACATTGGTTACATTACTTGTTTTTTTTTACATTACTTCTGCAAAAAACTGATGTAGGCGGCGATGATTTGGTTTAATGTAATGGAGGAGTTGTATCTTGTACCCTCGCAAATGAAGCCGCTTATGAACAATGTCGTATACAGGGCAACGAGGAATTTTCAGTTGGCAACTAGCCCGCCTAATTGACGTTCCAGGACTGGTAGTGAATGCATCAGGTACAAGATCCACAGCCTCGTCACTAACTGTAACTTTTTGGATGATTTCCAGTTTGTGAAACCAAGCTTCCAGTTTCTCTTAATGTCGTATTCCGCTGACGAATAAACTTGAATGTAAGAAGAGCGAGGTATTCCGTTCATTCGTACACGATTTTGAACACGCATAACTGATTGAAACTCCGTTAACCAAAGTACGCACACTTCCTGTCGATTGAGCCTACGTTTAAGAGATTACGACGAGCTGGTTTTATAAATACAGGCCATTAATTTTGGATACCTTTAACCCGGACACCCTGCATATGTCTTAATACACGGTCACCTAACCAAATTAATACATCTTTTTACAAGATTTGCCACAAATTTCTCTCTCTTTTTCTATTCGTTTTAAGATATGTTCATTCTGGATTAACAAAAAAAAATATGAAAAATATCATGTCATCTATATGAACGATAAAAGATTTCGTTTAAAAATTTGTCGGCTTTTGTTTAAAAGACTTAAATGAAAGCACCAGAGGAAGCTTCTTCACACAACATTAGTTAAATGTAAATCGACTTCGATGTAGACATCGAAATGGATTTACATAATGAAGAGTAAAGATCCATTGAGAACCTCATCCTTTTACTCAAGTTACTTAAAAAATTGAAGAAAATCATAAAAAAGTAGCTTTTTTTTATCTAATAAATTTATATGAGACAAGCAAAACTAAAATTCTAGAAAAATTATCTAAAAATTAACAACCGTTTTTTTCATTTTCCTTACCCAATTTTATCATTTTTCAGTTATCGATCATTTTCAAGTAACAGCTGTTTCAATCATGTATAGTTATTTAAAAGAAAAAATTAGGAACCGAATAAGAAAATATAAATATTAACAAAAAACTACAAATTTTCCTTTCAATTTATTGGTATTTGGTAAACTTTAATAAACTTAAAGTTTTTGGGCCAATACAGGTGATACTCGGTGATCATTAAGAAAGTGATTAACCGGCACATTGCTTAATGAGTAATATTTTACTACATCATCCCGGTTGCAATAATGGTTACTTTTAATTATTATATTAATATATACATTTCTTATCCAGTTTATAAAAAAAAATATATAACAATTTTTTTTTAAATAATCATTCCTAACTGAAATAGATATTAATTACAAAAAGTTGATAATTAGATAAACGTTGGTCAATGCAATTGGTCCTTGACCAATTGCATTGACGAAGACCGTGAGAAAAGATTAATAATAATGAATCTAATAATAATAGAGACTAATATTAATAATTAGAGACTAAATAGATATTTTTTTTTTAATAATTTTCCTTACCCGTATCACACGAGGTACAGTCAAGTTAACGAGTATTAAAAAAATAAACTTTTCTTTATCTTTTTTTAAATAAACGAAATCGGATTTTAATAAAAAACTAAGGGGTGAATAAAATTCAACTACCAGTGACTTTTTATTGTTATTTATGAAATCATCGGAAAAGATAGGTGCTGGTAAGCATGATACGTTATTAGAAAAAGAGAGGTATTTATAAGAATATACTTGACAATCTTGGACCGAAATTAAATTATTTACTACCCAAGGAGTATCATCATTAATAAAAATAAATACGGGACAGAGATAAATAGAGTAGCAGTAGCTATAAAGGCGTTCCAAAATAAACATAAGTAATTATATAAATTTGGAGGATAAGAAAAGGTTCGGATGTGAAAACAGAAAGGAGGCTTGAAGCGATGGAAATTTGGATGTGGAAGAAACTTATGATCACAAACTTGATAGAGAGAAAAAGTTACAAGCAAGTTTTAAAAGATTTGAATGAAAACAGATCGCTTTTAAACTTGATCGGACAAAGAAAAGCAAAACTAAGCATATCTTACGGTATAATCAGTTCTTAATAAATAAATTTGAAGGAAAAGTACTAGGAAAGAAATCAAGGGGACATCCTAAAAATGGATTTTACAAGAACATGGAGAGGGATATGGACTTCGCGTCGTACAGCAACTTGAAGATGGCAGCGATGTAGAGGGAGACGTGGCTAAATCGATAACAAATCGCCTTTGAAATTAATAAACTTAAAAATGTTAATTTTTATTATGTTAATTTATTTTATTTTCCCGGCAAATATAGCTAAATTAAATGGGAAAATATGATGATCGTGTCAAAAAAGAGGTATCGGTTTTTTTGCAGATCTATACATTTTAGGGTCCAAATAATTCATATAGACCAAAAAAAACATATATAGTCGTATGTACGTAAGTACGTACTTGCACTGCTTTTAGTCTTATATCTCAGGATTGACCCAACCAATTTTATTCAAATTTAGCTTAAATATTTCTATACATGGGGTATTGATTACATTAATTTTTTTATTTTTTAAAAGGGTGAGGGATATCGTGAAAACCCAATTTCGATTTTCTTCAGGGGCATTTTAAATAAAACTTTATTAAAGTAAATTTGTTACCTACAATGCAAATATAAAAAATCCATTTTTTTTTTAAATCGACCCCCACTTTTTAAAATTGAAATATTTTTTTTTTTAATTCTTTTGCCCTATCTCCCTTCGGTTTAAATATTTTTTGGAAAATTTATATTTCATATATAAAGCTATCAAGAAATGCCTTCAATCTTTTAAACTGCAGACCCGGACTTAAAATGCAGAATAGTTTTTTGAATTTTTTCTTTTTCTTTTTAGTTTTTTCTTATTTTAAGGTGTTAAGATTTAAGAAAAATTTACTTTAAAAAATTTGTTAACCCATATATGAATATTTTTAGAAAAATCTTAGAATTTATTGCCCACTTCTAAAAAATACATATATTCTATGTTTTGATTCTTAACTCTTAATTTTTATTATTAAATTCGTTTTTTTTTTTTTAATTAGAATAGCTTTGGCATTTATATTATATTCCGGATCAAAAATGAAAAGCAATTTTTTTTTTCATTACTTTCATAAAAGTTATACTTTATTTTTTCAATATTTTAGACAATTCTTTTTTAAATTTATTTATTTTTGTTAAGGATCACTTCTTTATAAATTAATTTTTCCTAAATTTTCCCATACTAAGGAAACCCTAAAATCAAACAATTTTTTATTCGAAATTTTATGTAATTTTGATACTTAAATTTTCTTCTGATAATCATTACTTGATCGGCGTAGCCGTGAAAATCACATAATACTTTGCCACCTTTATCACGAAGGAAGTTCAAATTTTAATTTTCATGCTAACGCCGAGATAATTCACTAATATTATTACCTGATATTTTTAATTAATTTTCTATGTCGTTTATTCATGTTTGATTACTATAAGCAATAGCTGGAAATAAGCCATTCTAAAGTATAAGAATACATGTTTCAGTCCTACAAATCTGACATTTCATATAATCATTATACATTTCTGCGACACTGATCACCATGTAACAATATAATCAGTAACAGTCAACCACCAGGTGATAATTTATTTCTATTTATTCTTACTTATGAAGAATTTTGTAATCTTATTATTTAAGTTAAAAGAAAACGAGAAGTATAGATGTATATAGGTTGAGCGATCATTTTTTTCTTTATTACTTCCTCGTATGAAGTAAAGGAAATGTAGTGATCGCGAAAAATTTCGGTTATCAGATTTCAATGGAAATATCCATTTTGACCATCCTCGAATCCATTTTGACTAGTTACGGCGTGACGTCTGCACGTACCTAAGTATGTATCTCGCACAATTCAAAAATGATTAGCCGTAGGCTGTTGAAATTTTGTATTTAGGACTGTAGTAACATCTAGTTGTGCACCTCCCCTTTTAATTGCAATCGACTGGACCAAAAGTGTCCAAAAAAGCTCAAAATCCAAAGTCCTCATAGCGAGATTTTGAACGACATATCATAAACGGTACTTATTTTCATGGTTCCAGAGTTATAGCCAAATAAAATTTTAATTAATGAAATATTTGGATCTTACAAGGGGAAGGCACATCGGTTCAAATCCGACTTCATCTCCTTTTTTTTAACTTTTTTTCTTAATTTAAATATATTGATTTATTAATTATTAACCTCTGATTATAAAAAAAATTTACAATAAATAATAATTCAATAATAACTATTAAAAAAAATATTAAAAAATATCAGAAGTTATTAACGAATAAAATTTTACTTACTTTTCATTTTAAAAAAATGTGTATGTAATTTAATAGGCGTACAAGGAAGTCATGTAGAGTACAGATCAGATTTTTTTTTATGTAGTTTATTATGTTTTATATAGCATCTGTGCTATTGTTATTTAAGAATTATAAGAAGAATTAGGAAAAAACCACAGATCATTCCCGGAAATTTTATTTTTAATGACACAAAATTATTTGCATTTACATTATCTAATGTAATTAGTCATAACTGTAGTCCGACTAAGAAAATATTATTTTCGAAATTAGTTACTAATTAGGGAAGAACTAATTGCAGCTTATCTTAAAACCAAGCTAGAACCATATTACTAGAATTTTCTTGCTCAGAACGTTGAAATATTTGAAATTACTGTATGGCTATTTCCAGTAAATATTAATAATTATCAGATAAAATTACGAAATGAATTTGATTAATTATTTTATAGATTCTATAATACATCGATTAAAAGCAAAAAATTAATTTTCTTCCGTTACAAAAGTAATCACATTTGTTTGGATTTAATAATCAAACATTTTTATATAGCAATTGGTTAATGATATTTTTTGTATTATGTAACACGCGTAGAATACAATAGTAAAACAAAACTGATATTTTGTTTTCCACTAAATTATTTACTTTTTCAAATTTTTATTTACAATCGGTTACATTTTTGAAGAGCTATCAATAATTTCGTAATTTTTGTTTCAAAATCCGAAAGATATAACAATTTTGTAAAAATAACAGCTCGACTATCGAAATGTTTTTTAATTTTACCTAATGGATGAAGCTAGTGGTTTGGTTTTGTAGTTGTGTGGTATTAAACTCATACACACAGAATATCAGGATTCCACTGTCCTACACGGCGCACGGCAAAAAAAGTTTTTGTCTAAAAAATTGTTTTAACATCATGGTACCACTGCAAAAAGCAGCTGCGTCGATTGTAATAAAATTTATTTGATCGAATTAGTAGACTGGTTTTCATTGGACTGTTTTTTCTGGATTAACAAGACTGGTTTTCATTAGCAGTAAATTCACGAAGATCAAACAAATAATTACTTCTTTTCTTTTTCAATTAAATTAAAAAATCGTCAGGATTTTGTTTTCAAGAGCTAAAACATAGAATGGCAGACTTCTATTTTTATCTCAGACTAAAATTCTTGGTGATGAATAATTTTTAAGTGACTCAGCTTCCTACAGTAATTCAGTTACTTCGAATAATCGAATATACACGGTGATGTGGTCTAAACAACTCACCTCCTCAAGAAAAATATTAAAAAAATTTCCTACCAAAGAATTTTATAAATAAAACAGATTCAAAATATAATTCTAGCAAATCAAAGTAATAATAATTATTATTATGTGTACATAGAAGTAACCATTGTCAAAATTTTGAAAACATGAATTATATTCTTAACATTTTTTTAAAGTATTATACAACAAATTTTTCTTCAATTTTTTTTTACCTAATAGATGAAGCTAATAGGGACAAGGAGAGTTCGAATTTCTTTGTTAATTATGATTTTATTTAATGGAATCAGAAAGCTGAAATATTAAAACAAATTTTAATTTTTGTCTGTTGAAAGACTTAAAAATGACTGTTGAATCTGATGCGAGACTGAAACCACGACTTTGACACCACTGAAAATTTTTACTGTTCTTCGAAAGCAGAATACTTTTTTTTTAAAAAAAAGGAAGCATCACAATATTTCAATAACTAAATCAAATAAATTTTAAAAAGCTGTACGAGTACAAACAAGAAAATTCAATAAATCTAGTTATAGATAAGAGAGGTTATAAAAAAAATTGCGTTTCCAATATATTTATAATTTAGATTTACACATTTGTTATTCATTTTTTTCAATAAACTACTTCTGATGCAAAGAGATTTTATCACGCTGTAATTAAAAAAGATAAATTTAATACGTTAATAGTTTTATTAACTACACTTACACTTCCATTTCAAACAACGCTGAAGAATTAATTGAAATGGCGGTAATCAGCATCTCAAAATATCAAGAATATTTTCACAAAAAGCTAAAAATAGATTCTTAATTTATCGTATTTTTAAATTTATCAACGATCACTTGCTCCCCATTTTTGAGAGTTATCGAATAAATAAATCTGATGTACTATTGAATCATTCTTTAAAGCTGGTCTTATCAATAATCAATTTCAATAGTGAATTGGAATAAAACAAATTAAAAAAAAAAACGAAATAAATAAAAAATAAAGTTTGCATCATCTTCCTTAGCCCATCAGTTCTGCAGTGAGGGAGGGAATTACGCCATAATTTTGTAACCAAAGGGTGCTACTCCCTAGAATTGAACGTTCACAAGCAGATTAAACCTTTCAATTTTCATTCAAGAGGAGACAATTTTCTATGCGCCCAGTTTTCGGTATGACCATAAAAAAAGCACAAGGACTTTTTTATAAAGAGCCAAATAATGCTTTTTTCAGTGTACACTTCGCATTTACAGTAATTACCAAATAACAATAGAACACAACAATAGGCTGTAATAAATTATCTTTTAACCTAATAACTTTGTTCGGAGAAAAAAAAAACATTCGTATTTTATATAATAAATATTTATTCCCTTATCTACTAGCTGATACATACATCTTTCTATTCTAATTTAATCTTTCAACCAAACCTATTTAATACATCCTAAAATTATAACATTAAAAAATTTATAAACATGAATGACATCATTTGCTTTTAAATTTTTGAATAGAAATTACTAAAAAAAAAACTCAAAATAATTTACAAGTATTTTTGAAACAAAAGTTATTCGAAATAATATTAAACCGATAGAAACGATTTGTTTAAGAAAATAATTCAAAATAACCCGAAGTTATAGAAATTAAATAATTATTTGCAAAAAAAAA
Organism: Lycorma delicatula; assembly: GCF_047948215.1. Taxonomy (NCBI): domain Eukaryota; kingdom Metazoa; phylum Arthropoda; class Insecta; order Hemiptera; family Fulgoridae; genus Lycorma; species Lycorma delicatula. The sequence continues at coordinate 134,912,521 of NC_134458.1, read as the reverse complement.
TAATAATAATAGAAATAGAATAATTACTTACTTGAATACGTTGAAAATATTTAGCCAAAAATTGTGACTTCAACCTTTTAATAAAAAAAAAATTAATATTAGTACATAAATCAATCGCTCTTAAAAAACTATATAATCAAATACATTTTTTAAATGATAACAAAATTCGGCGATTTTTAAACAATGTTAAATATCAAACTGCAACCGGTTTTTCTACAACGAATTGAAACAAACGCGCGAGACTAAATGACTATACTAATGACTTCACTAAATGAATACACTATCGTACATCACTCAAAGAAGGCCCTGTACCAGCAGCTGACTGACTGATAATATATTTACAACAAGTTCTACTTCATAGCGCTGTTTTCGTCCTGAACCTTACTTACTATACTAGTGATCAGAATGCAGACTAGCTTGGGTAGCAGAAATCAAGGTCAATATAGTTGAGTTATGTTAACAGTAAACAAGTAGTGGGGAGCGCGGTTTCTATATTTTTGTGTTCAAATATGTAGTCGGCTAAAATAATGTCAGTTGCATTCGTTAAGTAAGCATTTTATCATCAAAGTCATAAAGAAAAATCTTTTTTTAAATGGAGTAGAGTGTCATTTTTAATGGCATATTAGGGCTGATATAAAAATTATAAACATCAATATAATAAACTATCTGTAACAGTTTTTACTTACCTGGCTCTTATAGAGCTATCTCTATTGCTTCTGCAACAGCACAGCAATAATAGCCAAAATTTTGTGTATCGTGTTTTTGCAAATATCGATTTCAAAATCCACTTAGCCAAAAAAAGTTACAGAAATGTCCGGTAGTTGTATACACGTACATGTTTTACCTGCACTTTGATTAATATCTACAAACTGACTTAACATAAATCTTTTGAAAATTATCATAAGATTTCTTAATATTGGGTACGGATGGCATTAAATTTTGGACAAAATTAAAAACGGATCAGTAGGTTTCGGTTTTTTAATTTTCTACTTTTTGTATAGTGGTAGAAAACTGATCTTCAGTAAGAAGAGAATAATTAAGTTATTAAAAACTCCAAAGTTTTAAATCAATTGAACTTTGGGGTGGGGGGGATGATCAGCATTATTTTTAAACAAGTTTTGCCCATAACTTGAAAGGGAAACTCGTTTTTTTATCTTTATTGAATAACACTGTACCAAATTGGGCCCAATAAAGGGGGCCCAACACTGTACCAAAACCCCCAGTAAACAAAAAGGCTGAATGGAACCAGTATTAAAATTAAAAATTTTTTTTAACATTAATTTTCAAGATTGGAAATTTGACTTAATACTTGTATTATTATAAATAACAAAGCAAATGTTTTGAAAAAGGGAGTCACATAATTATTAAAAATTGTTTTGATTTTTTTAAAACTTCTGACCTTTCAAGTCAGAAGTTAGGCTATTATTAAAATGTTTCATGAGGTAACTGGCAAAAACAGGGTCAAATGGATCCAAATATTTTTATTAAAAATTTTGTTTTTGTTCTTGATTACATTTAATACTGCATAATTTTTAAGGTAAAGATATAATCTGTTCAAGGGAGTCAAATCTGACCCAAATCTTTTTACTGAGCATTTTGATTTTTTCACAATCGTATTCTAAATATTATGTAATTAAATCCTTAATATTTAAAAATCCAAGAGCATATTTGAAATAAAAATCTGTCAAGGGCAAAACTGGTAAAGTTACTCAACCCTTTGCCAGCTTCTTTTTAAATTTTCTACTTAATGCATATTATTTCTAATGTAGTTGACTTCATGTCCATTTGTTAATAAATCCTGTACACACACCTGAAATGTTTCAACATAATTTGTAGGACACTGAATATCTGTTTATTTTTTTTTTTTACTTTTTTTTAAGCACTAGGCTAAATAATACAATAATAAAATTTAATGGTTGTAATTTTGAATAAGTTTTTGTCAAATTTTTGGTAAAATTCTAACCATGGACTGGCATTTACTAAACTAAAAAAAAGAGCTTGTATTTTTTAGTTTTATTCTTAGTAAGGCATTTTTATGAAAGAAAAATATACTCATACTAATTTTAACCCCAAAATTGCCAGTATATGCTTAAATAAAGTTAATGGTGCTATTTGAATGTATTGGTTCCAAACCCTTCTTGCTAGGTTCAGATAACCCTTTGTACAAAAAATATTCTAGACTGACTCTTGCATCTTATGACAAAAAAAGTAACATTTATAAATACGTACTTTGCTTTATTGTTTGTTTTTAAAGTGATAACACTGATTGTTATCTTGTGTTGCGTTAACAAAATTTTAAAAAATAAAAATTTAATGGTGATTATTATCAAGAGAATGGAAAAATTAAAAAAAAAATCACAAGTTACCTAACTAAAAGTACAAACAATTTTATTTCAATATTTATATTACATGAAAACATATAAATATTATCACTATCAATCTCTAAAGTTAACTGATAAAGTTTTTCTCTAAAATCAAATTTAATTGCATGATTATTTAATTAATAGTTCATAAATATGCAGTATTAACCCTTGATAGTAAAATTCAATCTTAGATTATAAAATTTCAAAATACTGTATCTAGAAAGGCTTATAAACAAAATAATATATAATGAGATAAACAGACAGAGATAAATGAGTAGTAACAATGACATCAGATAATTATTGTTTTTGTGTATGGATAGTCATTTTTGAGAATGTTTTTTGTTTTATATCAGGACACAAAAACAACTGTTATTATGGAATTATATTTATGTTGTTGCTGTTTTTAATAGATCATAAATTAGTTTATGAAATCTTTGATCTAGCTTCCAAAAAAAATCCAGTTAAATCCTTTCTAGATCATTTATCGCTATCTTATGTTTTAGAGATCAAAGGATGAGTTTTTGTCAATTTGCTACAAATTATTTGTAAATTGTATAAATTTATTATCTTAAAAATTTATATTTTTAAGGTGATGGACTGAGCAGTCATGTCCAATGGTTTAATGAAATTTTTCATTATATTTTTCTTTAAAGCTCTTTATTTTGGCTCTACAAACTTTAATATCTTCACATTATCTACCTTGTCTTCTCTTAATCAGCAATAGTAAATCAGCTGGGTCAGATTCTTAAGCAAGTTGATTTTTTCCAATGTTGATAAATCAATATCGACAGTTTTTGTCCCTACATATTGCAGCTGTCATCAGCAATTTTTTGGGCAATTCATCAACTGCTTCATTTTCCACAGATGTTTAGGTAAGACTGTCCAATGCATTACTGCACCAAACATATTATTAATTTTAATAGCATCATAATTACATCTAATGTACCATATCAGAGTTTTTTTATTTATCCATTATATGCAATAGCCTGTAAAGCTGATTTTGAGCCCAGAAGGGATAACAACATTAATATTATTAAGAAGGGATGACATTATGATTTAGAACTTCATTAACTACAAATAGTTTTGCCTCAAACACAAAGAATTCTGAATTTGTTGCAAAGTAATAACAGAAATTCCATCTCCATATTCAAAGCAACTTCAAAGCTTCTGTGGTGAATTAATTAATTCATTAACAAAAACCATCCATGCTACAAATGCCTCATCAAGTAAACATGTAAACATACAGCTAAGTTAGGTGTTGCATTACATCCAGCTACAATTCATAAATATTCTGCAAAAAGCCACCTTATCATAGGAAATATTTAACAAAACACTACTGCTGATAGAAACTTGTAATTTATTTTTTGCTTCATGAATTAATTAATCACATAAGCTCAAAGCTTGTACATGGGAATATGAAAATGGAAATTTTGTAGCATATGAAAAATGTCTTGCCTGACCAGGATTCAAACCCAGAACCTCCAGATGAAAGACTGAGATGCTATTACTTCAAAGTTCAACTTCCAAGAATTTTATATTTAATGTTATACAAGGCATATTCATAAAGTAAAGGCCATTTGGTCATTAAAAAAAAAATTAACTCGTGAGAAAAGATTTTATTTATCTACTTCACTTTTCCACATAATCGCCACTCAGTTCTAAGCACTTTTCGTAACGCTGCACCAGTTTCTTTAACCCCTCTGCATAGAAGTTTGCTACCTGGGTATTGAACGAGTTGACAATGACAGTCTTGAGTTCCTCATCGTTTTCAAACCGTTGTCCAACAAGCCACTTTTTCAAATGTAAGAAGAGAAAGTAGTCCCTAGGTGCAAGGTCGGGACTATATGCCAAGTGGTCAAAAAGTTCCCAAAGAAAACCTTTAATCTTCTTGGTTACGGCAGCGGTGCGAGAACGCGCGTTGTCGTGAGGTGGGATTACGCCGACGACAGTTTCCCGCGTCGTTGATTTTGGATCGCACATCTCAGTTTGGTGAGCGTTTTTTGCAATACACATCAGCTGTAATTGTTGATCCACGTTCCATGAAATCAACCAAAATGACGCCCCCCTTTTGGTCACAAAAAACGGTAGCAAACATTTTTCGACTCGAGTTCGGAGATTGCTTAAAATGTTTCAGTTTTGGGGAACTTGAATGGCGCAATTGCATTGACTGTTGTTTCGATTCTGCGTTGGTGTAGAATATCTACGTCTCGTCGCCCGTAACAATGTGGGAAAACAAATCATCTCCAACTTGATGGCGGTCCAAAAACGCTCGTCCACTGTACATTCTTTACTCTTTGTGTTGGTTGGTGAGCATTTTCATTACCACCGCTCTTCGACAAGCACATTTGTGCAGCCATTTTTAAAGTCTCGACACCACTGTCTAACCTTTCCTTCACTCGTTACTGTAGGTCCATACACTAGGCACAACTCCCGATGAATTTCAGCAGCTGAAGATCGTTTTGCACAAAAAAATCGAATCATAGCGCGCACTTCACAACTGGCGGGAGAAACGATTGTCGCGGACATTGCGATCTGCATTCATCGACAGCCAAACAAGTACGAAATCAAAACAACTGCAGTGGCTTCGTAAATAGCCGATAGATGTCCCTGCATGCGTGAAACTGTGTTCAGATCCGTTAATATTTAAATATATGCCGAAGGCCCTTACTTTATGAATATGCCTCGTAGAATCAAATATCAAAATATTGACTTTCTAAAATGAAAAAGTAATCGGTGAAAACTGAAAATGATAATGTTTGCATTTTCTTACTAGTTTTTTTCTCTAAAGTATATTTGTTTAGCAAACTGTAAAATTCGAATATGATTTTAATTTTTAGGATCTCCGTTTGAATGTGGTATTACAAGTATATTTTGGACATAAAGTTTTAATTAATGACACTAACTCAAGACTTGTCAACATGAAACTAAACAATATCACCTGCTAAATTCTAAATAGCATAACAACCTGTTATAACACAATATGAAATAAAAGGAAAAAAACTGGTGCACATAAATTTAAACTAACTGCACATTTATCATTTTCAAAGGTAAGAAGAGAAAGTAGTCGCTAGGTGCAAGGTCAGGACTATATACCAGGCGGTAAAAAAGTTCCCAAAGAAAATCCCAAAGATTTTCTTTGAGAAAATCCCAAAGATTTTCTTTGAGAAAATCCCAAAGATTTTCTTTGAAAATTGACACGAACAGCTTCCGAGACAAGCTGCTCGTGGTTGTGAGACACTGCGACTGTAAAGTCTCCAACATAAGGTGATTTTCAGCTCAGAGAAAACCACAGTGATGTTGCTTAAGGGCCGATTGACTGCTACCCGACAAATCCGGGTCCGGATGGCTGGTTTCCCCATTCGGTACGTTACGACTCAAAAATACCTAGGTGTTATCCTTGATGAGAATTTTCGGTTCAAGGAACATCTACTGTACGTAGCAAAAAAGGCCGCTGACGCTTTTTACGGAATCCGTAGTCCTTCATTCCGATTGGGGGTTGAATTACCGTACCATGCGTATCCTTTACGAAGGTGTCAGCGAAGCTATTATGCTGTATGCTGCGCCTATTATCTGGGCTCACCGCATGGCTTTTAGGTATTGCAAGGACATTTTGTTACGGGTCCGCAAGATGTCCGTATGAGGCCTACGTGAAGGCAAAATTTGATTTTATTTTACTGATGCAAATGTCTGCCGAGGCATTTACATCGGTGGCATCTCGACCGAGGCCTGGCTGATGACTGTGAGATGTAATCAGTTAGAGGGTTTAAAGACGATCTCCGGTAAAAGCCCTCAGGGCTTGGAACAGAGGGGGTGGTGTGGCGACCGGTAACATCACAAAGCGGGTGTCTTTTCCCCCTACGAGGTCGGGATACATATTTCAGTTATAGTTAATTACTAACTAATAAATTCTTCCACAAGATGTTGGTGAAGGAATGGCCTGTTATCATAAAAAATTTTACAAAATAAAACTATAAGAAATTGTACTTTTCCAGTAACTCATGTTCAACTATCATTCTAGTTTTATTAATTGTCTCATATTAACTTTCCATTAGCTCCCAAGAATAACAGGCATTCCATTCCAAACTAATTAGGGAAACCGAGGAGTGAAAAGATTTCCCATTGCCCTCTTTACTGAGCCAAATATTATTGTTGCACACCAGCTTGCTAAACCTATTTATATTGCAAGTATGCTTAAGCATACGTGTAACACTATCAGACTGTTCTCCACAAGTTGTGAAGTATAATGATAATCATTAACTTTTAGGAAATTCAATTCTGAACGTAGCCACCACGTATTTAAGATGCTTTATATGCATCACATCTAAGAAAGGCTGTAACAGAGTGTAAAACAACAAATGAATGTAGCTCTCCATGAAAAACAATAATCTATACATACTGTCTGCACTCCATAAGAAATATTTTCATAATTTTTAAGAAAATAAAACTATCTAGTACATTTTTACAAATATTTAAGAAATTTAATCTGAATGTATTATTCATCAGCATATTATCAGACGTTCCTTTAGGGAAAAACAATTCATTGAATTTTTTGTCAGAGGTGGGTTATAAGTTCAATTCAAGGGGTTTCACTCCTTTTTTTATAGAAAAAGGTTTTTTAGTATTTGTCAACTAGAATACATTTCATAAAAAAAAATTACAGCCTAAGAATTAAAAAACTTTTTATAGGAAATATTCTTTAAACCCTTGTCAAGGGCTAGAAAACCCTTGTTGGAAGATTTAAAAAATAAATTAACAGTACAGTACCCCCCAAAAAAAGATATCGACAAAAATCCTTATTTTATCTTTATTTAAAAATATTATTATTCAATATATAACCTGATTACAATTAGGGTAATTTTCCTTCATGTTAAGACATTAACAGATAGTTGCATCATACTACCCTTCTAACATGAACAGCAAAAGGACTTTTATAGTTTTACTGTAAAATATCATCCCAATAAATCACTAACAATTAAAACCACAATTAAAGACAAACACAGTTCATCTTCATGATAATTAAAATAAAGTAGTTACACAATCTTTTGTATAATTTTCCTTTTCTTATATCTTTTGTACTTTTGTAAACAAAACAAATTCACAAGGAAAATAATTTTTCCTTGCTGTTGATGTTTACTATTAAAAACATCAGCAGCAAGGCATGAATTAAAGTCGGACAATTGCTCATTGTGTGCAAATCCAATATTCATGACTGTTAACAATAGTTTTTCCCTTAGAGTAAAAAAAAACTGTTTTATTATAATTAGTTTATTATAATTAATTACTTTTTTGTTTATTTGAAGAGTATGTTATAAATATCCAGAACAAAAATAAGAAGTAAGATAGTTGTTCTTAATTCACATTCATATATTTGTTAATTTCTATAGAAACTGAAAATAGTAATTTCTATAGTAACATTGTTGTTATGGTAATTTATGAAAACTGGCTTATTAAGTGGTTTTACACACAGGTATCTTGTCCCTGACACACCTTTCAATCTCTGCAATATCTCCCTTATCATTCTGTTTAGATCTTCAGAAGTAAACACCTAATCCCAAAACGAGAGCATCACATTAGAGATAAATGATTTTACACTGAATAACTCCAACATATGTTTTGCAACAATTGCTCATCCCAAAGATACTAAAGACCCTGCAAGAACATTCTCAGGTTTCTCTCCAAGTTACCACATTTGTATGGTATGTGGAAGTATTCAAGTAAACTTAATATTACCTGATCAGAGGGAAATCATGTAAATCATGTATCAGAGGGAAATCAAGGAACACAGTTCACAATCTATACAAAGTTCATGATGTTATATCATTTTTATTGTTTTTTTAACCCATTTCTTAAAATAGTAATAGGAAATTTGCTTTTCAGTGCTAAAATACTGTAGTTTAAGTTCTAAAAGTACAGTTCTATTTAGCAGTGAAAGTCCCTGTTTGATTATTACCAATATTCTACACTAGTTGGGTTGGTATTTAGATGAGACTTATTTTAGACACTGTCCTCTAGATTCAGGGACTAACTCCTAGCACACCCTTCTTCTACAGTAATTCACATTTGACAACTGATCTATGTCTGTGCACAAGATGAGTTGTTATCTATCATTTGGTTTTGGTTGGTAGAAGAGACAATTGTAAATTCATCATGAAGTAGCTTGAATGTGCAACAGTTGCAGAATTTTTATTTTCATAATGGTACCATAAATTTAATGGACAAATGAAGAAAGTGGCATTGTCTGGTAATTACAAAACTAGTGTCACCAATCAAACAAGATTTGAAGAAATGAAATTCAATCTTTCAGATTACACAATCCAGGATATTTTCAAAATGATCTACAAAAGTATATTGTAGGCTAAAAGGGAATCACTTGGCAACTGATAAAGGAACACAAGAAAATTATATTGGTGCATCCCTCTCTAATTTATAGAAGAATTATTTTACAAGCATTCATTAAATGAATTCTTGGAGAAATACTGAGAATAAAACATGGGAATTTCATTACTATTCTAAAAATCATCTTCACAGTTGGCAATTTTCAGTTAGATGAAGCTATCAAGCATGAAATGTGAAACAGTGCATCAACTCAGATGTTGAAAAATTTTTAAATACATATCTTTTCAAAGCATGTAAATAGTTTTACAAAAAAAAAAAACTATTAGAGAACTTACAAAAAGTACTGATAAGAGTAAATTATAGATTAAAAAAATTAAATAATACATTGCTAGTAGATTAGAAATACTATTAGGTACTTTAAAAATGTATTATTTTTCTCACTTTCCATCATAGTTTATATCTAATTATTGATAGAAAAAGAATATATTTTCTAAAATCTACATTCAAATTTCCTCATACAGAGTACAAAAAGTGTACATATTCTCAACAGAAAGGTGTATGATATTATTATTATTTCAACTACTTATCATAATCTTTCTTTTTGTTATGATGAAAATAAAGCACTTGCTCTGCAAGATGCAAAAATTAAAGTACCTTTGTCTGAGGATAATAATATTTGCAATATAACCGGTGTAAAGGTTTCGCTTTTATAGGACATCTTAAAATTAACACAAGATTTAAATTGCACACCATTGTTTTCCATTGGTTTGACAACACTCTGAAGAACATGTTGCAGTAATCACAATCCAATTAGTAGTGAGTTAGTTAAGATGGAGAAATACACACAATGGAGGAGCCTATAAGTATCTTGAAAACGTATTACAAAAAACAGAGTATTGTGCTAAAACTGTCAATGGTGTACATTATTGCAAGATGAAAACAGCATTTTTGTGGCTTCAGTTGGAAGCCATGGACTTTGGCTTTGATCTTGATGTGATGTTCTTATAACATGATTATAACACATGAAGCCATTGAATTGTTACAGCAGAAATTTCATGGGCAGCTGATTTCATGAAACAATGATCACAATTGGCCACCAAGGTCATGCAATCTCACACTATATGAATTTTATCTCTTGAGGATTTGTTAAGTCCAAGGTTTATAGAAAACACACATCAACCATTCCTGAACTTAAAGAAGAAATCTGGCCTGTTGCAACAATTGAACCACAAGTCTAAGAAAATGTGATTGTAAATTTTGTCAAAAGATTGTGTGTGTCATATGAGACATGAAGGACATTTGCTGTACATTATTTTCCATATTTAATCTGAGTGTTTACTCTTTCAAAGTAGGTCACAACTTTGCCAATTCATGCATAAATAAAGGTTCATTTTGTAAATTTAAATCATGTGTTACTTTTGAGACAACTTTCATATATGGTTCACTTGAATAATATAGATTAGAATAAGTTTCATTTTGAAAACTTAACATACTAATGTAAAGCTATGCAAATTCAGCTTGATGAAGTAGACAACAAGGAACTATTTCTCACTCCTTACTATCTTAAATAATGCAGGTTTGGGATTTTATTAGTTACAAGAATAGTTATGCAATTTTTAGGTATGACTTGTCACATCAGGTTGCCTATAACAAATTTACTATGCCACCTAACAAAGATCTCTGTAAACTAACCGTAAAAGAAAACTCTAATTTAACATGTTCAATACTAATTACATGGCATCCGTATGTCTATAACTAACTATAAATAGGTTTCTACAGATAATATTAAAAGTTCAATCTGAATATTAATTCTTCTTATACTTTTATTAGTTTCCTTTGCTTTAAATAAAGACTTAATAAAAAGTAAGAGGCCCTTAATTCAATCCAAATATATTATAATTAATTTAAGTATGATCAAACTTTAGTCTTCAACAAATGGACAGGCTTTAACAATCCTTTTTTTTGAAGTTCCTCTTGTGATCCTGTTTTAATTTTTCTCCAATAAGTATATGGAAAAATTTTTTAATGAAAAATTACATTGTCTACACAGATAGTTTTAACATATTTTTATTTTTCTGCAGTTTTCATTACTTAGTAATGGATTGTTATAGCGTAATGATAGATAGACTGATGTCATTCTGATACTGAAAAAAATTCATGTAACAATTCAAGAAAATTAGTCTAAAAACTTAAGAGTAAAAAAGTAACACATATTCTCACAATCGCTTTTTGTGTTTCTTGCAAATGGCTTCTTTTCAAACAGCATTCAATGAATATATTTCCATATTTTTACATAAAAATAAACTCAAGCTTTCTTTAATTTCAACTTTTAATTTTTTTATGATTAATTCACCTTACCATACAGGCTTAAAGTTTGGGTAAGGGAATACTGAATGAAAATTTTATAATTGGGATTCCAACGTGGGACCTTCAAACAAAAAACCTGAGAAGCTATCACTCCGTCAGGGATATCAACAAATAATTAACATTAATAATTATTTAATAAGTTAATTAATAATCATTAGTTGTTTTTGATTTAGTGTTAACTTCAATAAAAATTTAAAGAATGAACAAGTATTACTCTTTACTTTACAGTCCATTTTTTTGAGGTCAGTTCTAATTTTCATAAAAAGAGGTTTTATTTGTAGAATTTCTCATCAAAAGATTAAATGAGGTATGAGGTATTTTAATAACATTAATCTTTACAAATTAAATAGATATATGAACATACGCTTTCAAAATGGCAATTTTTAGATTATTTATACCCTGAAAATTATTATTTTTGTAAAATTATGCTTTGAAAAAAAGCACATTTCTTGTTTTACAAGGTTTTTTTCTTAGTTTTACACTGGATTCCAAAAAATTTCAATAAGGTTACATACATATATTTGTAATTTGGACAGAATCACAAAATACCATAATCTAAAAAAGAATTTGTCAAAGATATCCAACTCATAAAATGTTACTTAACAATGCTTCTCAGGAACTTAAAAAATCAACAGGAATCTAAGAAATCACTTTTCACAATTACCTTGAAGTTATATCACCAAATGAAAATACAAATTATTTATTACGGAAACCATGCAAACATTTAAATTAAAACAACAAATTATTCCGTGTATTCTATTCATAATGAATGTATAATGAAGTATAATTCATTAGAAAATACTATTTTAACTTCATTTTAATGTGTGAACAACCAAAAAAGTCATTGTCATTTAAATATTAAATTCAGAGGGCCCATATTATTAACTTAAAAGTTAATGTGCTCAAATTAATGTAAATGTTTAATTTTGATGAAACAATGCAAGTGCACAGCTATATTATTGTTTAAATGTGTTTTAACATTGTGAGATTTTTTCTTGTAGCTTATGCTAATGTATTTAAATTAAACCACACATTCATGTAACAATGTTATGATAAAATTATTTCAATTTATATATGTAATACCAGGTTACAGAGTAACACAGCACAGTAATATATCAACAGTACTCTGCAGAGATGCCAAGGCATCTATCTGTACACAGTCTGGTGTGTAAATGTAAAATGTACTGGTAAATGTATAGTCTTGAACAGACTCAGGCTTACCATTCCTGAGACATGTAGTTAATTGAACCCAAACCACCAAAGAACACCAGTATTCACAATCAATTATTCAAATCCATATAAAAACAACTACCTTTATTAGGAGTTGAACCTTAGAACTTTCAACTTTGAAATCAGCTGATTTACAAAGATACAATTAATTAAACATAATCTTAATATTATTATTACAGTTGATTGTTTCTAACATACCACTAGTTTTTATGTAATGTTTATATTTTATATACGCATTTTTTTTAATAGATCATTATATCAAAAACTGAAACCTTGAAAAACCAAAATATTAAAACTTTTTTATAACATCAGGAAGCTACATCTGACTAAACAGTAAAAAATTAAGGGAGTCAAGAATTAATATCACAATAATAGAAAATAAAAAAGCAACTATCTCTATGACATAGCACAAATTGTTTAGGCTAAGCTTTCCTAGAGAACATGTTTAAATGAAGTTTAAAATTATTATTAATTATAAATTATATAATTTCCATCTTATATGGAAATTGGTCTGCACAAGAATATTTCTTAGATAATTATGCAGTTCGTTCTTCAATAAAGAAATTGGTTTAATATTTATTATTGCAGCAAAAACTGAATGTTTATAAATTTCTGCTTGCATGTAAGCAGCAGAGAAGTTTATAGGCAAACAAGATGACAGCTGCACATCAGGTTTGATATTACCAAGGACTTAGGTGTGATTGTACTCAGTAGTTGGCAGGTAATTGCAATTATGCAATTACAGCTAAGGTGTTACGTAGGTTGATTATATATGAGATTATTATACATTAAAATTAATATATTTACATTAACTTAAAAATATTAATTTGTTACAAACTCTATCTGCAGGTAGTATAGTTGTGGACTGTTGTAGCCCCTTCGTAGCCTTCCATAAAGAGCATCCATCTCTATTCAGGTTAGAAAGATTTCCAATGTATTCCTTCAATGTTTCATCTCTGATAGCCTTCAACAACCTCCTTAGGCTCCGTGCAACCCTATTAAGAAGTTTTCTGTGTTCTGGCCTCCTGAATCGCTGCTAATTTCATCTAAAATGCCATTTTGAGCCAATTAGATCTATCACCACTCAAAAAGGTATTGTCTCTGGTCATATGTACATTCCTCTGGTGTAGATCACCATGCACTGTCCTGCATGACTGACGTTAGAAAGTATGTTGCATAGTCAATATCCTCAGGGGTATCAAGTGGAAATGGGTAAATCAGTTTCTCCTCGATCCAGTCCTGATAAGAGACCCAATCTGTTCTTTTCATTTGCAGGATAGGCCTCTTTTTCTTTCTCAACACCTTCATGTTCACTGTTAAGTAGAATGGGCAAGTGGTCCGAAATCAAATCATAGCTGTTTTCTATCAGAGTTTATGTAGATAAAAAAAGTGATGTGAAGTGATAAAAAAGTCAAGTAAATTCAGGATCTTCGTTGGATCCGTAGGCCAGAATGTCAGCTAAAATCCCGAAACTATGTCAGGCATAGATTTTGAACACACCTCAACATCCTTCCTCTGCTGGTTGTCAACCGCACCAACCCCAAAACCAAAATATATAAACCAAAACCCCAATGTCTTTCGCATTCCAGTCCCTATAAACAATAAACCTAGAACCTAATGTTGAAATGTATTCGAAAAACAACTCTTTAGTTATAGAATGATGCAGAGGACAGTACACCACAGACAGTCTTATAGGTCCCAACCATGGTTGCCTGAATCTGGTTAGTGCAAAAACCTGAAAATTGGTGATGCTGTAGAGAATTCCTAATCAGTATCGCAGTTCTCCCATGAGCTTTCCCGTCCGGGTGATTTGTTACATACACCAAGAAACCTTGAATTCAAATATAGTTTTATTGTTCTCCTGTGGCTCTAGGTTCATAAAAAATGTTGATGGAGGCTCTTTAGTTACTCAGTGTCATGCATTTATTAAGTCCTTCACCCTATACCTGCAGCCTTTGATTTCTTCCTTGACCATCTTCAGTGGGATTGAGTGATGCAGGTTCCTAATCACAACTCGAAAGGCTCATTGATCCTTTCTAGTGAATGTATAATCTATTTATCCACGTTCTCAAACTATATTTATGATTTTCTTATACGCTTCAATACCTTTAGAAATTATTCTAGTTGTTACCTCCTACCATTCAAATATTGTAATCTCCCTTACACACGATTGTTTCTATCAGTTTGTATATAACCTTAGCACATCATTTATCCCATAAAGTACAATAGGCAGGGGCTTGACAGCTTCTGTTTGGTTTTAAATATTTGTATCCTCTAATGGAATACTACTAAATCTATTTGATATGGGTAGTCCTCCATTGCTAGGATAATGAATTGCAGTTTGTTTTCTTGGTACAGGTATGGTTCTCCAACGACTAGAAATAGGTCGGGATTCCATAATTACACTGTCGCTATTCCTTGAATTTCTGGATAAATTGTTCACTGTCACCTCTAATTAATTTTCTGTGAGCTACCCTCCTCAGATCTCTATTTGATGACATTAATGGACCATAATTTTTTGATGTTATCTGATAACCTTCACAATCAGATGTCCCATCATTGATCATATCAGCTGGTACAGAATCCATCCTAACCTCGAGGTTTGTCAGACCAAAGCCCAAATATAATTTTAAAAAACTTTAAAAATAATTAATTATAACTTTTTATTAGTTACTTCTTATCTACAATAATCCCGCATAAAGTAACAAAACACAAATCTATTTTAAAAAATCACCCAAAATAAACATGTCTTATTCCCTTGATAACAGCTAAGTGGTAATTTGAGGGGAAATATTTACTAATAATACATACTGCAATCTATTTAATGAATTTAAAATTATATGAATTCTACTATTTGCTGAATCCATTCATCACATTCAAATTTCATTTCCGTCATTTATAATATGAGTATTAATGTCATTGTTTTTTATTATATATCTTTTCAATAGGCTGTGTTTTTATTTCTAGTATTTATTTCTAATACTTTTATGTCCTGTAAATTTGAAAATGTACGTTTGATGTATTTTATGTGGTTTGATTTTTGTTTACAATATTTAAATGCTTTTAAGTATTCCTTAAATTTTTTAAAAAATATTTTTAAAAGTCATATCTATATAGAATTTATTGCAATCTTTATTAACACAATCTATGTATGCCTGGTTCATCATAAATGTTTTTTTATTTCTGATTCATTATTATTAATTAGTTTTGTAATTTCTTGTTATTAGTTTTAGGCGCTCTTTTATAAAAATTTGTGAGATATTTTTTGAAGAAGTAATATGTTACAGGTAGGAAATCAGGTCAACATACACACAAAAACCATTTATCTGACAAAAATAGATTTTTAGGACTTGGGAGCACCGGAATAAACAATTTTTTTCATAGATTATTTATAATTTATTTAAATCTTTTTTTTTTCAAGGAAAAATGTTATTTGTCTCCTTCAGATACAAAATCTTAAAAAAAGACCAATTTTTTTAGATTTTTTTACCAATCTATACACTTTCCCATTACAGCTAAAGCTCCTACAGCAGCACACATCACCATAGCCAGGAAAATAAAAGGGTAAATATATTAGTTTTGTGAAATTATATTTAATTAGTAAAATGTTAAAGTTTTTATTGCAAACAAAAGAAACAAAGATCAAATTTGTAAATATATGATTCCACTAGATTTCACAATACTTAAATATTTTTGAATTCCCAAAATGTTTAAATATTGATTAATTAATATTGTAATAAGTCAATTAATCAAATAAAGATCTCTGAAATTTTAAACATCAGATAACTACCATAACAAAGAATAAAGCAGTAGAAACTTATGATATACCACATAAATTATTTAGAAACTATTTAGATAAACATAAGCTGTATGCAGAAATATGTAAAATTTGAGACTGGAAAAGTATCCTTTGATTCTTAAATTTTGTGGCAACAAGACGAATTCCTAATTTTTTGGTTAAGTTTTGTGACATGAATCCATCAAAATTCCAGTCTCTTCTGCTCTTACAAACTGTTAAACATCAATTTGACCTCACCAAATCATTTACTTTGGCAAGGTGGGACTTGTCCATCAATGTCAATGACTTTCCTGGACAAATATAGTCTTTGACAGATTCTAAACTACTTTTTAAAGTCTGAACCACTCATAACATTGTTTGACACAGTCTACTCATAAGCCTCTTAATAATTTTATGTTTGAATAAAATTTTTATCAAGTTTAATGTAAAATTTCACCACAATTTTTTGTTCTTATAAGTCACTCATCACAAAAATTGCTGATGGCATGAAACAGTTTGTGAAAGGTGGGGGATTGTTCATTAGTTCATACACTATACAGTGATGCCAACCACACTCCTCAAACTATCTCTATAAGTAATAGAGAAAAAAATTCAGTTTTTTTAAACAGACAATACACATGAACATTTTAGCCCATATAATGCTGTAATGTAAAATGGAATAAAATTTTTAAGATTTTAAGAAAAATTGACCTGAAATAAAGAAAGGTTTTATGTAATGTGTGTAAAAATGAAGTAATTATAAGTCTAGAAAAAAAGTAAAGCTGCAGAAAAACAGAATTGAGGCAAGGATATTAAAATCTGTCCTTTACTTTCAAAAGTATAGCACAAGCAATAAGTGTTAACAACAAAAAATTTTTAATTTTTAGGATTCACTAATGCTATTGTTTGTTTAAAACTGGGTATGAATTAGAATGAATGTTTGGATCGAATGCTTGGGGGAGAAATTTGATTTGATAATAAGAATAAAACAAAGGTAATGATATGCAATATTAAATAAGATAATAAGAAGAAATAATAAAACAGGAGAACACACACCACAAATCAAGAAAAAACTTTTACTTAGGTAGTAAAATTATACAGGTTGGGCAAAGTAAAAACAAAGTTGCAAAGGATAGGAAAACTTTTATAAAAAAAAAGAAGAAATCTGATGCTATGAAGCACAGATATATGAAGTAGAAAGAAATTTTTTGAAGTATTTATGTACTTTATGTAGCATTGAAATATTGGTAGTAGAGAAGCCGGGAAAAGAGATCTTTTAAAAAATTATGTAACAATAAAATATTGAAAATTAGTTTTAATAAGAGAAAAATGATATAATAAGACTGGTACATCATTATTATTGATTATAATTTGTACAATTTTAGATTCAAAACTAAGGAAACAGAATAAATTAAGGGAGCTTATAAAATTGCAAATTGTGCCTTTCTTGCCGATGTAAATAGCTTAATTTTTACCGAGAATAAATTTTAAATAAATTTAAAAAATCTTTACAATATTTTCTCAATAAAATATTTCAAAGGTAATTCTACTGAATAATTTTTTTTTAATTTATTATTTTTTATTTGTATTATTATGTGTTATACAATGAATTTTTATTTAATTGTTTATTATTACATTTCCCATAATTGTAGGAGCAATGCATACTGTTATTACAATGTAAAGAATAACTCAACCATAAAGCTATATCATATACAAAAAAAAAAATGAGTTGATTCAACAATTTGTTATTTATTTTCTCTTAAAAGAAAGCCATTAAATAACGAATACCACACTTATCCTGATAAATTAAGGTTTATAAAAACAGATCTTGTTGATTTGATTGTGATATTACGCTTCTGCTGCTGTCATTGTGACTTCGTGGTTTTGAATTTTTTTTATGGTTCTCAATTCACTTCTTTTTTTAGCCTACATATAACAGGTATATAGATTTCAGCAAGTTATTTGATAACCTGCAGATTTTTTTCAGTAAAATAATAATCTTTGTAGTACCCTTCAATATGCTTTTATAAAGATGTGTATCGGTACACACATATTTACAAATAGTAGAATTTTGTTGAGAGAGATAAATCTTATAATTTATAATAGCGCAATTAAAGATTTTTATGAAGTTGTTTAGATGTAACTACAGAAAAACAAACAAATATCCAATCTAGTTAAAATTAATTAATCTTTACAGGAGTTTCATGAATTATCACATCTTAGCATACAAATTACCACAGAATTCATCACTTTGCCATAGAGGGTGGTGAAGTGGTAGTGTGTGACTTTCATCCAGAAGGTTCCATATCGTAATAATGATCAGTATGGTGTTCTTAATATCACAAAATTTGCATTAAATACAATACACAACCTTTATAAATTAATCAACAAAAAAAAAAAACCACATAATAATCATTCACTTTATCCACCATTAATTAGATGATACTGTGCACATAGAAATTAACAATAGATATGTTTTTCAACTCAATACCGATGCTATGAAAAGGAAAAGTAAAGAAATGTTCAAATTACAGTTAGATAAATTATACTTTTTAAAAAAATTATTGTTATAATAAAATAAAAAAATATATTAATGTTAACAAAAATTATCCTGGGCCTAAAAGTCCTAATAACCTCAACAGCCCCAACGTCCCTGTAAAAGTTTATCTAGTTCTCCCTCCACCCACCACATCCTTGGATATAAGTAATTGCTTCCTTGGTGCAGCTTGATGATGGTAACACTACCTGTATCCTAATATTTCTTCTTTAGAGATTGAACAAAAGTCAAATCATTACCTGAGTGTATATTGGGTTAAAGTGAGTTTCATATTCTCCCATCTAAGTAGATCTAACATAAAAAAAATTAAATTAAATTAATTAAACAAAAAATACCAAAATAAAAATAATGGAAACAAAATATAAAATGGAAACATATATAAATAATGATTAAAAGCACAGTTAATTCAACAAGGTAATGTTTTTCAAACTCAACGAACATAATTTATGTCTTCTTCTGAAATAAGAAATCCTCCATGTACCAATGTTACATATAACCCAGTAAAAATGTCTAAATCAGTGCTTCAAAGGAAAACAGTTTCAAATGTTATATTTTTAATTTTTGCTCCCTACAATCTTTTACAATAATACATATTCAGTAGGAATATCACAAAAACATTATCTCGCATAAAAGAAAATTTCAAAAAGTATTATAAAGTAGTTGAAAATTCTATTTTCTTTAATTTACAATGCTTCAAATTTCTTGCTAAATAGAACGTCAGATTAATTAGCAAATCATTAGTAAATCAAAAGAATGGAACACCCAATCCCTACACAAAATGAAATGTTCCAAGGAAAATGATTTAAAATTCAATTGCAAGACAGATTCAAATCAAGGTATATAAAAACTTTTAAATATACTTACGCAACTCACATGACCAGTTGTTACCAATATCAGTTAAATAAAATCTTATTTTGGTTAAATTAACCATAGTTTAATTTTTTGACTTAGTTACTATCAAGTGTTTCATCAATACTGATCTTTGTTAACTGATTAGCTTGTCAATTTTAAATATATTTAATTGAAAATGTCATTTTTATTACAACATTTGTAATTTTTATTCTGATTGCATTGAGAGCTGCTTTCTTATTGGCTATATTTGTTTTTATAATTATTTTCTAACCTTGCTGGTTAAACATCTATTTATTTATCTATTCCTTGCATAATAAGTAAGATTACAATTTATTAGCAAAATTAATGAAACTAATAACAAAAAAATATCACAGTGTGAACTTTAAACCTGAACAGAAAAGCATGCTCACTGCAATAATAACAAATTATGAGAATATGGTTGAAAATAAAAAAACTGATGGCTGAATTATAAGAAAGCAGAAATTTGCTAAAGAGCAACTGATGGAGGAACATAATAGCCTTCCAAATGTAAATAAGCAGACAGTTAACAGAGTTGAAGAATTTTTATGAAAATTACAAAAGAGGAAAATAAAAACAAATTTCACAGAAAGATTAAATCTATTTAAAACAAGCAAAGGAGGCAATATCATAACTACAACTGACAATAAGGAATCCCAAATGTTGAATGTTATTAAAGATTGAATTGATTCTCTACCAAATGAGTTAAATGGTGATGCTACTATTTACACTTGGTAAGTTAAATTGTTAATGTAATTTATAAAATTATTCATTTTTTCATAAAATCAGTTTATAAGCAGGAGTTCATGAAATTTTATTAGAAATATAATTATTTTCCTATACAAGCTCCATTTCACGCTGTCTTAGATAGGTAAATGCTATGGTATGATTGAATTTCATTACATAATAATTTAATAACTAACATGAACAAATTCAGCCTTAAATAATACACAATGATATAGCTTGTGAATTTATTACTGACCACAATCTTATATCATGATAATACTATTACATGTTACATGATAATTACAATTACAGAATCTTATCATACCATGATAATAGGGTAACCCAAGGAAGTAATAAATTTAAATAAGCTAAAGTATAATCTACCCTAATTATACTTAAGTTAATGAAAATAAATCATAATTATTAAAAGTTAATATATGGTCATTTTATGTAATTTTGTTTTATACAGGCTAAAAAAAATTATTTGAACTAGGCCTTCATGTAACCAGCTAAACCTTAAAATTTAATTAAATTCAGGTCTTAATTAATATAAATTATTATTTTGGTATTTTAGAAAACAAGTAAACAAAGTGCCCAAAGGTATAGCATGTTAAGACATAAACAACTGAAGATAATTATATTTACAAGTTATAGGCTTATCTAGTTATTTGACTTTGAGCCTATAGCTGCATATTACTTAAAGCATACAATCAGGTTAATTTTTTGTACAAAAAAGCCTGATGTTTATCCTGTTTGAATTATGTTGGGCTGATTCAAAAGAACAAATTTATTTATGAACACAGGTTTGGAAGAGTTTGCCCGATTACTATAGTTAGTACAAAATTAATGAACTCAACACTTCAGTGTAACTAAAAAAAATTTTTTTTTTTGTTAATTTCCCAAGCTGGAACAAACAAATACTGTTGAAGGTGGATAATTGCTTGTGATGCCTCGTATAAAGAACAATATAATGATTCAAGTCATTGAAAATGTTCTAGTAAATATGTTTTCCATGAAACCAGTTTTGTACTGGGGTTTGGCTAGCAGCTGTGGTTAGAAAAGTAGTTCAGAATGAATAATTTTATGAAATAAGGGGAAAAAATAGTCCTATGCAACCAATTCATAACAGCATTTTCAATATATAATATATATCTATACATTGTTCATGAATCTGCAGACAGAATTTGATGTGGGCATTCTTATAAATATTATTTAAGTTGGTAATACATTGATAAGAATTTTAATAAATAAAATAATCAGTACAGTACTGTATTAACATACAGATAACATGTTATAAAAAATTTTAAATATTAATAATGTTTAATTTTTTTTTTTAATTTTATTGACTGAACAAATATTTGTTCTAAAGATTTTAATGTATTATATTTTATTTTAATGTGTAAGTGTAAAGAAAGAGGAAAAACGTTTTTAAAGAAAGCATTACTGAAGAAAGGCTTATGCCTGAAAGCAATATAATGAGCAAAAAAAAAGTAAAGGTTTACTTTAGTAAAGGTTTACTTTAATTCTGTACTTTGTGGAGAGGCTGAAAAAATATTATATGATTAGCTAACATGTATACATGACGTCTGTAAATAAAGTAATGAGACTAGTTTTATTTGGGAGCCAAATTGGCAACACTGTAAAATTACTAGTAAACATAAAGTTATATGTACAGCTGATTTATATTAGGCATTAATATTTTTAGTCTTTTGTTGTGCTTGAGACATGACAAATGAACTTTTCGTGAAATGAGTTTTTGTTGTGCGTTACAAAAATGAGGGATACTAATTATGAGCAATGGTGTGCAATCATCAAGTTTTACATTAAACCACATTGAGAATGCTACTGAAACTTTTTCAAAATTGGCGTACGGAGATGACGCTCTGTCATGAACCCAAATTTTTAGGTGGTTTAAAGCGTTTTCAGATGGCCAGGAATCAGTTACATCCCAAAAAAGCAAAAATGAGCAAATCAAAACCATGCTAATTTGTTTCTTCAATAGAAATGGCATTGTCCATAAGGAGTTTTTGCCTACAGGACAGACTGTAAATCAATATGTTTACTGAGAAATTCTTGAAAGACTGTGGAAAAGAGTTGCCTGCGTGAGATCAGCCATCAAAGACAACTGGATGCTGCATCATGACTATGCACCTTGTCACACTACACTCTCGATTAACGAGAGAAAAACATTCCTGTAGTTCCTCAACCAACTTATTCACCTGACTTGAGTCCCTGCGACTTTTTCCCAACTTTAAAACAATACCTCAAAGGACACCATTTTGGAACAGTAGAAATTATTAAAAATAAATGTAACCGACCATCTGAAGAATATTCCATTTTCTGTGTTCCAACACTGCTATGAAGAATGGGAAAACCATTTGAGGCGTTGCATGGCTTCCCAAGGGAACTATTCTGAAGGTGATAAGAGTCCATGTGTAATTGGATTGTAAATGAACATTTTTTCTGAACGAGTCTCATTACTTTATTTACAGACTTTGTGTATGTATATATATATATATATATATGTTCTTATTTTAGTAAACAGAGGAAACATTCAAGAGATTATTAATATTTGTACACAAGTATTGTTTCAAGAAAAACTTTGTCTCTGATCCCCAATTATCAAATTAACACATTATACTTTTGGAACATCCCAATCCCATTCGCCATTTGTAACACTTCTGGTCGCCGACAACCCCCCCCCCCCCCCAATTCCAATACTTTTGGAACAAGGAACAAACATTTTCTCATTAATTATTTACTTTAAATGGTTAGTAAGGAATTTAATGAATAACAGACACTTGCATCGGTTAGGTTGAAACAGCTACCCAAATCTACCTTATCAGGGTGTTGGAAATGTCAATCAAAAACATATGTACATATAAACTAGTATAATTTTTATTGTAAATTATGTTCTACATAATTTATCAAATACAGTATAATACCCACTGTAATGTCACAAGCAGTGTCAAAATTATTGTAAAAATAAATGAAATTAGATCCAGAATTTGTTTACTTTTAAAGTGTTATTAAAGTTGACTCTATTAGAAAAATATATACCTGAATATATGAAAAACATATGCAGATTCCATAGTTAAGTACAATACTGGTTAATCTTTCTAGGTTATGAATCATATAATTTTCTAATATAACATGCAGACATATAGAAAGAAACAAGACAATATCATTAGTTTCACAATTCACACAAAAACACATAGATGAACACGCATATAAAAAAACTGCTGAAAATTTAAATAATGTTAGTAAGTAAACCATAACTAAATTGATGCATGATTGTAAACTGTTGTCATTTCAACTATATATTAAAATTAACTTTTTTTCATATTCTGTTTTAGAGACTGCAATAAAGCATAACTTATCCCAATCACCTCTAATTTGCCTGCATATTAATTTTAGTAGAAATTCTTTTGACTCTTTGAAGGTTTATCATCAACCACAGACCAGCATACCTAAAAAGTTGCCATTGAAAGAAAGGTGGAGAATGAAGCAAAGACCACCGGTGAAAAAATTTAAAAAATCTGAAACAATCTAAGTTCTTGAAAATGTTACGAGTTGTCTGAAGCATAAAAGATGTCTTTATAAAAAGAAAACTTGAATAAAAGAAAAATATTCGGTTAACGCAACTAATGGGGAGTTAATGCAACTAAAAATGGATAATTAAACATTACAAAGGAAATTCCTGAGTAAAAAATAAAATATTTATAAGAATTTAAATAATCTTTGATTAAAATTGTTTGATTTTGAATTATATAGTTTGATTTTATTTTACTGATCCTTTATATAAAGCTAGTAGAAATTATACAAAAACCTGTTTAGATTATAAGCATGTGAGTTTATTAACTGGCCTACAATAGTTTTATTCTCATAATCAGATTAAAATGTGAATTTCTATTATACTTATAATAAATATTAAAAAACTTATAAATTTACAAAAATTCATAAAATTTGTAAACGTAATACAAAAAAAAATACAAATTATTTATTAACAACCAAAATTTATCTGTTCTGAATGAGGTTTTATTAAAGAGAGTAAAAATCAAATCCAATCCAGTGAAGATATTTCAGTAATCTTAACAATTAGACTAAAACATAATTTATAATAAATTTGCCAGAACTCTTCTTTAGTGATAAGCTGCTGGAATCAATATTTCTTCAAAAACCTGAAGATGTCAATTCTTGAAGATGCTGATGAAATGCTACTAAGTTCTTAATGAAATGCTGACTGTTTATAATCTCCTGGTGGTTTATTCTCTATCACTTGAATTGGAATATTATGTAGTGCTTTTCAACAATATTAACAGACAAATGATGGAAATCTTTTCCATCCCATATTGCTTTCAACCATCTTTTAGTTTGATATGCAATCCACTATAATTTTCTTCACTAATATTTTCAGGATTTAGAAATTTTTTTATAGATAATTTGATAGTCTGTACCCATTAACACCTAATAAATGGTAAGCTTTAATCCTACCAGTTTCACATTTCATTCTTACTTCATTGTTATCAAAAATATAGGTATAAGCAGAGCCAGACCATTTATAATTTTAAATGGATCACAAATAATTTGAACATTTATTAAAAAGTATCCTTCTGGTTTATGAGTATGCGTTAAATATTTCCACATTATCTCCACCAGAAGATATAATTGAAGAGTATATCTATGGCACCTGTCATTCCAGGAAAATGGGCTATTGTGTAGAAATTCAAAATAACTTTTGGACTCTCATCTTCATTTGGAAATTTGATGTAACATAGTAATCATATGAAGTACACACAACAGTTAATATGATGTAACATAGTACAGTTGGTGGGTTTTCAATAAACCCACTCACTGCCTTGGAAATTTTATTAATACATTAACTCAGCATTGCTTTCAAAAGACCATTTAAGTCAGCACTTACTATCTGCAAAAAACCTGTTGCATAAAATCTGAGAGTTAAAAAGCAGCTCTACTATAATATTACTCACCTATCCCTATTTGTTGGATATTCTAATTTATCATATATTTGTTCAAGTATCTTTAGAACCAAATATTTTGATAATCTATACCTAGTAATATATTTTACATTCTCTAATGAATAAAGATCATATTTCTTACAATTAAAATGCATTTAGATCCAAAATTTCTAAGTATTTCAATACGCTTAATCTTAACGTTATCCATAATAACAATGAAAATTAAAGCCAAATTTGTGTTGTGTGCCCTGCGTGCGTGTGTGCATGTGTGCAAATAACATAAATACAAAATGTAACACCAGTTTTGAAAATAGTTAAATATTTATCAAGTCCATGTTCAAATTTGAGGAATCATTTAATCAGAGTTAGCTTAACAAATATTAGTAAAGCAATCTTCATATATTTAATTTTTGCTAAAAATTTTAACTGCTGTTAAATGCTTTGACAGAGATTGGTGAAACCAGACAACACATTTCTAAAATTTAGAAATCAATTCAAAAATTGTGAAACAACAAAATTTTTTATTTAACCACTCAAGAATAACATTTCACCCAATTTTGATATATAAAATAAAATAAACCATACATAACACGGTTTAGTCAAAAATTCAAAATAATACACCAGCTTTCTGTTTAAACTTAACTACTAACCTAATAATGTAGTTATCTTGAAGTTTATGGCTAAAATTGTACTCAATTTTAATAAATAGATAGAAAATCATATTCAGATCATCCCTGTTAAGTAAATTCTAATTCAGATCAGAATTTTAAGTAAACACCAATAAATACATTCACACACCCAAACAAATGCACAAATATTCTTATTTATCTGAGGAATATCTCTAAAGTAAAGACCACTGGGGAATTTTTCTCTTTACGGTTGGCGAACCTGTATCACTCATGGCCACGCTAGTAATGTACACACTGCATTGTTGTCTGTAAGTTGTCGTATGGCAGTATCTTTGATTACATGCGAGTTATTACATTATAAAATGAATAGGAAAGTTGATATTTCCACCAACTGTGAAAAACGTGCAGTCATATGTTATTTAAACAATCAAAACGTTAAGCAGGCTGAAATTCATAGGCAGTTGGTTGCTGTCTATGGTGATAATTTAATGAATGAAAGAAACATCCGAAAATGGTGTGAAAGGTTAAAAAATAACAGAATTATGTACATGATGAAGAATGTTCAGGGAGGAGGCCCTTGATACACTGAGGACTTGTTGAAATGCGTCAATGATGAAATCAGAAAAGATCGCCACTCAACAATTTCCGACCTGGGCCTTCTTTTTCCTGATGTTTCAAGAGCTGTTATTGGTCGCATTTATCATGACCATTTAGGCTTCAAAAAGGTTATGCATGTCAGGTGCTGCACGTCTTAACAGAACGTCACAAAAAAATCCGAATAGGATCTGCTTTGTAATTTTTGATCCGCTACACAGAAAAAGTGATGAATTCCTTAATTCAACTGTTACCAGCAGCAAAATATGGATTTCGTACTACACGCTAGAGAGAAAACAGCAGTCAAATGAATGGCGTCACCCTCAATTACCAACCAGACCAACAAAGGTCAAGCCACAGCCATTTGGACACCAACTGATGGCCAGTCTTTTGTGATCGGTCTGGCATACTGCTGATTTATTTAATACCACGTGGAACAACTACAAATGCAGAAGCCTACTGCAAAACTCTACATAAGTTATGGCGTGCCATTCAAAATCGGCGAAGTAGGTATCTGACTGACAGTGTCGTCCTGCTGCACAATAATGCACGTCCACATGTTGCGGGTCTGATACGTGATTTACTGAGAACATTTGGATGGGAAATTTACGATCACACACCATATAGTCCGGACTTAGCTCCTGATTACCATTTTTTGGGGAAATTGAAAAAATTTTTAGTGGTAAGAAATTAATGGGTAACTTAAGAATGGATGAACTTAAAAATGTCATTAATCAGTGACTAAATGGACTGGCAGCAGAAGAATATGACGAGGGTATATTGAAGCTGGTGTATCACTACAATACATGTCTTAATTCATGTGGCAATTATATAGAGAAGTAGTATAAGGTATGTAATTTAAAAGAAATAAAAAGTATTTATAGTTTTCTGAATAAATCTTTTTACAAAGAAATGGTCTTTACTTTAGAGATAATCTCATACATAAATATATGGATATGTTATCTATTTAAAATACTTATTATACCTTTTTTTTATTATAATTTTGAGATTGTCTCAGGCACTACACCATTATGTTTTTTTACTATCTCATTGAGATATTTATGAGCATCAGTATAAAATGGATTTAATTCTTCCTCAATTCTATTAAGCCAAGCTGTTAACTTAGGTCTACCATTTCTAGGATCATAACCAGCCATTTCTGAAAATTAAAGATAACAAGCTGATTAAAACAACATATTTTGCAATTAAGTAGCACATTTTTCAATTCATTAACTATAGGTAATGATGGATTGAAACCTCTCAATTACACCAATACAAAAATACAGTGAAGAAAAATGTTATTACTCTGTCTGTCTTTTTGATAGATATGCTTTATAGAATTACACCTTTTTTTCTTTAGTTACCTTTTTCTTAACATATTTATTTCATTTATCAATGTGCTAGGTCTAATTATCTATTAGTTAGATAGTACGTTGAATTTTTCCTTTTCCAGTACTTGTGATAGTAAACTTGAATATATTCATACTAAGTAGAAATGCACATGTCATGAATTAACGACAATTTAAAAAAATGTTTCTTAACAATTAAAAGTATTACATCAATAAACAAATTTTTTATCATGATTAAAAATAACCCTAATAAAAGGAAAAGATGAAATAAATGCTTTTTTTAATGACATCAAATTAAAAGCTATTTGGCAATCAACATGAAATCATTTTATACATTTTTATATAAAAATATACAGCTACTTCAGTAATATTTTTTTAACTAAGTACATTTTTTTAAAATAAAGTAAACAGATGCACTGTGTATTATGTAAATTTAAAAAGAAATTACAAAATCTAATTTGATATATGTATCGTAACTGTTAAGTACACCAGAAAGAGCCAGCACTAGAGGAAGTTCCTTCAATTAAATAGCTGGCACTCAATTTTAAAGTGTTAAATTTTATTGGACACATATAATTATATGCATAATATTAAGTTGTCCCTCTGCACTTGGATGAGTAGTGTTAATGAAAAATAACTTTTCCTTAGTAAAAGACTAATTCATCCCATTGTCTGATAAATAAAATAATCAACAATAAAACATTGCTGATCACAGTAGCTCACCAACTTAGTGACAACCTTATAACTGAAAGATAAAATACTAATGGTCAGGTGAATGGCAAAAAAAATTAGAAGTTGAAATTAATTTTAAATGAAAATCACTTAAATGTAATTTATAGTATTTTACATGTGAATGTTTCATGAGGTGTGGTTATTAAATAATAAGATATTTTGCAAAAATGTGATTTGTATTATAATTGCAAAACGTATTTGTTGCTTGCTTTCAACATACCTCTCTCCTTTATCTATATGAATTGCATACAAAATTTTCGATTGTTATAAGTAGTGTTACAAGCCATAAAGTGTTATCTGCATCAGTCGCTTTGCTAATATATTTTAACTCCATCCACTACGTGAAGGTGGGTGTTATTCAATGCAGATTTCAACTTTGGAAAAAGTTATATGGAGCAAAGCTCGGTGTGTAAGGTGGATAGACTGGGATTTTCTAATAGTTAGGTACTAATTTATAGGCAGCACATTGTGAACTGCAACATTATCATGAAGAAGAATCAAACTGTTCTTCTGTGGATTGGGTTTCTTCTTCCTTAATTATTCTTTCAGCTTGACTAGGACCTTCAGGTAATAGTGTTTCTCGACTCACTGACCCACTGGATCATAATCACATCATTGATATAAAAATCACCAATCCTTCAGTTTTGACTTGCTCATTTCTGCCTTTTTTCATCTTTGGTGACAAGAGCGTTTTCCAGTGCATCTATTCTCTCTTTTTCTGATCATACCGAAAATCCACACTTAACACATTATCTTCTCTTTTAAGTCCAGCTCTGCTATCAGCCAGTCCATGACATCAG
Source organism: Lycorma delicatula (assembly GCF_047948215.1). Classification (NCBI taxonomy): domain Eukaryota; kingdom Metazoa; phylum Arthropoda; class Insecta; order Hemiptera; family Fulgoridae; genus Lycorma; species Lycorma delicatula. The sequence goes on along the minus strand of NC_134458.1, from coordinate 134,883,211 downwards.
TGCAAATTAGTTTCCAGATGTCTTTCTACTCCTTATTTAAATTTTTGGAAACCATAAATGCTACCATCCAAATTCTTAATTGGCAATCTTTGTGAGCAATTTCATTAATTTTCATAAAATTTTGCTTGGTTGCATCTATGAGCTGGTCATTTGTCATCTTGAACATTTTTTTTATCTCTAGCAAAGTATTTGTGCCAATCTAAACAGTCACACACAAGATATTTTCATCAGTTCACGTGCACCCACAACCGTTTCAAATACTTGGTTGCAATTTTTTCAATTTTACAAGAAATATGAGATTAATATACTGCTGGAGTTAAGAAATAACTCCAGCAGTCAACAATATAGTCTTAACATTAAGAATAATGTTAAGATAATATTCAAAAAAGCTTCTCCACATGTTTTTCTTTTACTTACACCAAGATGAGTAAAAACAGAGAAAACTTATGTAAACTATTTTTAAAATCTTCAATGTTATTCATGATGCAACTGCCACAAGTACACAACTCACTGCCTGCCAATCACTGTCTTGTTATTTAATAGCTTCACCTCATACATATAACTGTAATAAACAATTTCCTGTACATGTATAACAGGAAATGAAACATATAACATGAATTGCTTACCCACACTTTCATAGCTATCCATTATTTTACTAAAATACATATAAGAAAACAATATTACAAAACAAGTATCAAAAATTAATAATTACTTGGTTGTTCCAATTCACAAGCAGCAAAAAGATCAGCAACTGTAATATATTCACCACAAATATAATGACTATCTTTTACCCAAACATCTTCAATTTTATTACAAGCAGTTACCATTTGATGATGTAGTGAATTCAACCTTTCTTGATTTGGTGGTTTACCAGATAATAACGGTTTTAAAAACTAGAAAAAAGTTCATAAAAATTACAAAATATAAATAAAAAAGGCAAATGGGAAAACAAATGTGATATACAAGTATAGTAGCATGCAAAATAAGTTGAACACTGGTTATTTTTGTTGATTTCTATGTTGTGGCTATATTGCTTGACTACAGCCATTCTTTAAGTTGTCTGTGTAATGTGAGATTATTGTTCTTTGACTATTGTAATTTTCATGTTATAAATAGTTTTGTGAAAGTTTATTTCATTTTTTATTACAAAATCATATTTTTGTATATTTGTTTAGTGTGTCCTGAATATATAACAACAAAGCATTCAAAAATAGTTTCTCTTTCTGAGCTTACTACTACGCTACAATGACAAACACCTTCTGAGTTTGGTGCTGGACTATGGACAGTGAATCCTATTTCTTCTTCACAGGTATATGGCAAAAGCCTATTATGTCATCATTTCTTCTTATATCTTATGTAAACTGGTATCTTCATATTTTCATCAGCCATCCCAGGCTTCTGCTACCTTTTAGACAGTACTCCTCACTTACACATGAAATTCTTGTTGGATTCATGTGCATTATATGATCTAACCACCTCCCTCTATAGTCTCTAACCATCACCATTAAAAATGTATAACCAACTCCCCACAATCCTCAGTCCTTTTCCTATTAAGTCTGGTATATCCAGCAACCGACCTTAGAAACCTCATCTCAGCCCCTTGCAACCTATGCTCATCAATGCTTGATAATATCACCAAGTTTCCCCACCATACTAACAACTAGGCATTGATAACACTCTGTACTCACTTCAATCCTTAAAGTAAGCATGATAGTACTAATCTGCCTATTAGACCACTGAATTTTACTGTATTTCTTACAGACACACTGTGTTCGCGATACACTCTACATTACGAAGTTCTCCCAAGACATTTATAAGCTATTCTACTTGGAAATAATGGGAAAAGTTCATACAAATATATTTCCTGAACAAATAAATGCTTTGTTTGCAAGTTACGACTAGTGTACGATTTTGCTTGAATTTCAGCTACCCTGGTAAAATGAGATTATACTGAAATTCATAGTACTTATGAACTTTAACTCGGCTGATCACAGCCTTTATACTCAATGTGGGGATTACGACTGTATGATAATTTGTCTGCATCCTTGAGAAGCATATACTTTCTCTTGGGCACAGAAATCTTTAAATTTTGAATGTCCAGCCATCCCTCTGCGGTTGACAAGACCGTTTGCGCTCAATCTTCCAGCTGCGGTCGTGAATTACCACGAACTAAAAGGAGATAGTCATTGGTGAAAGCCTGGGCCATGACCCCTTCTGGGAAAGTCAATCCCAGAAACCTGTCAAATACCAGGTTCTACAGCAGGGGACTGAGAACGGAACCCTGCGGGATTCACCTGGTCACAGATTTTTCCACAGCTAAGTGCGCATCTTTAAACAGAGCCGTACAATTAGAAAAATAGTCACGTACTACGGCCTGCAGGGCTACAGGAACATTGCAGCGTTCCAACTCATAGAGGATAGAACTCCAACACAAGGAAGGAATTGCTGCTTCTATGTCTATAAAAATTGCCAAAACATATTTACAGTTGGCGCTTTCCACCTCAGAAAGAGCATTTAAGATGCAATCCTCAGTGCCAACATTCGTGAAGCCATGCTAGTCTCGATTTAGAAAACAATTCACCTCAATGCTTTCCCAGAGCCGTTCCACAACAAGCCCTTCAAGCAACTTTCCGATTACCGGCAAGAGGTTGATTGGCTGATAACTGCCGACCTCACTAGGATCCTTTCATGGTTTTAAGAGCACCATCCCCAAAGCCACTTTACAACAAGTCGGGAAGCAGCCCCAGCTAAGGCACCAAGTGAACAGCCTGCCAAGCCGCTTTCTTATGACAGGCAGCAAATGGTAGAATATATCTGGGTCAAGTTGGTCAATCCCTGGTGCCTCTTTCAGTGCCATTCAAGAAACCACTTACCTAATACTTACCTTATACTTCTTACCTTATTAAGTAAGGAGCAGCTGTATGCTGCCTTCTTCTTGCTATCCTGGATAGGCATTAAGTTTACACCAACTGTAAACAGAAATCATAACCGCCTCTTCAGCAGTCTCCCCACACTTCTCTTTCCTCTTGGTTTATAATTAATTACTTGCTTAACCCATCATTATTCAATCTAGATATATGCTGAAGCTAATTCTCCTTGAAATTTGAATTGTTCAATAAGAGAGAATATATTTAATTCTCTTTTTATAACGTTGTTCTTAAATCGGTCTGATCTACAACAACCTTTTATCGACCTAAGAAATTGCATCTGCTGCCTGAAGTTTTTACTTAGTCCTCGCGCGATCAACCCATACATTATCAGAGGAACAGTCATCATTACTTTATATAACTTCAGCGTTGTATCTGTTCTAACTTTATTGCAAAGGGATCATCTCATTGTCCCACACATATTTTGAAAACTCTGAATTTTATTTTCTACATCTATATTTGATCTAAAGCTCATATCACATCCTGAATATTTAAATGTGAAACCTATTCAACTGGTTTGTTTTCCACAATTATTTTTAATCTTATCGGATCCTTGCCCTAAAACCTTTGTTTTATTCATTGATATTTAAAAATTATGTTGACTACATATGTTGTTCAATTCATATAAAGATCTCTGTAAACCTTCCTCTAAGTCTGCATAATAAGCTGATCATCAGCAAAAAGTAATGTATTTAAAACAGCTATTCTTGGACTGAGCATTATACCATAATAAACATTACTTTTCCATTGTCTCAAAATGTCCTCAATGTAAATATTAAAAAGTGTAGATAATAAACTACATCCTTGTCTTATACCTATATTAGTTATCTACCAGTCCATTACCATGAAATCCATCATTTATTACAATTCTTGCTTTAATATATAATAGATCTTTAATGACTTTTATTAGGTGCAGCAAATAACCCCTTTTTATCATTTCCCAGAGTTTCTGTCTTAAAACACAATCAAAAGCTTTTTCATAATTAACAAATGCAATGTGTGATTCAGAACCAAACTTCCCCCTCTTTTCAATCACTTGATTAAGTAATTAGATTATCAATGCAAGAAAAAAATATATATTATGGCTTACTTTGTTCATCACAAAGAATGCACATGGCATTCTTAATTCAGTATGCTGCTATTTCAAACAAAAATCATCTACCTTAGCTTTTTTAATGCAATGCCTTTCCTAAAAATTTAATTTTATGTAATAAGCAATTGTGAGTCCATCCATTCTCAAAAATAAAAGAATCAACAAATCAAGGTTTTATTATCCTTGATTTGTTGATTTTGTATCTTCAAGTATGTTGAAATTAATTTAAGGTGACATTATTTTGGATAATTTAAAAATCAATATTCACATAGTCAAAAGTCTTTTGAACAGTGGCAGCTCACATATAGGCACTGTAGAACTGCAGCACCCCTATTTCCACTTGATATTATTGATAACATTTAACATAATCAGTTCTTCTTTCTTTATACTTGTGCAATAAATAATCCTTAAGCTTAATGTCAGTACCCATCCCCCAGTTTATGAAAAAGATACAAAAATCTTTATAAAGAACTGTGTGCATCACGGTTCCAACACTGTGGTGTTTAGCTGTTGTGTGCATGCACACATAGGAAGCTGCCCGCGTGGCTACAAGGGAGAGAGAATACTGTTGCTCCTGCAGTGTCGACCCTGGCGTGCTGGTGGATGGTAGTTTTTTTTTTTTGTTTTTACCCCACATGTGTATAGAATGTTCCTTGTTCGTTCCCTTTTCTAGTTTAAATGGTGGAAGGAATATGAAAGTGGTTTAGTTGTTTTTTCAGTAGTAATCAGACGATGGCAAAAAACAAGCGCTCTCTGATTGCCAAATTTGTCCAGAAACACACTGGAAGGGCGAAAGACAAGGTAATTAGTAAAAACTAATAACATATTTGTTTCTGTGTACATAGAAGTCTAAATTAAGCACCATTGGACTATAGTGTTTTAAGCGGACATATTATTAAGTTATTATCTAATAGTACTAAAAAATGTTATCTATATTGACATTTTATTATTTAATCGGTTAAACCAAATACGGTATTTCAGCACATTGTGCTTAAAAACCATGTACCATATTCTTGAATGTGATAAAGTATAGAATTAGATTATTATCCTGCTTCCAGCTATTCTATTCGATTCAATTTTTTTTTTTTTTGTTCTTTTAATTTACAAAAAACTTTAACCACGTTCTTGAAAAGGCCCAGAAAAAAGTTTTCTGGAGCAGCACCCCCACTAATTTTAGCTATGAGCTGCCACTGCTTTTAAAGTTATATGTGGTTTGCAGTATAACCTATGAAGGTGCTGCCTGTGAAGGTATATTTTGTAATATGCAGTAGTGTATTTACAAGTAATGATAGAAAAATTTGAGAAAGAAAGAACTAGTTTTAATTGAAAACTAATTTTCAATTGTAACTAAGTATAAAAAAGACATTCAGAGTTTTTTTTTCTGTAAAACTTCTAGAAAACCTGCAAGAAACAATGATATAACAAAAAAAAAAGTATTATGGCTTACTTTGTTCATGGCATACAATGCACATGGCACTCTTAATTCAATATGCTGCCATTCCAAAAATTCATCTACCTTAGCTTGTTTAATGCTATCCTTTGGATACCAATTATCAGCAATATTTGTTTCACGACATAGATATCGTACAATTGCTACACTAAAACACAATAATACAAAAAATTAAGAAAATTAAACATATATTATGATTGTAATTGTTTTGTGTCGATCTCACTACATTCTTTCTCAACATCAATTTTTTTTTAACATTATAAATATGAATTTTTCCCACACAAACTAAAATCTGGCTCAATAAAAAATAAAATTAATCTTTAAACAAGAATAATACAAACTACGAATAAAATATATTACTACTCCACATTTGGAATGAAATATGTAGCTTGGATTCAGAAACAAATAAGTATGTTTTAAGTTGCAAAAATTAACATTCATTATACAACATTTAGAACAAAAATCTGTAAGGAATAGAATACAAAATTTAGAAAATGAGTTATTAGAAATATCGAATTTAGATATGTCTACCTGGAATGTTTAAGGGAGTAGCATCCTTGAAACTGAATATTGTGAAGTAAGAATTAACTGTCAATAGGCAATGATATATTTATACGTTAGTTTCTATAGATTACCTAAGTTAAGCAATACTGGAATAAATGCAGGATACATTTATTAATACAAAATGACCACAGCAACTTATGAAATTAAAATAGACAATTAAATATTTCTTTATGAATGTTGTAACTGCTTTCTTCCAAATGATGGAAGAAAGACAAATACTTCACCCAAGTAGTCAGAAGTTGAAAATAAACAGAAAAAAAATTACAATTGAAATTCAGTAATTAAAGCATAAAAAATTCAACACATGAGTTTTTTGTGCTTATACAAAAGATTCACTTGTTGAATTTAAACATACTTATGCGGCCTTTACAATTTTTAATACTTTTTCTACCAAGTAGGTTATGCAACCCACTGGGTTGGTCTAGTGGTGAACTCATCATCACAAAATAAGCTGATTTTGAAGTCGAGAGTTCTAAGGTTCAAATCCTAGTAAAGACAGTTAATTTTATATGGATTTGAACACTAGATTATGGATGCTGGTGTTCCTGGATGGTTGGGTATCAATTAACCACACAACTCAGGAATGGTCAACCTGAGACTGTTCAAGACAAATCATTTACATTCATAAATATCATCCTGATTCATCCTCTGAAGTAATATCTTACAGTGGTTCCGGAGGCTAAACAGAAAAAGAAAGAAAGGTAGGTTATGCAGTTAAGTACAGTGCTCAGTATCAAAAAAAAATTAGTTTACGCATAATCCAACCACACAGAAAATTGTTTTTATAATTACTCGAGTGAATTTTACTAGAAGTTTACCTTTTTTAGGAAGACAGTCAAAATAACTCCAACCAGCTCACATTTTCATCTACAGGATAATTTCCTGTCACATTACCTTGTTCTTGCAGTCTATATCAGACTATCAGCAATCCAAAAATTATTTTAAAAAATCATGACTGTTTTTAAACCATTTTTAAATATGTGCATATTTTTCAAGGACATATTTTAATTTTGTAAGCTGCCAATGTTTCCTTAAACTCGTACTTTTACACATGTATGTTATTAATTTTTATACCATTTCAAACAAAAAAATTATACTTTGCAGCAAAAGCATTTTAAGAAATTTTGTTTAATTAATTCTTAGTAATTAATGGTGTTTTAATTTTCTCTAATTACTATTTATTTTTAGTAGTATTTAAAATTTTCAGGATCATACTTAAGCTTTTACTGTTTTACATCCAAGTTATCAAGATAATGAAAAAATAAAGTAAAATGAAACAAATATAAAAGTAAAATGTTAATAAAAATAACATATGAAACAGTATTCATAATTGTATATGAATAGCTATAAAAAAATAATAAATTTAAAAATAATTCAATTAATAATAAACTAAATCTGTCTAATCCAGCTGAATATTTGATAAAGCAAAGACATACTACACCTAATATAAATAATAGGATAACAGTAACTGAATCTAGAACTGCAGTTTCTTAAACAACGTATAAATAAATAAATGATTAAGTTTTTGATCAGAATTTTATATAAATATTAGTAAAAACATATGTAATTTCTATTATCGTCTTACCATACATTTATACATCTGTCATAGAAATAATAGTTTTTGAGGGGGGAGTTACAAATACATAAAAACAAAAAAATCACTCAGTTCAAAACTCATAAACGAACATATTATAAGCCTTGAATCTGACAACATGTTTTATGCAATGGCAATAAAAGATAAAGATTAGTAGTATTTTAATCAGTTCAGGCCTAAACATAGATCAGACAACACAACAATTATGTGTGCTTTTTGTAAATATATACTTTAAAATGTAATATTGTGATGTGTTTACTTCTGTATGTAAGACTAACAAAACATGATGTGGATAATTTTCATTCCCTTATGATTCTGATACACTGATGCGGCAAAAAATGTAGGAAAAAATATTCCTACAACAAATGTATGGTAAGACAATAATAAAAATTATATATGAGTTTTTGGTAAAAAATAAATGATACACTTAAGTAATATAGAAGCGCTCTGAGAAGAAAATCATGCGTGACTTTAATTTTTACTGATTTGAGATTTGGTAGTTATTTAAATCAATCAGTGACTATGTTTAATAATATCAAATTATTATATTATAATATTAAGTTTTTCTATTTTTTTTCACACAAAGTGCATATTTTAATGTCATGAAAGGTATTCTCTGAAAAAAGTTAAAACAAATCACTTCATGCAACTTTTCCCAAATAAACAAATTTTTACTTTATTTTGATTTAATTTAACCAAGTATGGAACTCTTTATCTTTGTATTATCTTAATGAATGATTAAATTACTAATTTTAAAACCATTGCACTATTGCTGCAAAAAAAAGATACAGGGCCTTGGTTCAACGTGAATGATGTAAGTAAATTTTTGGGTAATAAACAGCCTAATGATGTTATAAATGAAAACATAAAACACAAATGGAAAATTATATATCAAGATGTAATAATTAAAATCTAGATTTTGAAAAACACTGATAAACAGGAAATTAATTACCTTTATGTTGAAAGTTTAAAAAGTATAAGCAGGATATATTTTTAAAACATAAAGAGTGAACTAGAATTACTTAAAGAATTATTTTTATCTTAACCAGGAGCAACAAGAGGAAAAAATGTTTTACTGATGGGCAAGCGAGATAAGGAGAAGATAAAGCAACCTCCCACCTACCTATATTTATCATCCTCATTGTAACATAGTCAAGGATTTTTACAAACTTGTAACTTTAAAAATTCTTTACCAACACAATAATTGATAAGAAGAATAGTTTGAAAACTGTAAGCATCAAGAACATTTCCAGGTATAGTACTTAAAAACTGGCAAGTTATAAACATTTCATTATTTTATAATTCTATTTTTTTTTTTTTTTTTTGTACATTTGGAATAAAGAGGAAAATTTGTTTATCTATAGAAATGCTCACTATTATATGTTAATAATAAAAAATATTTCCAAAAGTATAACTCCAAACTTAAAACCAAATTTATGAAAATAAAATTAAATTACATAATCCATAGAATCTCTTACCTTTCTGTTAAAATAAAATCCTCGTGTTTAATAACTGGTACTTTTCTGAATTTATTAATTTTTGTAAAATCTTCTTGGTAATGTTCTCCTGCAAGAAAATGACACTTTATAAAATAATATGTATTATTTTAAATAAATCTTTTACAGATTATTTTTTTTTTTGCATGAAAATACATGCATACAAAAAACTCTTATAAAAGAAAAGCACTGATCAAAAGTGCTTTACACCAAGTATCTACGACAAAAAAATAACAAAAATAAAAATAAAAACTGATGCATAGATGATTAATGTATTCAAACATTCTTGCATAGTTCTGTGAAAGAAGACAGACATTTCGTTATTTTATTTTGTTTCCTTTTGAAAAAGTATCAACTAATTCTAATCTAAAATTTTACAAAGAAAACAAATTAAAAAATAAATAAACAGAAATACATAAACAATCAAGAAGCAAATTAAAATAAAGTAAAGCTATTCACAAAAATGAATAATAATAATAATAAAATAATTCTAATATACTGCAACAAGGGAATCAGCAATAATAAGTTAATAATTCCGAAGCTGTCACTATTTTGGAGTCAGAAACACATTGATTTTCAGAATACACCACACTGCATACATTCAATTAACCAGTAGACCCAAAATACAAGCATCAAGTTTCAACTCATTCACCACCGTGACCTACTACACATACAAAAAATACACCACTACAAAGTCAACATAACCGTTACATAAAAAATACAAACCCAGTCATTCTTCAGAATTTGTAATGTGAAAAGTGATTCTGTGTTTTTTCTTCTTTAATATAATCTGCATATGTGATATGTTTTATGAAGAATACTCTTTTTTCACTTTGCATTGTTTATTTCTGTGCCGTTTTTTTAATAGTAATTTTGAAAAATGAAAAGTAGCAGAGTTAAAAGTGAAAAGTTGAAGAAACCTAGACATTGTTTTGCGTTTTGTTTTTTGAACACAATTTGTTTGAAAACTTCTCATCTTTGCTCTCCTCATTACTTGTAATATTTTTCTTCCAATTTTGTGGAAGTGGTTATCCCAGCTTATTAATAATTCATTAAAAAATCCATGATTTAATTATCATCTCTTTGGTTATACACAAATCAAATTTTACAAATAAAATCTTCCTTTCAATAGAAATGACCAAAAGAACTGCCACTTTCTTAGCTGATGTTTTTTGTGTTTTAATTACTGTTTTAATTGGTGTGCTATGTTTGTTTAAATTCAACTAAAACAATTAACAGAATCGCATATTAGGTTATCCTACTCTTAAAAGCAGGTAAAGAGTAATCATTTTTTTAAATAAACAATTTTAATCCTTACTTTCTGTTTTGTTCTATTACTTTTCATTTTCAAGCCCAAGGTCAAGAAACTGAAAAAGTACTTTCAAAAGAACAGCAATGCAGTCGAAGAACTACAAAAGTTAAACTTAAAATATATGACTTCTTAAAATGGGTACTACAATTAATAATATTTAATTTTAAAAAGCAATTTAAAATACTCAACTTGGAACGGCCAAGACATTACTTTCAATTTAAATTTATTATTATTAATACCTTTTACATAATCTGACGATTTATTGAGAAGATGGGGCTCTTGAAATGCATGAAATCTTTGTATAATTATCTTATTTCTACGTAACAGATCTATAGTTTTTAAGAAATCATGTGCAGAAATGACAAAATTTTCACTAAAGTAAAAAGAAATAACTAAATATATATTCATTAAAAAACAAACACTTAAAATAGCCTTATTAATTTATAAACACGTATAGACACTCCACAGATATAAAATAAAAACTACAACAATAAATTAACAAAAAGGTTAATTTTAATATTTTTTACTTACCTTGTAATAAATTTACTACTATTCCTGTATAGGTTACATGGTTTACATCCAACAATATTTTTAACGCACGCGACGGCTGAGATATTAGATGATAATAAAAAGTTAATGCTGACCCGCTTTTACTCATAGTTAAATTTATGGTCAAATAGAAATTATTTTCAAATGTAGTCAGAACGGTTAAATGAATAAACTACATACATACTAGGCGATGATACTTATTCTAACAAATTGGATATGCTTCAGTTAGTTAAAATAACGATGAGAAACAGCCTTGGGTTCAAAATTACGTCTTCAAGTTTCACTTTCCTTGCTCCATAAATCGATACAAACGAAACTCGATATATTGCATCGATAACAATGCTATTGACGAAATTATCCACTTAATGAGAACAAACAACCATTTTAGAAATATTGCAACATGAAACATAAGTCTTTTCAAACACCTTAAAAATTGTTTTCCACTTCTCTTCAATACTACCTGGTACTTTTTCAGAACGTGAACCATAACCTACCCTTTGGTTTTAAATTAGCTGATTCAACAATGTACTTTCACCTAATAGGTCATCAATATTTATTCTTTTATAATTTCATTAACAACTTGTGCACTCTCTTCTAAATCAGATCAGGCAATTTCAGTTCATAAATTTATCCACTGAAACTTAGTAACTTTATCAAAACTGGTTCTCCACAACTCTTAAGTATTGGATACTAGAATTATAAAATTTTTTTACCCTTGAGAAGAATTTTTGTTCCTGAACATCATTATTTTCTTTTAGAATGCATAGCAATCCTTTGGTAGAAAATGGTATAAATTTGTGGTTTTTTTTTCCTGAAGTTGACAAATAAATTCAGAATGTTCTGAAATGCTTCTGTTGCTGTGATAGAATTAATAGAGGTTAATTAATAGAGAATTAATTGATAGAGGTTTTCAATTGCAGAATTATATTTATTTATTTTTTTTTTTTTTTGCGTCGGAAGAGGGAAAATCTGCAACCAGACACCCAGCAGCCTGTACTGCTGGGTGTGTGGGGTTTCCTGCCGAGACAGGAACTTAAAATCCTCCCCCTGACACAACGCGGTGATAAAACCACCCAAAGGGTATTTCATCATCACCTCGCGTGTCCACGGGCTCACCAGTGCCGACATCAAGCAACGGCTTCCAGCGGCCCCCGAGTGGCGATCCAGTTGGTCCCCGCTGCCCACTCCTGAAGGCTGGCCTTCCACCGTCACTCTCCACCCAAACACTCCCAATTGTCTCACCTCTTCTACACGTTCCAGGAGAGTACATCTTTAAAGCATGCCACAAAAATGTTCCATTTTTCACGCGAAGTCAACATATATTTCATGACTTCCCTTGGGAAGACCACTCCATCAAACGGCCGCTCTGTAGCCCATTCTTGAACACATTAAAAATGTGTGTTCTACATCATCGCTTTCATGGCAGTACACACACGTCGGTGTCTCCCGTCTCCCTCTAGCATGGAGGTAGACATTGAACGACCCATGCCCTGTGAACCACTGGGTCGTCCAAAAATCCACACCTCCCTGTGTCTCCTGTTAAGCCAGGTCCTGACACACGATATTAACCAATGCGTCCACCTGCCAGTGGTAGCCGCATCCCACCTCTCCTGTCATGCCATCCTGCTCCTGCCATCCGAGACCTCCATACCCCGGTATCTATCTGCCCGTTCCTCCTCTAGCATATCAATCGGAGCCATACCGAATATCACGAGGACGGCCTCAAGCGACACCTATCAGTATGCCATGGCCACACGCAGCGCAAGTCTTCTACAAGTGCTGTGTATCTTAGTACAATTACGCTTAACCTTCAGATCTTGAAACCATACCGGAGCTGCGTATAAGATGACCGAAGTCACTGTGGTCGCTATCAGTCTTCTGGAAGCGCGGGGGCCACCGACGTTTCTCATCAACCTTGAGACCGCCGATGACACCTTCTCCGCTTTCTTTCACATCTCATCAAAATGCACCATGAACCCCCTCGTACGATCCATCCTGACACCAAAATACTTCGCTCTCTCCGAGGGGTCACTTCTATTCCTTCCAATCCAACCGAGATCCTCGGGAACCTCCTTCTTCCCGTCATCTGGATCATTTTAGTCTTAAGACGTGCAACCTTGAGCCCTCTAGCCTTTAGCCTCCGCCACCATCACCAGGGCTCGGTTGGCCCAGAGCTTCACCTCAATAGCGTTCCTTCCCGTCACCATAATGGCGAGCTCATCCGCATAGGCGAGTAACTACATCCCTGTCGGGACCTCAACGCCCAGGAGGTCGTCATGTGCCACATTTCAGAATAGGGGGCCCCATGGTCATGAAGACCTCCTCACCCTCTTCGGAGGTGATCAGCATCTCCCTACCTGTCAAATACTCTTGAATCATTCTGATCAAGTAGGGAGAAACTTTCCTGTCCACCAGTGAGCTCAAATAGCATTCTAACCAATAGTATTGAAAGCATTTTCAATATCTGCCATAATCAACACCGGTATCTCCCGAGTGTGTCTAGTTCCCGATGCAACCACCTTAGTAATCTCTAAAGCTCCACCTATTGCATCCGTAGTGGACCGCCCCTTCCTGAAACCACATTGTCTAACCTTAAGGCCCCCTCCTCATTTGCAGCATCATCCCTTCTCCTTCCTCAGGTAAATACTCTTTTTAACCTATTAAATTTTTTTCTCAGCTCTTCTATTATATAGAATTCCACCAATATACTCGACGACGATCTGTTCAAACCCCACGCTTAGTCAGGTTCTCTGTACAGGCTTCGTGTATAGTCTTGTGCAGCCTCTCGGGTTCATTCATAACCAGACCCGATACTTTCTCTAAGAAGCTCTTCCTAAGTGTCGGTATCTGGGAATCTGTCATCAACAATGGTCGAAAACTCAGAGGGTGCCACTTAGTTATCTCTCCACATCAATACGACCACTCAGAGAGCGCCCAACGACCAACTCTATACAGCTATGATCGCTGAGCGTCTCCCTGTCTAATACCCGCCACTGCACACTGCCGGCGTAATTCTCCCCAACAAATGTCAGGTCCAGCATGGTCCCTCGGTCCCCTTACAGAATGTGAGTGCACCAAACTCATTCACACACACCACTCCAAGGGAGGCCATCGTCTCAGCCAACAATCTACCCCTTTTATCAGCCAACACGTAAGTCTTAGCATTGAAATCGCCACCAATGATAGTCGGATCACGCGTACTCCTAATCTTCAAGGCTAATCCCTCTATCACCTCAGAAAATTCGCTCAGGGGTATGTTAGGGGTGACATAGCAACTATAACATGTAACCGCCACCACAGTCACCTATACAAATCCCTAACCTCTTCCCCAGTTGATGAGCCAGTCGACTGGTTACCGTAGCGACCGCACAAGTGCTATCTAGATCCTTGTAGTATCTATTATCTTATTGCCTCTGTCAAAATCGACATCAGCACTTGCTCCAAATTTGCCTGAGAGATGCATGGCCATAAAAGAATGTTTAAAAATGCAATATCGAACATATAGGTCTAAAATTAGAAAAAAATCATCGCCAGTCATAAAATTCTCAAATCCGGGACATTTTTGCAACCCTGAACAGCACTAAAAAACCAGGACTGTCTGGGCTAATCCCTGACGTATGGTAAGCCCAATTATATTTCTGTTTTTATAATCCTCCATAGATCTAAATTTACAAGAAATATACCGACTTTAATGATGCATTCTTTTCTTTACTTTCAAAAATAAGCTTAGATTAAGTGTAAGATTTAACAAAACATGGTCTACATAGTCGATCTGAATTTATTTTAATTATGATCAATGCTTAGAACTTAATTATAATAGACCAGTGATGTACTGACTGTTATTTAAATATTTTGGCATAAGAATTCAATTAAAAATTAAAGGGTAAATTTTGAGAAGAAAAATAATATATATTTCCTATTTTAAATGGTCTTTCCAGGTAGCAATCTCTTTAAGTTGTTTCTCTACATTCACATTACTTTTCTATCAATTTGTAGATTTCTCACCTTTTTGTTTCTAGAGAAAGACTTTTTTCATACTGGCTAAATTTTTCAATATAAAATAAATCAACTAGAAAAAAGTACACTTTTCAATTGTTTTTTTTCAAATTTTGTATTGTTTTAATCGATGTTAAAAATTTACTCCGTGTTAGAAAGCTTTTAATACATGTTTTTTGTTTAGCACTGACTTTTAAAGGTCAAAATTTAAAGAACTGAAAAATTTATATATTTTTAAAAATATATTCTTAAAAATATATTTTTAATTTTAGGGATTTTTTGAAGTAATTTATATAATACTTTAAAATTTATTTTATTAAGAATAGAACATTTTTTTTTATCTCGAACTAGTAGTGTAAAGGAGAGTATATGCAAGAAAAAATGTATATTTAAAAAAAAAAAATAAAGATTACCGCAAACTTATTTATTCCTTGATATTTTTTTTCAATTTATTTCTTCAAGTAGATGCTTCCAATGATGTTTATTGATAATATAATAATAATAATAAAATAATGTTTATTATTAACTACTTCGTAAAGATAACGATGAGAAATTCTCAGTTATTAACTATGAACTTCCAGTCCTGAACATGAACAATGAAACATTATGTGAGAGAATAACAACTTTTTGCATCATCAGTTTTTTATTTTTTTTTTTTTTTTTTTTTTTTTTATAAGAGCAATTAATAAATTCTCGATTTTGAGACCCATATCATTCATATCTCAAAAGGGACATCTCAGAATATAGTTTAACGATTAAAATAAAAATTCTATTCTAGAACTACTTAATTTTTGTGATGAGGCGTGGGCATAAAGCCAAGATAATTTCTTTTTGTCCAAGTGTGAGATTCATCTTATAGTTGAAGTAATCTGCAACACTGCATCTAGGTGTCTCCATGAGCTTTAACATTTTACTGTTTAATTCACCGTTGATATTCTTTAATTCATCATAATACTATTGGAACTTTGTTATCACAGAGTTGTATTCCATAACTCTGCTGTAGTTGATATCATTAATTTCTTTCAAATATCTGTATTTTTAACATATTCAGCAACCTAAGTATCATCATCCTGAACACTACCAATTGTAAACACAGATGGAGTTTTATAGTTAGTAATAATACAATCAGCAACTGACAAGGATCTATCAAAAACAACAGTATGATACTACTACAGAAAATAAATATGGTTTGATCATGCAGTATGAAATATTTTAATCTGATCATTTACATTTTTGTATCTTTGTTATTTGTGCTGCAGTTCAGGAACAAATTTTAGCTTTGATTCCTTTTTAGTTGCACCAGACACCATGAGGATTCTAGGACAAGTTTGACCTTTGACTACTTATTAGTTGTACTGACTTGTCCCAGAACCATCCAAACGGTTTTTGGGTATGGATTTGTTAATTATGCTGTGAGCTTGTTAGTTGTATTGTGGACTTGTGCAGTTGCATTGAACAGAATCAAAGGTCAAGTTTGCTGGCCTTCATGGCACAAGTGGTAGCATCTCGACCTTTCATTCGGAGGTCCTGGATTCAAATCCCAGTCAGGCATGGCAGTTTCACACACTACAAATCATCCATCTCAACCTCTGAAGCAATACCTAATGGTGGTCCCGGAGATTAAAAAAAATAAATAAAGGTTAATTTTGTCCTACAACCATTAATTTTACAATACTATAGTGTTGGTAAACTTTTATCTATGAGACTACTGGCAAAGTAGAGTCTATACTGCTGTGGAGAGTTTTTAAGTGTTTATTGTACCTTTGAAATTGGATCCCATTTGACCCATACAATGTAAAGCATTGTAGACTGCACAATGTGGAACATTTCACAGTTTAAGATTTAATTAATATATTGGAAATTGTATTTGTTTTGATTGTTTGTGATTGCTTTCTATGAGTAATGATTTATTTTATTAGTTTCTGAAAATCCACTGTATACTTTGAATAATCATAAAATTAACAGATCATACATCTTATATACCTATGTAAGATGTGTGTCACAGACTTCATGAAAAATCACTGTAAAAGACAACTCACTTTCTAAATGTATGGAGACATTTTTTTAGAGAATCTCTTGCATACCTACTATGAAACATCTTCATCAATCATCTGGTAATGCAATCTTGTTTATACTACTACCTTGAAATGTTTGAATTATAGTACAATACTGTACAGTAGAAGTACAGTTGAATAATACATTTGATCTGTGTTGTGTGTGCCCATTTAATATACTGCTCACATTAAATTTATCATATAAAAGATGAAAAGTATTCTGTACGTTTGAAAAAGTCAATCCTGACCAGAATCTGTACTCAGAACCTTATGGACAAAAGGCAGAGACACTCTCCCAAGGAGACTGGTGCAGTAACAAAAAATCACCAAATTACATATAAGAGCAAAATTATTTGCTTTTATCATTTGCAATTGTTATCTATAGGCTCATTCCAAAAGAGATTATAATTCACATGAACTTCACTAGTGATGATTGTTCTATTATTATCAATCAGGCACTAATTTTATTTTTATTTTTTTCACTACCTAATACTCTTTATGTTTATAACATTAGATTTAGTTCCATGTAAGACTTAGGTTATGAATATTAAATAACTAATGTTGAAATTGGTATAATGAGATGAGTACAGTTTCTTGGGCATGTTATTTCCTAGGTAATGTTATTTTTTCAAAAACCCTTTCTAGTAGAGTTAGGTACTAAAAAATGGTTAGCATAATTATTTCATTATTTTATGCAGTACATAAACGTAATGTTCTTTATCACAAGATCCCAGTTTATTTTACAATACAGTCAGGTCATGTGTTACACTAGTCTCTGTGATAATCAGCAATCTACTTTATAAATTGTTTCTATATTTATGTAAAAATATAAAATGTCAAAAGTGACCTTTATTCTTAGTAATATATAGAAATTAGCATGTAATTTTCTCTTTGTATAATTGAAAGACTTCCTTACAATTCCTTACAAATAATTCACTGTTAAAAAGATATAGGTCACCAACATCTATACATCATGGAATAAAATCCTAAAAATTGTAAAATAAGGAAATAATGTCAGTCGCTGAAACCATCTTTAAAAACTAATTTCCATAAATCAACAACAAACTTTGTAGCAAGAATAATGTTACAGATGGATATGGTTTATAACCATTCATAAAACTCAGTCATCAAAATTCATACCACTTAAAACTAAAAATCATAGAAAATCAAACCACAAAAAAACCATTCATAGATTAAATAAAAATCTGCTAGAACAGATGATGATGGTAAAGGTATAAAAATGCTGACCAGAAGGAAGGATATTGAGGTTAGATCTTTGACAGGAACCTAGATAAAATATTTCTGAAAGGAGGTTATATTGGTAAAAGGAGGTTGTTGAGAGTGTTAAACCTAATGCTTGTTAGTTGAGTAATGCAAGTCGAAAGAAATGAAACACTACATTTTTATCTTGAAAAATTATGTTTTCTTTATTCCACTTATCCTTATTTTATCCTTTTATCTGATATGATAGCATTCTTTCTGATAAAATACTATGGTGATAAAACAGTCCCTGTCAGGTCACCAGATGGCAACTACTCAATAGGAAGACATCAAAAGATACAAGAATATGACATTCTTTAAATAGAGAGCTGAATATCAAAAAATTAAAATAACAGCAGTAATAATTTAAATAAGTAATGGATAAATGTGTTAGATGTTTAAGAGGATATTTTAGAAGAATTAAAACAAAATTGAAATAAGGGAAAACAGATTCAAAGCCTACAACAAAAGTGCAGATTTACATGTTAAACTCTTCAGCAGAAGATATAGTGTTTAAAGAATAAATCAAGAAATAGATAATTTAATTAAATATGTCAAAGGAGATGAGGATTTGATGGGAAACTGAAATGCAGATGAAATGAATAAGAGTAGAATGAGAAGATTCTAACTTCACGATTCTTCCTCCTTATCACCATCAGAATATCTTCCTCATTCACCTTTAAGGCCATTTACATACTATCTGCTGCGTAATTTTATAAATTTTAATTGTTTTATGTTTTACTTGCTTTCCTCCTATCTTAAATAATAAATTATTTTTTATAATTTAAATAATAAATAACATTACAAATTTGTTAAAGATAGAATTATTTTCACTAAATATATTCATACTAATTAATTTTTTAAGTATGAATAAATTCACCTAACTTTTATATATTAATTGACTTCTACAAAATAACATCCCGCTATTACCCAGATCAGCAATTCTTAAACTGTGGTACACAGAACTTCTCAAGATGGTATACAAGCAGACACAATATGAAAAAAATACAAAAATTCTTTATTATAAAATAAAATTATTAGTACAACAGATATTTATTGTTATTAGTACATATTTATTATTTTTAATACAGTGAATCAGCAGTTGTCATATGTTTTTTGATGTATTATAATATAAAAGTATTTTATCATACATTTCCTTTTCCCTTAATTTCAGGAAATTATTTGTTTATAATAACAGTAAGAATATTACTTATTCAGCTAACAAGAATAAACATGCAACACTGACAGATTCTTACATGTCGCAGCACAGAGCATGTAGCAACTTGTCTGTCCCATGCATGCAACATGTCGCTCATACACGAACAAGTTTCTTAATTGTCACTATAAAAGGATTTTTGTACTTTTCTCCAGCAGTTAACTGAGTCAGTCATATTTAACTAACAGACAGACAGAAACAGTTGCTTCCAGTGTTTTATATATACTATAATAATCTGATTTGAAAATATTTTTATTATGTTACTTTTCAATTTGATAATATTGAAGTGCTAGTGTTGGCATGCCTATCTCAAAAGGACTTTTTTTCTTACATAAATACTTATTTTCATACTTTGGTTGAATTAATTTGATTTAATTTAGTTGACATGAAATAAAAATTAACCTAAACAAGTGGTTTAATAAAGCAACAACAGACAAAACCCTATACCATCGAGTTCTACTTCAGAATCAGAATCTCTAATGAGTCAAGATCTTTTTCCTACAAAATATGAAAAGTTGTAAGAAAATATAACCCTGAATACATTAATATTTACTTTACTATTACAGATGTAAACAATGAATGATGACCTCAATATGTAATCTGCTTTGAAATTTTTTCAAACCAAAGCATGAAATCCTTATTATTGAATCAACACCTTAGTACTAAACATTCAATGTTAGAAAACATACCTAAGGATTATTTTGTTTGAACTCTCAGAGATAAAAGCACAATGAAAATTATCATTTTCAACAGTCAGTACTTAAAAAGCAGCTGAAGCAACTTTTTTAGTGAGCTTAAGAATAGCAAAGTGTGAAAAAGCTCCTCAACTTATGGTTTACAAGCAGTGCGTACTGAAACTTACCCAAATTTCTGCTTGAAATTAAGTTCAAGTGAACCAGATATCTCTTCTCTTGTTTCAAGTATTCAGCACCATCCTTCTCACTGAATTTTTATTCTTCAAGAATATTTAATAAGTAATGTAAGTAACTTTATAATGTAACATATCTTTGTACAGTAAATAAATATTTTTGTAAAAAATGATTAAAAAATTTGTAATAATGAAAAAATTATAATACATGATTTTTTTTATAAAATAAATAAATACTTTCAAAAAAGATTGTAAATTTTTATTGCTTTATCAATCTGAGATATAAATTTATTGCTATCCTAAAGACATATTACATATTTAATAATTTAATGGTAGACTACTGATCTGTAATTCACATGAGTAGTACGTAAAAAAAAGTCTGAGAACCACTGTTGTAGATTAGTGTTTGAAATAGACTATTGTTCAATTCACTCACACTGACAAATGAAACTAAAAAATAACTATACGGCATCTATTTAAAAAGCACAATGACTCAAGGTTGCCCATGCACTTTCTGACTCCATGTTTACTTAAAAATCAAAAGCAAACATTTACACTGATAAATAGTTTAAAATAATATTACATTTTTATAAAATACACAACAGCAACTAAAAAATTAAACCTAATTTCATTAAACATAACTTTCCATTTCAATATCAGATTTTATAATGTTTGTTTTAAGGGAATCTGAAATTATAGTGCAACGTTTATTTTCAATTGATTCATTAACTGATGTTGTATATTGTGAAAAAGTATTAAATTGTTTACCATCACATTTAAAAATATTTAAAGATGGACATAATTTTTCACTCACAATCCAGAATACATGACTCCTATAAACAAATATGACAAATATAATGATACCATCCACAGCACTAAAAAGACAAAAATATTTCCACAGCCATTCTAGATTTTCAAAGAAAGCTGATAATGATGCTACTGCACGACTAATAGAAATAATGTAGAAACACTTGAAATATAAAAACAGTCTGAAAAGAAACAAAAAACTGGATGAAATTTAATTACATGCAATTCAGCAACTTTTCTGAATTTAGATTCATAATTTTTAGATTTATAAGGATTCTTATTGGTTTTATTTTCAGAAATATGTTACCAAACTTTATCAATTTCAGTCATTATTAACTATATTATGGCATATATATATATATATATATTGGGTGTAATGTTTAGGATCAAACTTTTCTCCAAATAACAACTTTAGAAAAGTTAGATTGAGCCTCCACAAAGTGTGCCTGGATAAATCCAGAAAAAATTGGAGAAATTTTTTCATGAACTGAATCCAAACAAATTTCTCAGCTTAATTTATCATCAAACCATACCTCACTAGATCACCCATCTAGAGTTGTAACTTGGGGACCTAGTCCCACCACAGGTGACCCCTTGACACTCAACCATGAAAGTTCTTTTAAGGAATATTGCACTGTCTGAACCAAACAACACCAAAGTTCAGAGAAGGTAGCATTCACATATAGTGGGCTGCCACTTAGAAGATAACATGCGATTGGAATTATTGGAATGCCCCAACACTACACACACAAGCAAGAAAAAAACAAAGTCCAAAATCAAACCAAAGCAAATCACCTACATTTCCACATATAATGTAAACTCACTCATGCAGACTGGTAAACTAAAAAATAA
Source organism: Lycorma delicatula (assembly GCF_047948215.1). Classification (NCBI taxonomy): domain Eukaryota; kingdom Metazoa; phylum Arthropoda; class Insecta; order Hemiptera; family Fulgoridae; genus Lycorma; species Lycorma delicatula. Next base: position 134,861,173 of record NC_134458.1, on the reverse strand, counting down.
CTGGCCTAATGAACCAACACAAAATTCTCATCATGGGTCTGCAGGAAATAACTAGCACTGACGAGGATACCATAGAATCTCAAGAATATAGGCTTTACAAAGGTATATCTGGGAAGAAAGTGATGAAAAATGACCCATAGTTTGGAACAGGCTTTTTAGTCAGCCTCAAAATAATTAACTCCATACAAGAATTCAAGTCACAATCTCCAAGAATCTCAACACTCACCCTAAAAGCATCTATTAAAATCTACACTATAATAAACAACCATGCACCAACTAATACTAAAACTCTCCAAATGACCGTAAAGAAACAGAAAAGTTCTGGGATCTACTCAATCTGACTATAAATAATATCCCCCAAAACCATGTTAAATAATTAATCAGAGACTTCAGTGCTCAATGAGGCAGAGAAAGAAGATAGGGCAACATCATCGGAAAATGGCCCGTCCAAAGAAAACAAACAGAGACTCGTCAATCTCTGCAGAAACCACAACCTAAGCAAAATATGTGGATTTCTCTGCAGAAATCCACATATTTCAAGAGGAAACCTCAAAAACTCAAAACCTGGGAACACCCCAACTATACTAAAGGAGAATGGCAGCTAGACCATGTCTTCATGGACAAACAACACCACAAGGAGATCTACAATATAAAAGATCTTTAAGTAGACACAGGCTCAGCTCACTATGTAGTCAAAATTAAAATTAAATTTACTTCCCAAAGAAAGCAACAAGATCAAGCCCCTAAAACAGAAAGAAAAATGGACCCTACCCAACTAATCAAAAATAAAAATTACCAAAAAGCAACTGAAAGAAAAACAATCATGGATAAACTTGAAGATTTAGTGCCTTAAACAAATCACAGAAGAATTAGCCCCAATAAAATCCCATAAAAAAATCAGTGTTGGAACAGTGAATATGACGAAACAGTGGAGAAAAGACATCAAGCATGGCTGTTTTACCAATCCAAAATCAGAAACATACTTCTAAATTCTATAAAACAAAGAAAAGAAACCTCCCAAACTCTAAGAAGAATAAAAAGATAACACCATAAAGACACACTGATGTCAATAGAAGAAAAATTCAATAAAACACAATCGAAAGGCTAGTACAAAACCTTCAAAAATCAGCTCCAAAATTATCAACCCCCAACCCTACTAATAAAGAATGAAAACGGTAAACTGGCCCATAACAATAAAGACTATGTGGAAATCTTAGCTAAATATTTCAACAAACTCCTAAATTGTGAAGAACTCCTAAACTTCAACACCAACACCCCAATAACAACACCACCAGAAAACATCTACAATAAAAGAAGTCTACTAAGCACTGGGCGAGATGAAGAATTACAAAGCAGCAGAAGAAGATCAGACATTTGTAGAGATCTGGAAACATGCAGGACCATCAAAAATTGCCTTTCATCAACATCTGGATCAAAGAAGAACTACCAGAACACTGGATGACAGCCCTCATTCATTCACTACACAATAAAAGGGACAAAACAAACCCTAACAATTACAGGGGAATCTCACTCCTAGACACAACATATAAAATTCTTTCAAGAAATCATCTTTAACAGGATCAGTTCACAACTCAAGAAAGAACTAGGAGAATACCAAGAAGGTTAAAGACCCTGAAGGAGCTGTCCAGACCAGATCATGAGTCTCAAGCTATTAATGGAATACAACAGGAAAAGAAACAGAGACATGGTGATAAGATTTATAGATTTCAATAAAGCTTATGAGTGCATCCACAGAGAATCCCTACTTAAAATTCTAAGACACATTGGACTACATACCAAATTAATAAACATGATAAAACTGACCCTTACAAACATTAAGTCGAAGATAAAATTCAGAGGCGAACTCTCGGAATATTTCAGATCAAAATGGGCCTACGCCAAGACGATGGGCTCTCACCGCTATTAGTCAACTGTGCTCTAGAAATGGTAATGAGAGAATGACTCAAAAAATGCCCCTCACAAGTAAAAATAGGTTGAAAAATCAAAACACTCTCTTGGTTTCACCGACAACTTGGCACTGCTAACAAATGACACTGACAAAGCTTAATCACAGATATCAGAATTTCAAAGCATTGCAAATAAAATTGGCCTAAAATATCATTCAAAAAGACAGAAATTATGCCCAGAAACCAACACGATTCAAAGAAGTAACATAAACGGTAATAAAATCATAGTAACCCGATTTAAATACCTTGGAGAAATAATAACAAATAACCTAAACAAAAACACCTCAATCTAAATAAGAAGAAACGAACTAGGTAAGTCTTGAAAATTAACCTGGTACATTTACAATAAAAAATGCCTATCAATAAACGCATTAATAAGACACTACAACACAGTTATAAAACTAGAAGCCACTTATACAGCAGAAACACTCTTCCACCTGAAACGAACAATCAAAGACAGAGAGACTCCAGAAAATCGAAAGAAGAATTGGAAGAACCTGCATCAATAAAAAGTACCAGAAAGACAGGCAGTGGTGGATTGCGCCCAACAAAGTCATGTACAAAGAGTTAGAACCATTACTATACCATTCATAGCATCCATAGCAGGAGACTAGGATTAGGACATACCATGAGGATGCAAGATTCAAGACTTCTGAAACAACTAGTATAGTACAATCTCAACTCAAAAAACACCAAGACAGGATGCAGATGGATCAGAAAAATAAGAGAGGATCTTAAGGAAATTGGCCTTATACCAGAAGACACTACAGATAAAATCAAATTAAACAAGAAAATCAAGAACAAACACTCGTTTCACACTCACAACACGAACATTTTCAACAATAGAAAGCACACAAAGATCAGAATATATGAAAAAGTATTGGGAGGACCTATATATATATATAGAGAGAGAGAGAGAGTGAGAGAGAGGAAGGGAGAGAGAGAGAGAGAGGGAGAGAGAAAGAGATTTTCTAAGGTTTTCATTAAATTTACAGCAATTTTTTTTTTTTCAGAAATATGAGATTTATAAGTGAATTGTTTCTCACTGTAATAAGTTGCTAAAATCCCTTTATTATAATTTCAATTAAAATCTTTTTATGTTTATTTTAATACAGAAACTATGGAATTTGAATCTTTCTTTATAAAGAATGTTTTCTTGGTTTACCTTTTTTCAGATAAAAATCAAATTATTTTTAAAAAAATTATTTAGAAATTAATTAAATAATTTTAAATATTATCCAAATGGTCACCAGGTCAAAAAAGCATTTTGGCTTACATTTTCAAATTTTTCTAAATGTACTTCCAATGGACGTCTCGAATAATATTAAAAAATTCCACTTCCTGAATTTACTCAGCATCATCTTCAGAAAGCAGGGATTTTTCATGCTTAATATTAGCTTTAAATAACATGCCTACCAGTTAAATTATTTTAGTAAAATAATCTAGTATTTATATAATACTACATTAAGGTATTATTTTAACACCTTCAGTGATGCAGATTTTTAAATTATAAATAAATAAATAAAAATACTTTATTCTGATCAAAACATAAAAATACATTATACAGGTCAGGTCAATATAGGATAAATTATAAATATAAAAAGAAATTATAAGATACAAAATAGATGTGTTTAAAGTCCATATTATTGTTTAAACACAAAATATATGTCAATGTAAAAACATTAAATATAAAAAAAGGTCTATAAAATAATTCACAATTCATAAGCCGGTTTTTAAAATTTTTACATATTTATATACTGTTGAATGGTATGCAGATAAATCATATTCCTTTTTTCTTTTTTCAATTACTGTTATTTAAAAATTTATCAAAAGAAAAATATTGTTTCCATAAAAAAAAATATTTTAATTACATTTAAAATAAGTTAATGGGAAGATTTATCAAATGGGTCAGAAATTTATTAAACATGGCAACGGAAGCATAATAAGATCCTTTCTTGTAAGCTGAAGTATTGTCTTGAGTTATATGAAAACAATTCTGTTGTTTTTTTTTTGGTAAAGGTGTATACTTTTATTTTTTTAGAGTAGTTAAGTTTTAAGAATAAGTTGTGCATTCTTTTTAACAATGATTGCACATTCATACATATAAACACAAGAATAAATTTTTATTAAGCTCCAAGAATTTATTACTTTTCCCTTCTGATTAATTCATTTATGATAAGAGTTTATTGTGTTCAATGAATTTCACTTCATTCTTAAAATAATTTTCTATCAGTTCATTTGTGAAAAAAATGTTGCATGGTATGCCTAACAATGCAAACAGAACTACTGATTTTAATAACAACTAATTAATTCAAATTTTTTAATTAATGTTGAATTTTATTAAATTAAAATCTAATTATTATTGTTTATTGCATTTCTTGTAATAAATAACAATATATTCAAATTTTATTCCGCTTTTATTTTATTAAAATGTTCTAAAATTAAATCTAAATTTTTCCTAAAGTTAATTCTTGAGTATCTCATAAAATCACAGTTTCATTGAAGATAAGAAGATGTACATTATCTTCATAAACAAAATTTAGAAAAAGAAAAAAACCTGGACATAACAAAATTCACACATTACATATTTATTTCCCATGTCTGGTTTACTTAAAACAAGACATTTGAAATTTATTAAAAGTATTTTCACTAAGACACGTTAATAACTGAATTAAAGTCGAACGTGTTTGCATTAAACTGGAGTGAAAGACTAATTAAATTAGACTGTCTTCAGTCTAATTTAATGCAGTAAAGGGCTAATAGAGAAATGGAGTTAACTATTTTATATTATAACAAGTGGACCGGAAAACAAACATATATAAGTAATAATATCATCTACTTCTATTAAATAAGTGAACAGAAAAATTAATACAAGAACCTTAATTTATAGAAAACAAGAGATAGATGTATAAAATAAAAAGATAAGTATAACCATCTTAATGTATGTATGTAAGTAGGTTAAACGGATATCGAAACGTCGGCCTCCATCTTAAAATATTAGTAATAACTTTAATTTTATACGAGTTAATCATGTTTCTAAATTTTTGTGTTTGTAGTGTTCCGATAATGGTGTTTTAGACAATGATTTATGTTGCACCGAATTAATTATAAGTCCCTTTTAAGAGTTTTACGTATTTTTGCGAAAAAACCGGCACCCCCACCACTGAAGCGAACTAGTCAAAGCTACTTGAGCCAGCTAATAAGCACCAATTCAAAGTATCATGTGCTAATCAGTTTGCCATTTTAGCACAATATGATGACGTGATGCTGAGTCAACCCAAATAGCTGAAGTCATAGAAGTCATGCAAGAATATCTGCCCAGCAGTACGTCCCGAACACAAGCCTGGATATCAGATGAATGTCTCGACTTAGTCGATCAGCATAAATTAGTAAAACTAGCTGACTATGAACAGTACCGAATACCGCGAATTGAACAGATCAGAAGGAAGCTGAAGGCCGAGCGTGCAGAATACTGGAATGATATGGGCAATGGAAGAAGCTGCACAAAAACATAAATACCGGACCCTCTACACACAAGACTTAGACGCCTAAGTGGAAAATTTAAGACATTTAATGAGAGAATATTCTGAAAGCCGATGGAAACTTTTTTCGATCTCCTACGGATCGACTACACAGATAGAAAGAATCTTTCCAATGCCTATACAGCCATGAGCCGCCGCCTGTTCCACTAGAAAACCCGCCAATCTTGGAACTGCTGGAAGACCAAGCCACTGATGCTATACCAACAGTAGATGAAGTGAAAACACTGATAAAACAACTCAACAAAGCGCCTGGGATTGAGGGAGTAACAGCTGAAGCGCTAAAAACAGGTGGCGATGTCCTTGTCAATCGCATATAGTTACTACTACAGCTAATATGGTGTAAGAAAATTCATACATCATGAAAGCAAGCGATTATAATACCGATACTAAAGAAGGGTCACAAATGCAAAAACTACCGTGGCGTAAGCCTCCTATTGATAACTAGAAAAGTTTTCATGCGAATCATCCAAACTCGACTACAGAAACATCGGGAGCAACTGTCTAGAAAAGAACAGGCTGGCTTTCACCGAAATAGAGGCTGCTATAATCAGATTTTCACTCTCAGACAAATGTTGGAAGAGCGAATACGCTACGGGAAGCGAACAGTGATTGTATTCATAGTTTACAAGGGAGCATTTGACAGCGTCCATTGGCCAGCACTATGGGTGGCACTCAAGTTTGAACTTATGCCTGCCAAAACCATCCAACTACTCATAGAAACGTACAATGGTTCTATCAGCCGCATATGCATCCGTAATGAACTGTCTGATGAATTTCCAGTACAAACCGGTGTAAGGCAAGGCTGTGTCATCTCACCCTTACTATTCAATAGTGTTATTAATGCAATTATGTGGAAAGCCTTCAATGGCCAACGCGTATCCAATACGGCGAAAACGAATATGTGACAGACCTAATGTTTGGCGATGATAGCGCTGTATTTGCGGATGATGATGATGCCGAAGCGACAGACATCCTGTACGGCATTACGAATGCAGCACAAAAAAATTACGAATACGGTCTCAAAATTAACACTGAAAAAACCAAGGTTCTAACGACTGATGGCTCACCTTCGCTGTTTACCTGGCCGGAATACAAATTGAGCAGGTTGACAATTTCAAATACCTTGGGTCATTAATCCAAGAAAAGAAGATTTCATCATCTGCGGAAGTCATCCGCGGCAGGATTGGCCAGGCAACTGCTGCCTTCCAACCACTGGACTGGTGCCTATGGAAGAAAGCAAATGTAGCCTTTAAGACAAACATTTGACTGTTCCGGGCACTCATATTATCAGTCTTGCTATATGGATCAGAAACATGGACACTACTGAAAGACGACCTAAACAAATTAGGAGTGTTCCAAATGCGATGCCTACGGCGAATACTAGGTGAATCACTGTGTGATCGTCTGTGAAATCACACAATCAGGCTCAGATGTAATGAACAACCTACAATTGAACTCAAAGTACAAAAGTGCAGGCTGCGATGGTTTGGGCACGTATGCCAAATGTATGAACACCAACTTCCAAACCATCTCCTATGGAGACAACAACCTGCACCATGAAGGATCCAACAAACCACACCAAAGAAAGCATGGGTCAAGCAAATTGAGGATAACCTAAAACACCAGAGACTAAATGTAGCTGACGCAAAACTCATAGTTACCTTTCAGATACAATATAAAAATATCATACAGAATGCTTGTTTTCTGGCAGCACCGAACAATGTACTGGCTCCGAGTTCACCATCACTCATATCTTCATTAAGGGATCAAAGAAGAGGAAGAAGAAGAATTTAATGTAAACAGACTAGGAGACTACATTATTTTATTTTTATAAATTTTTTATAATAAACTTTATGAAAACACAATGCTTCACATTAATATATTTTAAAAATATGATGTGGATACGACATAATGTCCTTGTACACCTATTAAATTACATATACACATATGTAATTTAATTTTATATATTGATACGTTCCACTTTTAGTCATCTAAAGACGTTCTACTTTAGTCATTTACCTAGCGAGAGCTAGAGCTTCCTGGAAAGCTCTAGCTCTAGATCATACAATGTTCTATGTCAAGATGCCACAAGGAGCAGTCATGATTGTATAAGTAACCTGTATTCATCCGGTGCCAGAATCTGACCCAGAGCGGTCATGTTGTACATTCAGTCAGATGGACACGCATACTAATGTTCAGATGAACACTTATTTTATTTGTATACTTAATATGTTATTAAGTTCAATTATATGTGTTACGTTATATGTTAGATGTTCAATTATATGTTATCGAAATATCAAAATGACAAGAAATTAAATAACAATTCAATAAGCAACAAGGTGTTGTTTCAATTCATCACCTATGTATCTACAGTTCATACTCTCTCTAAAACCTACCACAAAGGTTTTATGGTCCTTCACATCACAAAGGATCTAACACATATATATCTTTTACAATCCTTCTCTTTCCTCTTCTTTTTTTTTTGGTTCTTCGTAACTGCAGTACAGTTGTGTCTAATAGACACATGAAGAACCAAAAATGAGGAAGAGGAAGGAGAAGGATTATAAAGGATATATATATTTTTTTATTTTTTTTTTTTTAATTATTGACAATAACCAACTTATTACAGGATGTCGAATGTGTTCCTTAAGAAATCAATGGACACTTGGAAGTACCACACACATAACACGTGATACTCCATAAACATTATCTGCTTATCACCACTTCCACACCTCCATGAGTATAAATAGAACTGCACAAACAAAGGACAGTAAGTACCAATAGAGAAATGATAGACAAATCAGTGATTGACTGTTTAATACATACAGAATGTGATCATGGTGAAATATTGTGTAAATGTATATATTGTGGCAATTAGGATCAACAATGCCCAGGTTAGTTTACACAGTTAAAAGATAAAGAGTACAAAAAAGATTTTGTTGATACATTCTGGAAGCAACCTCATTCATATGACAGAATTTGAAGACGGACTCTACCAACAATACAGAGAACTACAACAACAGGACGAACAACAAAATTCAGGTAATATTCAACAATTTATTTGTAAAGATGGACAGACTAACTGAACTATCGAGGGAATGGGTGTAGCCAAATCAAATGATGGAGAAAAGACAATAACAAACAAATACGGGACACTAATGTATATTGCACCAAGATGTTATGCAACACAACTGACACAGAAGAAAGACCAACTGATGATGACGGACGAAAAAATAAACGACATAAAACAAATAATTACAAACACCCACTCACACCATTTCGCTCCAGGTCCGTTGAAGTTTTCTAACTCCTGGTGGGAGAGAGTGGGAAAGTTATATTCTTGGCACTGGCAAATACGTTAAATCAAATTATAAGAAAAATAATTTGGTCAAATATATTAATGATTTTACATCAAAATTATCAGCCAGTGAAAACATGAGTCCAACTGGGCCACAAGAATGCAGAAATGAATTGTTATCTAACACTGTCAGAGGAAACAACAATAGAAGCAATAACGAAATCCATGACAAAAGCAGTAGGGACGTTAATGACGGACAGTGCTCTTCCTCCACGAAGATTTAAGTATAGGCCGATAATTACACACATTATGACAGACAAAGAGAACCCAGCCCCACCACTGGACCATCAAATACACAAAAAAAAGCACCCACTAAACGAAAGACAAAAAACATTACTGACAAAGCGACTAAAGTTAAACATAGAAGAATAAGGAAATACCAGAACAGAATACACAGATGAAACTGTTGGACACAGAGGAGGACAGGATGTTGGAACAACTAATGATGGAGAAGGAGTAGGAATTAACTACGATGGTAGATTCTGTGGCTATACCTTCATTGTCCACCACCGAAATCAGAACTCAGATTGGAGAAGAACTTCCAAACAATGCTACAAAAACAAATTCCAGTTCAGATTATACGACCATGGCAACCACAGTCATGCCATCTGCTTTAGCAATAGAAGAGGAGGAAACTCAATCAGAGACAGAATCAGACAACATCTCAAACTTGACCCTGCAGGACTTGCAGAAATGTATATTACAACACAGAAAATTTATAATATTAAGTCATACACTCTATATTGCACCTGCAACAATACGGGGAGCATCAGTTGCAGTTGCTGCATTTCATGCTGCAGTTCATTTAAACTTATTTCATTTGAAAGTGAGATATAATCTTCCAATTCTTTAATAAAGTGGACAGTTATACAATTGCTGAAATATTCGTTTTAATTAGCATCAGATATTTATACAATTATTAATCCAATAATCTTACATGAAATATTAGGATAGAGTAAGCCCCTTTGTTACTTGTATTACTAGGTTAGTATTATTTGTATCTTCGTGAGTTGCTGATTAACAAAAGTTTCAGATTTCTGCTGTGTCGTATAAATAAAAGTTAATAGTAATTAAACTATTCCGTTTAATGAACTCATGTACTGGTTACAAATGTTAATTTCAATCTTACGGTGTAAAATATTCAGTTTTTATTATTACATTATTTGGTAAATAATCAAAAATGAAAAAGAAACAATCATACAGGAGAAGAAAGATAACATGAAGAAATATATCTAAAAAAAAACAACAAGAAGATGAATATGAAGAGGAAGAAAATGTTAAGAACAAGAGCAGAATAAAAAGGTTAAGAAGGATGATAAATATAAAGAGTAAGAAAATGTTAGAGCCAAATAAAAAATAAAAAGTAAGAAAATGTTACAAACCAAAAAAAAAATAAACAGGAAGAAAATCTTGCAAACAAAATAAGAATAAAAACATTAAGAGAAGATGATAAATATAATGAGGAAGAGAACGTTAAGACCAAGGAAAGAATAAAAAGATTAAGAGAGAATGATGAATATAAAGAGAGAGAAAATTTGAAAACTAGAAAATGTGTGCACAATTAAGATCAGAAGAACTATATCAAAACAAAGAGCGATTAAATGATTGGCAACAAAAAACTAATAAATGAAATGATGATCAACTCCGACTTAGGAAGAATATAGTCCGAAAACATCAGAGGAGTAATAAACTAAAAGAAAAGAATTTTTTGCAATTTATAAAAGATCAGGCATGTATGCCTCAGTGCATATGTTGTTCTTGGAGGGTCTATTTTCAGTCACTCTGTAATTAACTTTAATTTAGATAAAATTAAACAGAAATTCCATTATATTTAAATAAAATTAAACAGAAATTAAACTAGAAAATCCAAAAATAATACGATTCTAAATTATAATTTTCAATTAATCAGATGTTTCACCAAATATATTATATATGTATGCACATGTGTAATAATGCCTATTAAATTACACATACACGTTTTTAAAAGTACATAAAATTTTATTTCACTAATAACTTCTGATTTTTTTCATATTTTTTTTTATTATTATTGAATAATTATTATTTATTGTATTTTTTTTTAGAATCACAGGTTAATAAAATTATTAATAAATCAATATATTTAAAATAAAAATAAAAAAAATTAATTAAAAAAAATTAAAAAAGAAAAGAAGATAAAGTCTGATTCAAGCCGATGTGCTTTCCCTTGTAAGATCCAAATATTTCATTAATTAAACTTTATTTAGCTATAACTCTGGAACCAATGAAAATAAGTGCCACCATTGAAATGTTATTAGTTTGCACCTTGATATCTTTAATCAGTAATTAGTATAATTGCTGCAATGTAATTCTACAGAAGTTATGCTTATCTGGCTTTTTTGGCTTGTAAAGACATTTATTTAGAATTTAGTATGCCTAAATTTGTTTCATTTAGAATATAAATTTGTTATACTTGTATCTGTGTACATTCAACACTTTTTAAATGTATGAATTGCTATTTACTTCTGTTATTACTTACAATGAATAAATTATTTTATAAATAAATAAATTAAATAAACAGTCAAATTTAAAAACAACATACACAAAATAATATGTAGCTACCATACTATTGGTAAAAATACATAGACATTATTATTCTACATCAAGGTCGAATGTGAACAGTTTTGTAAAACCAAACTCCATAGATGAATATACATCAGACGTAACACTGGTTATTTCCTTAATCTTTACATACAAAAATTTATTAAATAAAAACACAACTTCAAATTACATGAAAAACAAATAATGACATACACCTCAAACCAACGAATCTTCCATGAATTTGATTTACACAAATCAACATAATACACATATTAACACATTCAAGAATAATTATTATTCTGTAGAATATGATTTACTATAATTAAGAACTTAACAATCACATTAATAACAGAAAATATTCTTTTTAAGAAAAATAAAAATAACTTTAAATAAATAAACTGCATCAAAAAGTAAAAATTTAAATTCTTTTAATTTTGAATTTCTGGGTTGAGTACCAAATCAAATACTACATGTAACTCACTAATTCTTAATTTAACACAGACATAAGAAGTCAAAAGTTAAAAGATGAATTAATAGATTATTATTTTTTTTATTTTTTTTTTGTTATTTTTTTACACTTTTATTTTACTAAACATTTCTTTTTATTCTACTTTTATTTGTGATATATATAATCACTCAAATTTGCACCTGTCTGTAAGATAAAGATCATTCACAAAAACATAAAGGCAAGTAAATTTTGCATACAATACAAATAATTATCTCGTTTAATAAAAATAATAAAAGGAATATAGAGAAATATTGTACAGAGGCTGTTGCCAATTGTAAACTAAGGCTCTAGAATGAAAGTATTATATTTTAATACTAATTTTTCCATATAACTTTCTACATCAATTTTTTTTTAAACTCTTCAAATTATCTTCTTAATTAATGTATTTTTTCTGAACAAATTTTACTTAAATTATGTGAAAAAATTTGTAACAGGACCATAGAAAACTTCCTTACATATTAAAATCAGAAAAATTAGAATCTGATCATTTGGTGAAGAATAATACCTGAACAAACATTTTGAATAAATATTAAGATAACAAATTAATCAAATTGAGAATCTTCTTTTCTGAAGGTCATTAAAAATAATAGAACTTCCGGAACAAAAAAGAAAATGTAATAAATCATTTATTTGTCAGTTAAACTTAATGACAAAAAACCTATAAACTTGGTTAACTTTACTAATAAAAAAAGGTGGCTAATAATAAATAAATTGCTTAAACTGCTTACCTTCTTTTTGGCCTTCTAAAGCTGCATAAAGCTTTAATTTTCCAATAAAACATATTTCTTTGTTTACACTTACAAGTTTTTAAGGTAATAGTGAAAAGCATTACTGTGTTGAAAATCAATAAAACAACAAATGGTCCAACATACACAGCTGCCAGAGGAAAAAAACATTAATTTTTATTATAAAAACAGTAGAATAATAAGATAAGAATAGATAATAATAATGATAATAATAATAAGAAGAAGAAGATAACATAATAATAATAGGATAAGAAGATAATAATAACAATAAAATTATACAAAAATTTAACTATTCATAATGAAACAACATACAACAGACAAAAACCTTGTTCAAGTAATATTAACCAAGCAGACCCAGTTGTAATTCCAAATCAGTATGGTACAACCTACTTTCATAAGCAGAACAAAATCCTCCTTACATGTACCACACTAAGTAAACAATTTTTTTAATCACAATTTTCAATAATACTATCTCCAATTTTGAGATGATAACACAGGGATTCAAATCTAAACAAACAATCATTTATTACCTTTTATTTGACTGTTCCATCTTGACTATGGCAGACTATTACAGTTTTTGGTTGACTGTTTGGTTAACAAACACAGCACCTATTGAACGGAAAGCTTTTTCATATACAAAAAATTATGTAAAATGTAGTGGTCATGGTCTATGGAGATGTTTGTAATGTAAGCAAGCTCATGTACCTTCAGTCATTGGTCATTTAACACAGCATTGTGAATTTTTGTGATGCTTTCATTGGTTGTAGCGGTTTTTGGGTGTTCCAAGCATTCATTATCTTGAATGGATCTAGGATCACATTTAAATTCAGCAGCCCACTTATTTACTAGTGAAAACAAAGCAAAAGAAGCCTTTAAAGTGGCATCAAATCTTTTTGTACATTAGTGAAGGTTAAACATTTTAAAACAAAGCATTTTACTACAATTCAAACTTAAATTTTATTCATATTTTAGAAAAAAAACATGTTGATGTCAAAACCTGTTTGTTTTACTCTATTGCCACAAACAAATAACTAAATGTATGCATTTGAAACTTCACAACATACCATCTAAACGATCATACTTCACAAATAGTATAGTCATTTAGTCATATTTGCGCCATTTCTATCAGTCCAAGAACTTCCTGAACGACCCTGGTAAACCATGTATGTTTTATTTATATCGGCACAAATCAAAATATTCTTGCATTTAGAAACATGGAATTTCAGATCATTGGGAAGAATACTATGGTAACTTTCCAGTAATATTCCAACTGCTGATGTTATCTCCTGAACAAATTTCTTTCTTATTACTTCAAATAAGTTCAATGTTTTGGATATGTGTTACAGCAGATTTGTGTCCAGTTTGAACACCGTCATCAACAGTAATTTAACACTCACAGAAACAAATTTATGATTGTCACTCACAAGCTACATTAATAATTCTTATGGCCAACTTTTGAACAGAAACATAAGATCTAACATTTATATTCTTTTCAATAACATATATATTAAACAACATTGATCATCTACATGTTACACAAAAAGAAACATATTGCTACAGCTAGAGAAAAAAAACAAGAATATAATACCAGTCACATTGTGACATCATGAATCTTGCCAACTTGTGAAAAAGTAGTTTCTTCCAGAAACCTTTTGATGTTACCTCATATAAGTATAAGTGTGTAAATAGAGCTCCTTATAATAGTTATTAGCCATTATTAATGTACACATCACAGACTATACAGCCTACCAATCGTCAATACAAAGTGGAATAAACAAATGCAAAAACAGAATCAATCTTCATAAGTTATCAAAAAGAACCTGACCACGAAGAAGTATTAACCATATCATAAAAATTTTACAGAACATGGACTAAACTCAAGCAATATTTTATTCACATTAAATATTAAAAAAATAACATATTAAATAAATTAACATGACACAGGTCCAGTATACAACTTGTCCAAACAATAAATTGACTTCCTAACTACCTCAAAACATTCATATGATTGTTGAAGGAAATAATAATGAATAAATCATCTGGAAGCATATTTCTATGTATCTGTAAAGTGAGTTTAATTTTAAATTACTTTTTTTAACTTTAAAAAGAATTTTACAGATATATTTTTTCATAAACATTAATGAAGTTTCAGGAAAAACTTTCAGACAAACAGAATGACAATTTCATCAATAAGTAATGTTGATGAGCAGTCCCCTTCAAATTGTTATCAACTCCACACAGCCAATATTCCACCAGTTGAATTCAACTAATATATACTGTGCGAATATAAGGTGTGGCACCTTATATTCGCATAATTATTCGCTACAACTTATTCAGCATAACTGAATAAGTTATAACTAACCCACCACCAATCACTACTGAAAATAACACAGTCATTCTCAAGACTAACAACCATACCATGCAAGGATTATTAAGAAATGAAAGGAGTGGTTTCCTGTTTTTTTCTTCACTGACCCAAATATACAACAGTATGTATGATAGGCAGTAGCCTTTCACCAAGACCAAAATGTGCAGTTAATATTCACAAGTAATACCTTTATTCTATTCACCTCAAAATGCACCTGTATAATGTATGTTATTCACTTTATATAAAATAATTAATTATGGGCAAATGTAAATCACCAACTTCATATGCTTTACAAGATAAGAAAGACTATGACAGATAATATAAAAAACCAATTAATATATTCCTTTCTAGAATAATGCTTTATACATATTACCACTATTCAGTATGGTTTCAATAGTAGACAACCACTAAATCTTGAATGGTACACAAAGGCCTACCATACTATCAGTTTAATTATTTTAAATTACTTTTTTATTTGTTTAATTATTATCATTTTATCACGTAGTTTAATTTTTTTAACACAATATTATTCAATTATTTTTATACTGTCAAGAAAGCTTTCAATCAAGATCTCAATACAGTGGCTTTTAACAATTTTAATTTTTTTTTTAAATATTTATATTTTATAAATTATAAAATATAATATATATATTATATATTTATAATATATTATTATTTATATTATATATATTTATATTTATTATTTTATTTATATTATTTTTTTTTTAAATAAAAAAAACTAATTAGATATTGTTACATTGTCATCATAAAAACAACTATATAAGTTATTTGCTGATTTAATATCAATCTATTAATGAAATTTAATAAATACAAGTATATTTAAGTTAAAAATATTTTAATTTATAATAGTTCTAATGCAAATACAGCCACTTCATCCTTGACATCAAACCTCCTTGCATCTTGAAGTATACCTCTAGATACCATTGATTTGGATTAAGGTTATTTGACTGACTATATAGAATGTTAGAAGAAAGAGTATGAAATGCAGTATCTTTTATCAGGCAGGATGGATAGTGAAATGTAAGAAAAGGCAGAACAAGAAAAAGATGTGGCGATGAGGAAAAGGAATCCATGGAATGGGGGATAAATAACAATAAAGAATATTTAAACAATTCTATAATAACAGAATAGAGACCACTAGTCTATATCCCAAGTCAATACTGATTTTGAAAAATGAGAAGATGAAGAAAACCACCAATTATTATTTTAATGACAGATTTAACTTACAGCTTTCTATATAAGAACCAAGTGTTCTTCTATTAAAATGAATAATACAGATTATAAATGGTATTCCCCATGCATAACCTGCATATTTAATAAACGTCCTCTTTTCATCCCTTTTGGTTGAAATATGAATGTTGAATGAACCACTAAAAACAAAATAATCAGTTAATAAAGTTAAAAAAATTCTTTATTAAAAATTAAATTTTATAAAAGGAAAAAATTATAAGGAAATTCAATTGAGAGAAATTTTACATTTGTTACACATATGGCAACTACATATTATTTATACACATATGTCTAATTAAACTAAAACCAACACATTACACAAAACAAAATAAAAAATACAAAATGAATTAAAGTACATTTATTCAGGGATCCAACAAGCAGGGATATAACAGTAATATAACAGGGATATATCAGTAATATAACTATTACTGATTAAAAAATTGTCATACAGTAGTTCAAGTCATTTCTACAATTTCCCTCTGCCTTTTAAATAGACTCTTCCACTTTACAGCATCTATCTAAACACAATTATCAATAGTAAATGTTTCTGTTGTACAGTAGAATGCCAAATATCCAAATACTGTACTGGAATTGTAAATGTGCCTCTGTAAGGAATGTGTTGTGCAAGAGAGAGTGATAGAGGTGATACTAAAACATCATTCAGTAAGTAGTAATACACACATTACTAAACCACAAAGTGTTCACTACTATTTTAACTGCAAAGTCTGTTCTTCTAACAAAATAAATTATTTATACTTTACTGAACTACTTACTGAACATAATGACAATAATATGTTTTCTCTAATAATATTCTTTTTTGAATTATTAAAGATTAATGTTTAGCCTACTTCACATTTACTAAAAAGGGAATAAATATTTTTACTAGTACATAAATAATTTTATACTTACTCTTATAGAAGTTCTGCAGTCAGTTCTGTAACACCACTCTCTGTATCATCGCTGTCAGATTCAGAGTCAGTTGATGAATCGTCTGCCTCACCAGTGGATATAATAAACTTATCAATGACATCTGAAAGAATTCCATCTTTAGCCCAGTATGTTTCCTCCAGTTTTGTTACTCTTAAACAGCAACTTTTCCATTTGCCCAGAGTTACTGTTTTGATGGCCATGTCAGTTTCTTTAAAGTATCCAGATTTAAGTCACCGTAATTATTTTCTCTCAGAAAGCATTTTAGTTTAGCCCAAGCCAGTTTAACTGGATTAAGTTCACATAAACATGAAGGTAATTTTACAACTTCATAATCCAAACCAGACAGATATGAATTGAATTGCAAACTTTTTCCTTTGGTTTGTGCAACTGTAGTAACTGAATGATAAATCACTGTTCCTTTCTGTTTTTATATTTATGGATGTTGTACTCTTCTCAGCATCCAGTTTACTACTTCTAATTTAAATGAGTTTTATTTTTATTCTTTTTCAGCCAAGATAGAATGATATGAGCCATTATCCATTACAATGATCGATTGATCAGGAATATTTGTTAACAATTTTTCTTTCAGCTGTTTCTCAAAGTTATTATACTTCATTTGCCCATGACAGTCTCTGCTAGTTTTTCCAGATTTTTATAACAATTTGGCATCAGCAACAAATCATTCCTCACTTCCTGAATTTAATATTATCAAACGATTAGCCACGTTACAGTTGTCTGCAACTCCAAAAACACCATCAGACTGCCAACATTTTTGAAATGTTAATTGTTATCAGTCCACATCTCCTCCAAGTAAAATATCTTTTTCCTGGCTTTTCTCAAGGTTTTCATCTTCACCAAATATGTGTAACACAAGAAAACATCATTTGACCTATCCACTAATATCTTTCTTTTTCTTTGGCATCTCCTCCATTTAAAAACCCCATTCTTTGTATCAGTCTCAACAGTAATTTTTGGCTGCAAGGAAGGTGTCTTCTTTGTTTCACAACCAGCAGTAACTTTGGAATGGTCGGAACAATTTGTTTATCGGCATAAAATTCTTCGATTATCAGCAATATTTTGTTTTTATCGAAATCATCAATCCTAACTATATAACAATCCTAACTATAATTTACCTAGCACAAATAACACATTTACTATTTCACGATTAATTCACCAACACAAACAAAAAGTAAGAAACTAAAAATGAAAAATAGTAGGAGCATTAATAATTTGTGATAAAGAAATAAAACCAGTTTTACTGACAGAAAAGAAAACTTCAAGAAACTGATTTATGAATGATTACTGCACTTACTACATTACACAAATAGTTAGTGCCAAATTTTTCAACTAGAGTAGTACTAGTAAACATTGCTATGATAATGAGATAAGCACTAGCTACTGGCATGACACAACCACATTCCTTCATCTCTCATATCACCGCCCGGCCAAAAACACACTTACCAAGCCACATCAGTATTAATAATCATCTCATCTATTACAATGGTCATGTTTTTACTATCTTTTAGATAAGTAGTTAACTATACCAGGTGTCCTTAAAAGGTGAGGCCAAATTCTAGGAAGTGATTCTACTTAACATACAGAAGAAAAAATTTACAGTGAACATAGGTCTGAAACACATATTTTTCTGTCCGTCTGCCATTTTGTGTTTTTTAAGAAAAAAATTATTTTTCAACAACAGTTGGAGATAACGCAATAAAATTTTGTGCTTTATTTTAAACTAACATTTTTTAATAGCAAAAAAAATAGCAATACTCTTCATTGACAAATTTCAAAATGGCAGTCGTTTCAATTCTTCAACCTTAAATATCTTAGGAATTATTAGATTTATCAAACTGCATTCTTATTATAAAAATTATAAAGCATTTTTTTGTGAACAAATCCGATGACAAACAACAGAGCTATTGCAAAAATAACCTCAACTGATATTGCGGCTATCTTGTTTTTTTTTTATTATCATCACTCATTTAATAACTAAATAGAATTTTCTGATTAAAATTGCTAAAAATTCTTAATTATGGAATTTTGAATTATGGAAATTTAATAATAATTATTGTAAAAGCATGTGAAATTTTGTTTGTTTTCTGATGAGAATCACAACAAATGTTCAAAATATTCATTCTAACACAACAGTCCACACATTTAGTGACTGACGTACATGCTCAAAAATTCCTGACTGCTCCCCGAGTGTTTGAAAAGAGCAGACAATTCTACTCTCTAACTGATGAAGACTGACTATTGGTGTTGAATAAAAAAGAGACTTTATACATCCCATAGATAATAATCTAATGGTTCAGATCTGGAGAGCGTGCAGGCCAACGAATTGGACCGCCCCGACCAATCCACCTACCCTGAAAACGATCAGTTAATTTTTCTCTGACGCCAATTGCAAAGTGGGTAGGCGCACCATCATGCATGAGCCACATGTTCATTGTGCTTTGCAAAGGAAAGTCCTCTAGAAGTTCAGGTAAGTCATTTGTTATGATATTCAAATATGAGCAATCAGTCAATCTATGTGGCAAAAAGAAAGACCCAATTAGCTTATCCATGTAGATTTCTCCCCAAACATTCAGAGAAAACCTGTGTTTACTTCCATTAGTAAAACTAATGTTAGAATCTACTCCGGGGTTCATGGGTACACTTGTTAATTAACCACTGATTGAATGCAATCCTTACCGATTGGTTATCACCTGGTAGAAAAGTTTTTACCCGTTGCAGATGGTATGGGTACAATAACTGCAAGTGTAAAATATTCTATACTGTATTACAAGATATGTTTTCTTGGATAGCAACTCTTCTGCACGATAATTCTAGATCCTGTGCAAACTTGTTCAAAACTCTTTCTTCTACCTGTGGCGTTGAAACTGTTTTAGGTCTACCATTACAAACTATGATGTCTTTTAATCTCCCAGTTTCACTTAAACATGCATGAAGATGTGAAAATCATTTTCTATCTGGCTACAATAATTAAGACTGGCCTGTTGCAGAAGTTAGTAACTGTGTTTTAAATAGCCATTTTGTGATATTCTTCTAGAGCATTTAAACAACTAGTCAGTGATTTCTTTCAGTTAGGTTATAAAAATTTAATTAATTATTTAAAGCAAATCATGAAGCAAACAAACAATATATATATTTTTTTAAATATGAGCCTTCTGCCCTAAAAAACCTGGTACATTATAAAAATTGTAAGAAATTTTTAAGACTATGAACATCTGCTTCATTTAAAGCTGCTATTAAGTAATTTTATTTCAAGAAGTCATATATAATAATAAATTTAATATCTAAATTATTTTACCTGAATACAAGCCAGATATCATAACACAACACATTAAGCCAGAAAAAACTTGACTGATTAGCATATAATTCACAGTAATCTGGAAAAGAAAAGTATCTTGTACAAGTTTTACTTTATAATTAATATATGTCTGCAATCACACACATACATGCGCGCACACACATAATCTGTTCAATCTACATATTAGAACAATTTCTAGGATATATCTAGCAAGCTTGAATTTTTAAATACAAAATTATGAAAAACTCATATACTAGAATCTCTAATAAAAATGACTGTACTTACCAATTTGGAATAATAATAATGATTGATCTATATTTTGAACTTGTATATTACATGGAATTAGCAGAACAGGATTTACAGAATAGGCACATAGTCATTAATGTTTTCAGTTTATTTAAAATGCATAAATGTATTATACTTTAACTACTTTCTAATGCACTAACTTTCTGACAGATACGTTTTGATCTTTGTTTTTGACACATTTTGATGTAAATTTCTTTTTAAGGTCAATAGATATTATTTCAAATGTATTTACTTCATTTTCAACACATCCTTGAATGTATTTAGTAATCAATAATAAAAAATAACTAGTATTTGTTATCTCGACCTCACCCTATTTTTCTGTGATATTCAGCCACCTCCCATTAAACTTTTATAAACAAGTCTCCATAACAACAGTAAATAAACCCGAGAGAAAGTTACTAATGGTTGGTGTGACCCTTCCATCCAGTTATCTATTTCAGTTTCTGATAACAAGAACATATTAGTTTAATTATTTTTTAAATGCAATTTCATGTCATGCTTGGTTTTTGCACTTTCTTGCTGCAATTAACATACATACTCTGGTAGATAGGTAAAATTAGTGGTCACCTAGCCTATTCCTGGAATATTTAATGAATTTATAACTCAGTTATACTGGATGAAAAACAACTTTAGTAAATGAATACTTGAATGAAAGAGAATACAACTAACTTAAAAAAGGTTTTTTCTATCTGTCTCATTCTCATTTCAATCACCAAAAACGACAGTTAAACAAAGAAAAAATTAAATAATAACCAATTATCAGAAAATAAATGTATGAATGAATTCTGAATATAAAGTTAAATAATTCAATAACAATGAAAAATGGGATAAAGGATGATAATAACAAGTACCAAATTACTTCATAATTCTTATTTGTATAATACTGTGTTTTGATCTTCCAGAAATAACATTACTACTACGCCAAAATAATAACGGTCTAATTAAAAATTCAACTGTGTACTTTTTATTGAATACAGTGTCTTCTACTATTAATTTACATAGTGACTATAAAATAATGGTGGGCTTTTAAATGGTTATAGCTTCGGAACAAAGCTTTGTAAAGATGTTGTCCTGCAGATGTCAAATTGATATTCAGTCTCTTGCCATACATGGAAGAGAACATCCAGCATATTAAAAGAATAAAGCTTCAGTAATTCTTTCTTTTAAATGGTCCAGATTTTGAACCTGAATGGAATACACTTGTGTTTTCCATTTTAGGTTACATAACCCCAAAAATATAAATTCAAGGGGGTAAGGTCTAGAAACCATGGGAGCCTGGCTATCTATCCTTCTAGTCTGATCCATCACTGAGGAAATGTTTTGTTTAGAAAATCCTGCATTATTACAGAAAAATGTGGAGAAGCTAAATGGAAAATGGGATTCTCCATTATTTGGGGTGCTGCACACACTTCTAATATATCCAAGTTGTTCCCTGTTATTGTTTTTTCAGCAAAAAAAGAAGGGGTTAAGGGGAGGATGCCGATGTACTCATCCAGAAACATCAAACATTGCTTAATCACTGAAAATGAACTTGTTTCGAAATCATCATCCTGCTCTAACCTAACCAGAATGTCTACAGCAAAATCAAATTGTTTCACTTTGACCTGTGGATAAAGTTGTTGTAACACCTGAATTTTATACGCAGTGAAACATACCTGCCTATTTAATACAATGTGAATAGTTGCTTTAGCAATGCCCAACTATCTAGAACACTTCTGCACGAATTTCTTCAAGCTACACAAGAAACTTGTTCTCACTGCTTCAATTGTTTCATCAGACACTGATGGCCATGCTTCAGAAGGCTGCCTACTTCTTTGAGTTGTTTGTCCCATCACCAAATGTCATGCGGGGGCTCTTCATTGTAAACATGCCTAATTTGTGTAACTGACTCAAACATAGCAAGCCACAACACACATTGAACCTTCCTCTGTATTGCAAACATGATGACTAACACATATATTCTGTACTGGAAACACCACACGCATACGCTAGCTTTCCCAAACGTAAACTTGAAGTGTTTCTCTTTCATGTAATCCATAGTTCATTTCTCTACAATGCTTTTTTTGTTCCAAAGCTATAACCATTTAAAACCCCACTATTATTTTACAGACACACTGTATGTATGTATGTATACACACACACACACACACACATATATATATATATATATATATATATATATATATATATATATATACACTTGAAAATAAATAATTAGAAAAATTAACAAAAGAATCTGTTCTAATTATTTAGTTATCCTGTTTTGTACAAAAAAGTGAACCATTCACTCAAAAGTTTTACAAATAGTTTTACCAGGCCTTTAAAAATGTATTAAAATATTTTTAAGAAGCTGCAAGACAGGCATACTTACCAATCTTAACTAAATTTATAAATTACTTCTGATAGTGATCTGTATGCTACACTTTTTGTCACTCAAGCCAATACAAAAGGGCTAATGTGCAAAATTTTTTGTGTGATGTCTTTCGTTATTATTCAGTCATTTTCCAGTTAATAATTTATTTTGTAACATTTGTTATTTTCATAAGCATTATATAATAACCATA
The DNA here is from genome assembly GCF_047948215.1 of Lycorma delicatula. Taxonomy (NCBI): domain Eukaryota; kingdom Metazoa; phylum Arthropoda; class Insecta; order Hemiptera; family Fulgoridae; genus Lycorma; species Lycorma delicatula. The sequence goes on along the minus strand of NC_134458.1, from coordinate 134,837,743 downwards.
TTTTGTACAGTTTTATTTTACTTTTTTTCATTTAAAAGCTCACTGGATTAATTTTAAAACTGTTTTAATACATCTTGTATTGTCATTAATATTATTATTATTAATAATAATAACAAATTTTAATTATTTTATCCTGTGCAATCACCTCACAGGAATCAATTAATGAAAAAAAACTAAGCATTTATTCTTTTTAAATTATTTTCATTTACTGCTTTTTCTGTTAACCCTATTAAGCAGTTTCAGAGATCTTTGCTTTCTCAAAATGGATTTTTATAAAAAATGATTTTAAAAATTCCAAACTGCACGAATATGTCTTCTATTACAGACATTGAATTATAATTAACTAATCAGCTGCAATTACAATCTATTGGTAACTACTCTTTGATTCCATAATTGAATATATTTTTTTAATATAAATTCTAGTATAATTTAAATTAGATGTATTTATTCTTTAAATCATCATTTTCAAATGTTACTTATTCATTAATTATATTTTCATATTTGTTTTTTATTGTTTATTTTGTTTTTGTTTTTTTGAAGTGTAAGGAATTTAAAATTGTTACATTGATTACTAACATAAATTTTCTACAGTTAAAAATATATGGTATTTATCTAGCAAAATAATTTTTTTTGTTGCTCATAAATGTTTTGAAAGCATTTTTTAAACATTTTTTGATTTGTCACTTCTAAATAAAATTTTAGACAACTTTGCTCCCCAAACATTTTGAAGACATCTACTTCACTGTAAACATTAGAAGAAATCTGAAAAATCTAATTAAATATTTTCTGAAAATTTGATTTGTATTTATTTCTCTTAATTTTTCAAACATAGAACCGTTTGGTAAAATAACTATTATATATGATTTTAAAACAGCTTACCAAATTCCCATTTGATTTCCTCGAGCGCTTTCGGCTATTCTGCCATCTTCAAAAGGATAATTATTACTAACATACATAAAACTACATCTTACATAATTAAATTATATATATATATATATATATAAAACAATTGATTGTCATTTTGTTAAAAATTCATCAAAAGTTAAACTTTTAAGTCTAAGTGATTATGTCCATATTGCAATAGTTTCTCAATTGTTATGGTAAAAAAAATGACAATCAGTTGTTTTATATATATAATTTAATTATGTAAGATTATAGTTTTATTCATAATTATCCTCTTGAACATGACAGAATAACCAAAAGTGCTTGAAGAAATCAAATTGGAATTTGGTAAGCTGTTTTAAAATCATGTATAATATTTCTCTTAATGTTGTGAATCTATTCACTTTATTTTTATATTTAAATTTATGTTTATTTATAATTTTTTTTTTTAATTTTTTACGACTAACAATTATCAGTCACTATATATTTTATTAACTTCTTCATTTAATTTAATTTTATAACCTATATATAGATGTGTATACAGCATCTTTACAAAAACTGTTTAATTTTTATTTTTAATTAGTATTAATTAATTATGTTATGAAAAGATCAAGTATTTTCTTTTTCATTATTATATTTTTTTTTTGTGGTAGATATGATTGAGTATATGTTTCAAGCTTTTATAAATCATGATATAAAATATATGGGGGTACAAAAAATATCAAATCTGACCACAGTGTTCAGAACTAGAAAGGTTTAGATGAATAACTGAGAATACCTTTACACTGCAGAGGTTTGATAATAATATTGTATTAACTACTTTAGTTGAATTACAAGAATTCAACAGAATGGTTTCATTTAATTTGAAAGCGATTAATACAACATTTTAATAAATCTTTGGATTTTTTCCATAACACATCAAAAGTTATAAGTTGTAAAATCTGTATAAAAAAGAAATAAAACAAGGAAACTGTAACTTACACATAAAATCAGAGGCTAAGACATTATTAACCAAAATAAGTTCATGAAATACAAATGCACTATAATAAGTGCAAAGACTTGATATCAGACCCATTAAGCACCTTCCAGCTAAATTTTTTAAATCAGAAGTTGTATAATATATAAAAAATGTAAGTAAAAGGAGTAATAATGATATGCAACTAAATACTGATGATAGAATTAAAAACGAAGTACCATATTCTTTTCTTTTATAAATCTGATTGTCAACAAATATAAATGGTACAACTGTGTCATGGTCATCAAACCATTCTAAACAGTAATTTTTTACATCTTTTGTAGTAAACAATGCACCATTTGAAGAATTTATTAACAAAGTTCCATTAAGTAATAAATAAGCTTGTTCTGACACTTTTCCAATCTCATGAAACGAGTACCTATTATAGTCTATTGAATTATAAATAATTTTATAATCTTCTTTATTAATGTTACTTCTTTTAATAGGTTTAAGTGTTTCATTTAAAGTATAAAAGTTTATATCACCAAAAAAATCAACCATCCCTTTCAATTTTCTGTCTATGGGAATACACGTAAGATTAATAGACATCATATATTCACCTTGACAACATTTTCTAAGACAATTTCTAACCATACATATACATCCCATATTGTTTTTACCATCATTAAATATCTTATCCTTATATTTTATACCACCTGACAAAATCCGTCTATCATCCGTATCCTTCATATCATACAATGTCACACTTTTCCCTTTTTCACAAGGATTTTTATTCCCTCCTACAATTATGCTGAATAAAATCACCAAAACAAACAATGACACACACATAATCACGGAAATGTTTTTTGAACATAAGTAATCTGTTGTTATTTTTATAATTTATAAGTTAACAATAATGTAGACCATCAAATGGAAACATGATTACAAAATTTTTCACATAAGGAAAGTATTAAGGAAATACTTTGCTTTATCACTTCCTGATATGGTTTTATTTACCACACATTGTGATGCAATTTATTTAAATATGACTGGTTGCAGATAGTTACTGTTAGATAAGTAATCTCTCTATGCAGTTGATGCAGGATGATACTGAATTCATTTAACTTTTTGTAAATTAAATTTCTACTGTGTTAATAAAAAAAAAGTCATTAATCATTAGATTAGTTTAATGTTTTGACATTTCTCTATTCCTTTCTGCTCTGCTACAATTTAAAAAAAAATGTAAACATATTTGTCAGAATTAGTACCTTTAATTATTTTTTAATATACATAAACATTTATCTTCTTATCTTATACACTTCCTTTTATTACTAGATTAACTAATTTTAGTTCTCGTAAAATATATGACTTACCATTCTAGTTCAAGTAAGGATTTAGAAAAAGCCAGACATATTTTTTTTCTCAAAATCATCTAACACCTCTTAAATTTCTATCTTTTTCAATGTTATTAATTCTCAACTCTATAGTTCCACATTTCAAAAGCTCTCTGTTATTTGCCTCACTTTCATTGCAATATAGGGTTGCAATGAAACCCAATTTCAAAAAATTCAAAAAGTTTTGAGGTTGAACTCTAAACAAATATTTTTGTAAAATTTCTTTATTCCTAAATCTACATTTCATACCAGTAAATTTCCTTCCTGAACATGAACTCTTTATTCTAACCTGCTATAAAATTTTTGATTTCTGGAATACAATATTCATATATTTCATAATTATTATTCTTCTTTCCACCACATTTCATTAACTTTTTTCAAAATAATTCTTTCCTAACAATGAAATTGTTAGCATCTTTAAATACGTGATCTAATTCATTTTTAGTTTCAATAGACCCCAATATAGTTAATGAATCGTAGGTAATACGATCTTTCTCTTAGTTTACAATCTTTTTCTTAGATTGTTACTTTAAATCATATTTTTCTTTCTTTAATATGTTATTTAGGGAGCAAGTGGGATACATTATATCCACTTCTTTTTCTCTTCTGCACTAGAGCTAGCCATTTTTGATAATTGCAGGAACTTTATTTATAAACATTTCATTTTCTTTGTATTTTTAACATTACTTAAAAAAATAAAAATGTTTATCCCAATTCAGACTATCAAATGACTTTCAGTATTTACTAATACCATTCAGAGAGCTTCGTTTTCCTTCAGCTCAACTTCCAAGATTAATCTGAGAATTGTCTTCCTTGGATAACTAGTAATCATAATCATCAATAAACTACAATCTCCATCTCACAATTCATTTATAAATATATCTTAGTGGTAATTTTGGTTATTTGAAATGTATAAATGATGGTTCAGTAATTCTTCATCTGCTCAATCATTTATTGAAATTATTATACTTTTATTGAAATCTGTGGGCAATTCTTTTGTTTTATATATTCTTCTGTGTGAATTGTTCCCGATCAGGAAAGCCAGCCAGTTGGTCATGATTGTCCTGTGAACAGGCGTGTGTGAGACTTGTTACTCAGTCACATAGATTTATAGTTTGACATTAACATGGCAGCTATTACAGTTTTCTGTTATTTTTGTGTGTTTTACTTTAGTTGATTAGAGATTTACATGTTTTTGTTTTATGATTTAGTTCTGGGTTCTGTTTTTGGTGTTTTCAATTCTGATGTTGTTGGTTTTGTTTTGTTGTTAAATATATGTTTTATTTCATGATGTCAGCATTTTGATTTGTTTTATTAGGTTTTATGTGATTCTGTTGCTTTTATTACATGTTAAGCGTACGATTACGGTTATGATTTTTATTGGTTAGTTATTATTTATTTTTGTAGTTGGGTGTTGGTATACATTAGTAGTTTAACATAGTTCTGGTTGGTGATTTGTTTTGTTTTGCGTTAGTTGGTGATGTTTTTATGTTTTAGGTTAGTGTCTTGTGATTTTTTTGTGTTGTTTAGTGTACTGTTGTTATGGTTTTATTTTTTTGTTAGGTTCTTGTTTCTGTTTATAATTTTCAATGTTTTGTGTTTTAGATTTCTGTATTTAGCGTTCGGTGTTGCAGGCTGGACTCATTCATTTTTCTATTGGGTAGGTAGTAGTTGTAGGATTGACCTGGTCTGTAAGATCTGTTTAAGTTTAGTACACCGATGGGAATGTCACATGTGGCATCTTGACTGAGGCCAGACTGCAAGATCTCTTGAGGCTTGTTGAAGACAACCTCCAGTAAAGCCCCTAAGGGTTAGGTACGGAGCAGGTGGTGTAGCAACTGGATTCGTCATATGGCAGGTGTCTTCCCCTTCAGGGTCAAGATATTTCATACTAAATAGTACAGTCAATTAAATACTACTGCAACTGAACACAGATGCCGTTAACCTCTACCACTCACTATATTCTTATTTTGATAAACATATTTTAAAAAGTAAAAAAGCTTCCAGAAGAGAGAAAATGAAGAAGAAAAATCTAGAAGAAACACAAAGAAATTCTTTCTAGAAAGAATTTATAGAAAAGCATACAAGGTGCGAGCAACAGAAACCATTAAGCTTGAACAAACAAAAGGGTAGATCAGCTACTATTAATGTCAAGCCCTAAGCTGGAGATATAAATAGTGCCAAGGACCAGCGAGTTACAGTTCTGTACAGCATGCAATAAACACAATTATGGTTAGCAATATATGCGATTAGTGTACGAAAGCATTCAGAGTGAGTATGTGGTAACAAACAAGCAAATGAATGAATGCATTACAAGTATTCTGTTTTAGGACAGTGTTGTTGTCTGCAGATAAGTATGAGAAGCTGTTCAGCAAGTTCTTCATGAAGAGTAGACAAAATTATATTATTTGTTATAAAAGTGTAAGTAGTTTCTTTTTGTAAACATTGAAAGAAAACAGTTCTGGTATAAAGTGAATTGTTGATTTTGTGTAATTCTTGTTAGTTTTGTGTTATCTTGTTGTTATAATTAAATTTTGTATTACCTATTGTAAAATTTATAGCAAGATTGGAATTGTATTTTGCTATTTATAATTGACCTATTTTGTACATTATAAGTTATTTAAGAGTAAATAAATTGTATCTGTAAGAATTTTTATGAGTGCTAGCTATCTCTCAACATCCTTGTTGAGCCGTGAACACACAACAATATTAACAAAATAATACTTTACCTCCTTAATATTCTAATAGCAATTCATTCATTAAGAACATAATTTAAGGAATATCCCAGATATTATGATGACTAAATTAAAGGATATGTTGTGTGATATAAAAATATTTAACTGGTATTTAGATATGAACATATACATTTTTTTATGCAAAAATTAACATCATGCATACTGATAACATTTAACACCAAATAATTATTTTTACATAAAATAAAACAAAAATTAGAAAATTTTGTTGGCAACTTTGAATGATGTAGTTCTTGGTCTTTAAACGAAACTAAGTTTCATTTAGTTATGAATGCATAGCAAAGATGCTTTTAATAGAGGTAAGTAGAAGAACAGTCAACTAAAATACTGAATAAGTCGCTTAATGTAAACTTCATGATGTTCTAGCAGTGTCTTTACTTTCACGTAAAGGTTTTGGTTTCAAATCCAGGTCAGGCTTTACATTTTTTTCATAAAAAATAATTATAACTTGGCGTCAGCTTCTCGAACTGAGAGCATAAGTAAACCAATTAGAAGAGGCCTTCACCTTGTATGTTAATTCTTACAAAACCTGAAAACAGTTTGAATTAATTAATAGGTCTTATGCAATAACAAACTAATTTTGAGTTACTCGTTGCTTTTTTATAAAACTACAATTAAAGTTAATGTAAATAAATGCTTTTATAAGTAACTATAACTAATTTTTATGTTTTCAGGTTAATGTAATGAAAATAATTGATTTGAGTGTTATACTTGGGTGTTAAAATTAGTTTTAAGAGTGGAGGTAGTACTGTGAAATGCATCAAATACAAAGTCAGAGTGACAACAGTAGGAAGGAGAGAAAAGTAACTCTCAAATCAATTATGATAATCAAAGTGGCAATATGAAATATTTGAAAATTATAACAAAAACTCTTAAAAACATTACCAGTATTTTGAAATTCAAGGGTTGTGTGAAAAGTTTTGAGCCTCAACATGAAGATTCGTGAATGCTTCCTCAGCATTCGTCAACAAATATTAGGGAATGTATTCACACACGCATTGAAAGATACTCACTAAAATTTCAGCCATTTGGACACTCAGTTATAGTCTGATAATTGTTTGAGTAGATCATTGTGAGTGTTTTTGTGAATATGGAAAGATCAAATATCATGCCATGATTAAACACTTGCATCTGAAAGGCAATACACCTATGCAAATTAAAACAGAGTTGGACGCTGTTTACTCTGTCCCATCATTTGCCACCATGAAAAGATGGGCAGCTGAATTAAAGCATGGTCGTACCAGCACAGTTGATGATGAGCATTTGGGATGGCGAAAACTGCCACTACATATATCATCGAAAAAGTTCACCAAATGGTACTGGATGAACAACGAATAAAAGGTAGAGAGATAGCAGAGGCTATGGGCATATCGAAAGAACGTGTTTATCATATATTAACCGAAAAATTGGATATAAGCTATCTGCATGTTGGATGTCATGTTTACTCACCTTGGACCAAAAATGCATTCGAATGAACATTTCCAAGGCCCTGCTGGAGCAGTTTAAGCAAAACGAGTCAGATTTTTTGCATCGATTCATAACTTAAATGAAACATGGATCCACCACTACACTTCTGAGATAAAACAACAGTCAAAACAGTGGACTGCAAAAGGTGAACCTGCTCCAAAAAAGGCGAAGATGTTTCCATCAGCAGCTGGGAAGGTGATGGCGACTGTTTTTGGGATAGTAATGGAATTTTATTTATAGATTATCTTCAAAAAGGTAAAACAATAACAGGAAAGTATTACACGTCATTACTTGACAAGTTGAAGGCAGAAACTGCAAAAAAATGACCACATTTGAAGAAGAAGAAAGTGTTTTTCCATCAGGACAATATGCCTGCTCACACTTCCAACAGTTTCCATGGCTAAAATTCATGAATTGCACTTTGAATTGGTTGACCACTCACCATATTCACCAGATCTGGTCCCAAGTGTCTTTTTCTTGTTTCCTAATCTTAAAGTTTTGCTTGGAGGAAAGAGATTTTCATCAGATGAGGGGGTTATCGCATATGCTAACACCTATTTTGCTGAGAAAAACACCAGCTACTATTTGGAAGGGTTAAAGAGGTTAGAGCACTGCTGGAAAAAATGTATCAACTTTAAGGGAGACTTTGTTGAAAAATAAAACTATATTTGAGAGAAAAAATACGTCTTTCTATGTTAGCTCAAAACTTTTCAGACAACCCTCGAGAATACAAAACTTACGTATGATTATCAGACACAACATTTTTTTGTGAACTTATGAACACTTCTATGTTCACAAGAGTTTATAACAAAATAGTATAATACTATAATAGTTTCCCATTAAGTATTTTTACAAAATCTATAGCATTTCAAAAGAAATTTAAGAAGACATAAAAAAATTTAAATAAACTACTCTTTCCTTTTTATAGATATTTCACCAATAAACAGCTGTTAAAGTATAGCTAAAAAAAAAAAAAAACAGAATTTCTGTACGCCTAAAAAATCATTAAAACATGCCAAATAATACCAGAAGGGCAATGTTTGAAAAAAAAGTGGTAGAATATACAAGTTCATGACAATCTGGTATGGAATGTGATAATCCTTTATGGTGACTCGTAAACATTTATAAAAAATTAAAAATATAATATTTAAATAATAAATTCAGAATTATAAAAAAAAAACACACATTACTAGAGAAAGTAAATTTTTAATGAAAATATCTTCTGCTATTCACAATACATTTCATGAAAAATAAATACATTATTATTGTCCATATTAATAATAAATGACACTTGTGTATTTAACAGATAATTACCACTTACAAAACAATAAATAATAATAGAATATATGATTTAATGTTATACCACTTATATAAACACTTTAAATACAAACTTAACATAAAATTTGCATCGATTGTAACATTTTTACAAAAAATTTATTATTTTAAACTATCACAGTTTAAATAAAAATATTATCACAATAATTTATATAAAATCAAAACAAAATCACAAGAAAATTTTATAACAATATAATTAATATATTATTAATAATTATAACTACAAATATAAATATATTATTATATCCAACATTCTGAAAGATACCTAGAAGTCTGTAATTTCATATCAATAAGTTTTATATTTTCCAGATTTCCAAGTAACAAATACATAGATTCATTGATTTAACAAAAGGAACAAAAATTATAATTTAACAGTCTGCTCTTAAATAGTTAAAAAAATTATTAATTATTATAAATAAAAAAATAAAACACAAATGCTTTAAAATGTTAAACTTCTTACTATTTTAACAACCAACACATACACAGTTTTAATAAATTAATATTTTTCCAATTTAATCTAATTATTCATCAGTTAAAGAATAAAACCATAAAAACCAAGTCTAGAGCAGTTAACCAGTAAAATATGGCCTGATTTATACCTACTCAAGATCAGCTAAATTTTTAAATGGTAAAAAAAAACCCAAAAGTAAGCTAAAGTATTGAAAAAAAGAAATATTCAAAAAAGTTTAACTGTTGCAAAGAGCTGCCTGTTAATATAAAATAAACCCAAAATGGGCATAAAGTGCTATAAGAAGTTGGTCTTCTCACACAATTCAATCCAAGAAGAATTTTGGGCTGAATTTCAAAGTTTTAATTTAATAGTGATAAATTCTAGCTGCAATGTTACACACAAAATAAAAAGGTAGATAAATTATCTACACGACACTAGATTGTACAATTTATAAATCTCAATATTTACCTGTATTTACCAATAATTATAAAACCAAATTAAAATATTAATAAATGGAAACATTTTTCTTACAATTTGTGGTAATTTACAAAAAGAATATAACTAAAATTTGGTCAGTGATTAACACCTGTCATCATTAGAAGTAAAATGTATTTCTGAATATTAGATAAATAAATGCTGTTAAGACCTCAACCATGATTAAAAAAATTAATTAAGAAAAAAAAAGTTGTGAAATACTAAATATAACTTATCAATTATAATTATAATACAGTTTTCCTTACAATTTCTTAACTATAGCAATCTCACTACTCAATATTACATACATAGTTAGTATTACATTAGCTGTCAAATAACCACATACCAGGACATACTACAGAAATCAATATTTATAATTCAACAAATAATTTTTGAGTAATAAGAAATAATAAAATCTACTTAAAATAGTTACTAATCATTTTTAAACTATTACAAATGGTGGGATGAGGAATGAACTGAACCAAGAAGCATGGTTCGGTTCATTCAAATAACATTTAATATTTTAAAAGTGACAAATACACTTTTTGTCACTTTTATTCTTACTTTTATTTGTCACTTATATTCTTTTGTATTTGTCACTTTTCATTCTTACATTAAATTCTCTTTCATCTTTACATATTTGGTTACCTACAGCATAAAATTATTAATAAAACAGAAAATACATATGACATATTTTAAAGAAAATTATTTCAATGTATAAAAAATATTTTTATAAATTATAACTGCTTACCAAAAAATATCTACATAAAGAATTAATACTTATTAAACAAGTACTAAATATACATATATATCATTCTCACTGTATATATACCACTAATCTATATGTAAATAACAATAATCTTATCAGATATGCCCTGTTAATGGCTGATCACTTGTAGAAGTATTTTTATATGGAAGATATTGATTAGAATCAGTACTTTGAGCAGATGGAAGTAATGAGTTTTTTGTTTTCCCATAGATTTTATTTCTACACCTCTGAATAAAATATAAAAGAAGAAGAGGTGCTGGTGTCATCATAGCAACAGCAACTGGTGCAACTAAAACAGAATAAAAAAAAGGTATTATAAACAATGACAAATAAATTATCTAAAATAATTTAACAAATAACAAATAATTTATTTTCATAAATAAATTAAGAATGATAAGATGATTTTGAAAATAACAGAGAAAGAAATACAAAATGGAGATCCTGGCTGAAGTAATAAATAAAGAATATGGATTATAAATCACAATAAAAAATAAGGATTCAGAGACTAAATGTTGAAAATGTTAAAATAGATAGATGGAAGATGGAGAAGATTAATACATTTTGTTAAATGGAAATAAGTAATTGATGAAAGAAAATAGGAAATTAAACAAATAACCCAGAACAGTTTTGGCTTTACAGTGCAATGTTGAACAATATACAGAACAGAAAACTATCAATGTGGTAAAAGACAAAGAGTTTTATGTAAATTTTATTTAAACATTTTCTGTTCATAAGCAAAGCACAATATTCAACACGAAAACAATTAACACAATATATAAACCAGGTCAGGAATTAATAAAGCATAATAAAATGTACTCTACTTGGGTTTTTATATGAAAAGAATTTACTAATACTGATGAAGATAAAAAAGATCAGCAGGGGAGATAAAAATTTCAATCTTTTATAATTTTTCTTTTTCAATTAGATAAACTAGTTTTGAAAATTTTTTAAATATTATTAGGAAAGTTTTAATAGTGTAAAACTGGACAAGATACATTATTATTGTTGTTTGTTGTTGTTGTTTTTGTTTGTTGCTGTTCTTCTTGTTCTTGTTGTCTGTTGTCCGTCATCGTCATCATCATCATCATCATTATAATTATTATCATTACTTAGATCCTGGGCAACATAGTAATTATTCCAATCAAAGGCAGTTTCTTTGTGGCTTAATCATCTCTTTCTCACCTCCAATTTCATACAAGCTGACAGGGCAGCTGCTTCTTTATTTAAATTTACTGAGATGGTGACTTTTTGTGCCTGTGATACTGTCAAAGGACTACTCCTTACGTGGGGTATTGGACTAAAAGCCAAAGTAATGGCTGAGCTGCCAATGAGTAAAGGCAAACCTCCTACTACCCATAACATCTAAATTAGAATAATTATTTAAACTTCAAAGTTTTAAATAAACAACAACCCAAATTGAATTAATCTACATTCCTTCTTACTTTCAATGTTTCTGAGAAGTTGAATTATTAGATACTGTAATTTGCAATTTTCTATTTTTGGTGATCAGGCAAGTATAACTTTCTGGTTGTTTACTATTTTCCTATTTAATAAAAAATTAATAATTAAAAAATTTGTTTATTTTATAATAATAATAAAAAGAAGAAGTCTTTTTAGTCTATGATTATTAGCGATGAAAAGTATTTAAAACTACAAACTTTTGAATGATACAACAAATCAAATTTAATAAAAATGTTTTCAAAATTTACATTATCAGATTATCAGTATCTCTTGCAACTATCATCAGTAACTAATGCTACTATTTTCGCCCTGGTGTCAGCTGATTTTATTGATATTTATGAGTTAGTAAGACATACATTTAGAATGTGGTAAAAATTTGCACTGAATTTGAATGTTTGTGTTTTATTTAATGTAATTCTGATGAGTATATATTAATTTCATAATGTTTAACTGTGTTAAGATGTGGTCGTTTCTGTGGATCTGTAGAATGTCAGGTTTGTTAATGTTAGTGGATTTGTGATTTTTACATGGATTTGAATACTAGATCGTGGATACCGGTGTTCTTTGGTTGTTGGGTTTCAATTAACCACACATCTCAGGAATGGTCGAACTGAGAATGTACAAGACTACACTTCATTTACACTCATACATATCATCCTCTGAAGAATTATCTAAACGGTAGTTACCGGAGGCTAAACAGGGGGAAAAAAAGAAAAGTAGATTTGTGATTAGCACCTCGATATGGCCGATTCTTAAATATATAATCTTTTTATGTACTGACTCTTTTAAGGAGTACTTTTAAACATTTGCTGTATCTTGTTTGAAGCTGCATTCTATTTGGCCAATATAGAACACGGTGCAATCAGATTTGTTCAATTTAGGTATTCCAAGACATAATGGTTTAATTATTGTATTCTGGGTGGAGTGGTCTGTCTTGATTTCTTATCATTTTGAAGGTCAGATTATATACAGATATTTAAAAATGTGTGGGCTATTTTCTCTATGTATTGTTAACATGTATTAAGGGTTTTTTTCTGTGTATCTTTATTTTTGCTTTGTGTTGAAACACAGTCAGTAAATGTGCTGTTATATCTATTTATGTGTGTAAGATTTTGTTTGTATTTGATAAAGTTGACTTCAATACTGCAAACTACTTGATCACAGCTATGTCACCTGAAGACCATATAGAAGAACTCAACACTGAAAACTATCTGGACAGACAAACAGATATAACAACACAGTCATTGATATATTGCTTCATTTTTCTCATTTGAAGAGAAATTTTAGAATTTTGTTTAGTTTTTGATAAAAGCGGAGTTATAAAAATGTTATTCAGTTTTTATTGGCTTTAATTTCATGAATTTTCTCAAAATTAAAATCTACAAATTTTTTGATGAAGTTTATATTTAATAAATTCTTGCCAATTTAAAAAAGGCATTTAAAGTTTTAAACTGTTAGATTTTGCAATTTTCTTGTAAACTATTGGAGATACAGTTCTGAGAACCGTCTTATTTCTTCAATTGTTACAAATAAGATTACAAATAAAATAATTAATTTTGTCAATAATTTGTGTCAGTAGTTTTGATGTAGCGCTACTTAACCTTTACAACAGAAATGTGCATGAAATATTTTTCTAGCCATAATTTGAAAAGAAAGTATTTCTAGACCTATTTTTAAATGAATGTTTTCCATTATTTTTGTGAGAGGAATATGCCTATACCAACTATAGGAGAAACTTCCTGAAACATTCAGCATATGGATGAAAAACTTTATAGAAACTTCATTTACTACAATACTTCTATCTTTACTGATCACTCATCCTACTGGTAATCATTCATAATGTAATTCTTCTGTTTTTTGTTCCTATGGTTACTACAAGGGTCTTTCAATAATTAAAGAGACAAATGGCAACAGCTGAAAAACTATTTCATATAAACTGAAAGTGTCTGAAGTTCAAATTGGCATCCCTGACATAGAAAATATCAGCTATTTGAAAAAATATCCATTAATATAACCTCTTTTGCTTGTTTTAAAGTGTTGGCTATGCTTGAATGCAAGAACAGCATTCAGTGAAAAGATTTTTTTCATGAAGGTGTGAAACCAGCTGAAATTCACTAGTGGATGTTAGAATAGCACATTAAAAATGGGGGGCATTAACTGTGCAAATTTTAGGTGAAGTGAACAATTTAATTTGGGCTGAGTAATTGTCACCAATTTTTATTGTAGCAAAAACTGATGGAAAATTAGCTGACACTTTGCAAAATCGTACTGATCATCTTATTTGCAAGGATAGATCCACGAAAATTTGGGACATAGCTGAAATTTGTATACAAGCACTGGCACTATTCATTCCATTTTCCATAAGTTGAATTATCGTACAACATGTTCAAGGTAGGTTCTGAAACAGTCGACTCAAAATCACAAACATCTGAATTCACATTTGTATGGAAGTTAAACAACAATTTTAGCAGAAAGTAAACGTTTTTAGATCCCAGGAAAACATTTTTAATTTTACTTTTTTACCTGCCAGGAAAAGATTCAAAAAGTACATCTCTGCCAGTAAAGCGATGCTAAAGGTGTTTTGGACAACAAGGCCCAATTTATTGCAATTATTTAGAAGAACAATGTACAATCATCAGTGAGTACTGTTGTGACATGCTAGAAATTAAAGTGAATCCTTCAATAAGGAGAAAGCATATTGTTTCTCTCTCAAAAGATGTAATTCTGCATAATAATCATTATGCTTTCAAACAGCTTCTTGAGTAAAAAGAAACAAAAAAGTCAGGTCGGAAGGTGTTGGCACATCCACATTACAATCCCAATCTTGCATCATCAGATTTTTTTTTTTGGCCCCTTAAAAAATTTTTATTCTGCAATAACTTTGGCAACAATGAGCAAGTCAAGAGTGTGGGGGCAAGAATGTCACAAAAACCAAGATGAACAATTCTTTACTAGTAGAATAAGAAAGCTCATAGAAAGAAGGGGCAAGTGCTAAATGTAATCCAGGATTAGGCTGAAAAGTAGTGTTAGTTTCATTGTCACTGAATAAATAATAATTTTCTTAGTCATTTTGTCTCTTTAATTATTGAATAACTCTTGTAATTTATGTCATTTGTATTTTTAAATGTATAAAACCAAGAACATGAAGCATATTTTTTTTGTTTAATTTGCTCTTTTATTAAAATAAATGATATTAGTACAACTTTTTTTTATCAATAGTAATTTTTTAATATTAATATTATCTATTAAACTAAGAGTATTAATATTGCTATTATATTTTTAGCATCTTATAACAGATTTTTTTTGTTTATAAACATTGTAATTTACATTATATTTATTTGTAATCATTAATCATGTATTTGTTTCTTTAACTCTGTTATGTGTATGGTTTTCCTGTTTGTATTTTTAAACAACTTGAGTTCATTTTTGTAATCTTTGCTTCATATCAATGAAAACAAAATAACGCCTTCTTTTTATCAGTTGGCCCTTGGGCCCATACAGAATAATGCTCCTACATATAGAAACAATAACTTCTTCCTGGTTTCGAAGTGGATAGAGCTGCTAATCAGTAACATTCTTTGATTAAAAATTTTTGTGACTATATATTTAATTTATATTTCTTTTCTTAATGTCTATTGTATTTGTTGTAGCTATTTACCTTCTATCAGAATAAAGTTAGTGAACTAAGATATAATTTTAATTCAACAGAAACTTTAAATTTAAAACATAATATTACAAGCATTATTATCAGTGATGATAATATTATAAACAAAGTTTACCTGTTGTAATATCAGCTTCTGGTTGTCCTAGTGAGTAACGTAGCATAAAGATAGCTACACCTGTATTTTGAATACCAGTTTCAATTGATATAGCCAAGACATCTTCAGGAACTTGTTTACATAACCTAGCAATTGTGCCTCCAATAATATAACCACATAATGGTAATCCTAACCCAGCAACTGCAATCTGACAAAAATAAATAAATGAATAACTTGAATTTACTGCAGGAGCTAGAGGTTGGGAGAAATATGAAAAAACCAAGCTACAGATATACAAAGTACATAAAAACTGTAAATTCTCCATGGGTTTATAGTTTGTTGAACATACTGAAAAAAGTTACTGTTTGTTGGAGAGTAGGAAAGGAAAACTAAAAAAAAAGTTTAAAATAATATTGAAAATATGAAAGTAGGAAATGGGCCTTTAATTTTACTGAACATTTATCCTCCCTAGGATAATAATCACAATGTGTTAACATACTCAAATCACCTTTGTGGCTGATAGAAGCATGCTTTGTCCAGATACAGATTATCATTTAATCATTTTACAAATTTTTAAAAAGAATTCATAATATTTCCTTTAGAAGCAAATGAATTCTCTCCTATATACATAATTAATTATAAAAAATGTACTTTTTAAAGGTAAAATTAGCAACCTTTTTTAAGAAAATACTTGATAATTTTAATAATTTTTATTTACCTTTTGAAATAAAAAAGGTATCATAATAAGAATCCCTACTATCTATTGTTGATGATTTCTAAATTTACTAAAATTTTACCTTATTAGCAGGGGCAAGTGATATTGATAAATTAGGAAAGTGGAAAAAAAATTTAATATCGTATTTAATAATAAATGTAGTTAAAACATTTTGTTTTACTAAAATCAAATGTTGATTTCATATCCTTAGCCAATATAACACAAAGCTGAAAAGGAAAAACACCATGGTGAATAAAGGTATTATTTTTAACAATAAATTGAAACTTAATGATTAATTGTCACAAAATACATATTTAAAATGGGGTATTCCGTTTTAATTCAACAAATGATCAGTGCATCACTATTTTTGATTTTGTTGATATTTGGTACATGATAGCTACCCACCTTGTAGTGCTCAAAAACTATTTTTTTTATATTTTTAAAAAAATTTTCTTGAGCAACAGACTATTTTCTAACTCGCCAACAGGTAAAAATAGCCATTTTTGTCACTTTTTCCATGAGCTATAGCATTCTTATTTTACATCGTACAGAAAGTCAAAAAGGGCTTTCTGGAAAGAGTAAAGATGGAACTTCATTTTACTGTACTCAAAATTAATTTTGTTACATAACTAAATCTTGTAATGTTTACTGAAGTTGTTTACAAATTGTTGGTTTTTTAAATTTTGGGCCCAAAATAAATAATGAAGGACTTAGGGTAACAGCTCTGTTTTTACCTTTTAACTCAACTTAGACTGTTAGCAAGTGTCGATTAAAAAAATTGGCCGCCAAATTGTAAGATTTTGAAAATGTCTCATTTTTGGGGCCCAAAAACCACAAGCGAGACAGATGGTAAAAATCTGAAATGTTTACAGCAGTAAGTAATTTTTATGTACTTTAAAACCATATAAAATTTATTTTGTTATTCAAAAAGGTTGACAAGTAATGAAGCCAACAAAACCGCTAAAAACATTGTTCCTTCTAACTGTAAACAACGTATTCAAAAATACTGACGTTATGTATTTTTTTCAGATTATAAAAATTACAACTAAACTCATTAGAATGAATAAATTGATAATTAATAAACAGTCACATTAAAGATGTAAATTGTCAATTGCAGAATGATACATAATAATTACAAAATTATATACAATTCAAATACATTAACAAGTTGTTCAATTCACTTTTACCTTATTTTACTCCTGCTAATAAAAGCTATGAATAAATCTTGCATCTTTTGATAACATAACTTAGTGCTCATGCCATTTTTTTATAGAGTAGAACTGATAAGTCCTCATTCATCTTTGGTGTAATGTTGTGCCCTCTTCCAGTAGTCGACAGAAAAAGCTCTGAAGGCATGAAAATCTTTAAAATATTTTCCAATTGAACCCATGTTTGATTATCCCTCAATGATTTCTTGAATGAAGTACCAGGACCCTGCGGATGGAAAAAATGTATTCGATATTGCTCTTCATTTTCATGTATTTTGGTTTCAATGACTTTGTCTAACCACCACTTGCCATTGTATACACAGCAGACAAAATTTTTACATTTTGACTTTGGTACACCTATAAAGCAATCAGAAACACTAATGTCCTTGTGTACCAATAATAACGTAAATGTTTCTGATTCAGAAGTTGCCCAGACTTTCAGAATGCATTTCTGACTTGTTGAAACATAACTGTGAAAGGTTCTTGTTTCAGGGACTATTGTGATTACCTGATAATGAGAACTGAGGTATTCTTCAGTTTCTTGAACATCTTTATTAGAGCAGAAAATAAATGTTATATTTTAATATTGTTTTTGCAATAATTGTACATTTCAGAAGGTGTAACAATTTGATTGTTGACTATCCTTTGAAGGCTTGTTTTAGTCACAGTCCTCTTTACAGTTCCACCAATACCATCACATGATCCTTTTCCATGGTACAAGGGAATAAAATGCTATTCAGCTGCGATTTCAAAATCTTATTGATAGTAGTACAAATTTATGAAATTTTTTTTGTTTTTATACTGAGCTGAGGAACCATCAGAAAAATAAAAAAAATTATTTAACTTGTGGTAACAGTGTTTTTACTTAATTTATAACTTGCTTTTGGAAGCAGAAGAATGCTGTAGTATTGTGCTTCAAGTACTCATTAATAATACAATAGCTTTGGCTTTGTAATTTTCCTTCTTTTTTAAAATACAGAAGAAATGGATGTACTGTGGCATACGTTTTTGATCAGTGATATGACTGGACTTCATTCTGTATCACAAAAGGAAAATTTTGAGAAAAGTCTCCCATTACAATATATTCACTCTCCAAAACAATTTTTCCTTTTAAATGTTGAGAAAATTAGCCTGTTTTTTTGCAAAAAACTATGCCTTTTTAGATTATTTAAATTTTCAGTAAGTTTTCTAAGTACTCTTGAAATGGAAGAATTTGGGTAGTTAGATCACAATGGTCAACAAAAACCCACTGTTTGAAGATAATTTCAGAATCAAAATCATCCCAGCTCTCTTGCAGTAATCTGAGCACTTCATTAGTGCTTGGGCATCTTTCACATTGTGACAGCATCCACGTTTAATTTTCTACATCACAAACCACGGTTGAAAGGAGAATTTGATAATCAAATTTCATTTTTAGAGCAGACAAGAGTTTTACATTTTGGTGGGTGACACAAACACATATATACACACACACACACACATATACATACACAAAGTGAGTACCTGATCCACCAGCCAGAACATAAAATTTAGGTCTTAAATCAGCAAATTTTGAAAAACCAACTTTTAAATTATGTTTTTCTTTGAAGGCTGTGTACAATTCTTTAAAGTTACATAAGATAAGCCTTTTTTGAATATTAATTTTCTTCCTGTCTACTTGTCTTACAGACACAATCCTTCTTGCCTGGCATCATTCGGCTGTGCTCATCATTCTGTTAAAATTTTTGGACACATTTAATATTAATAACATTTCCATCAATTACATGACTGAGTTTCTTTTTGCCTATTTGTGGCAAAATTCTACTTGTTTTAACAAATTGTTTAAATTGATGGGCTAAATAGTGACTAACACTAAACTCATTTTGAATTTTTTGAATGCTCCAGCTGCATAGTAATAAACTTAAAATATTAATTTATTCCTAGGTTGACGTAACTGTTTTCATTTTGGCCTTTATTTTAATGATTACAAAATGGTACTAAACTGATTTCTTCTATAGAAATATTTAAATCAAAGGAATCATTTAATTTACTGGTAACTGACTCGGCTATTTTTGTAACTTTATTTTTTTAAATTGGTTCCTTTGTGCTGCTCAATAATTTTTGAACCTTAACAGGGGAAATGCCAAGTGCTGAACAAGTTTTATTCACTGACTCGACTATAACACAGTGAGGTTCAAATATATCTTGACATTCCAATTCGCTTTCTTATCATCCTGTGGTTTTGTATTTTGTTTAAGCATTTTGAACACAGTACTCTGCCTGGAATTATTTTTAAATTTGCATTGCTTGTTGAAATTGTCAAAGATATTTCAATTGTCAAAGATATTTCTTGAAGAGAATTCTTAATGTTCTTAAACACTCTCTTGTTTAGTGTGACAGCTAAATGGGTCAGAGCAATTTTTATCATTAATATAAAAAATATTTATCTAAATATTCGGTTTTATGAAAAGTACAGATATTTTTTGTTTCAGTACATCCACTTCTTAAAGATATTAACGTTATTTGCTGTTCTGTAAACTCTAAAATATTGTGCAATACTGAAGATCTATTATAAGTTAATTTGTGACATACTGTTTCAGTGTGAATGCCAACTGAACACTCCATAATCCATTTTTATAAAATGCAAGGGTTCTTACAATAACAATACAGTTAGTATAAATTATAAGACTACCAATTACACCTCACTTTGTCATATCCCAGTTTCTCTACAGATAAAATAAAAACCTCTCTAATTAAAAAAATTAAAAATAAAAGATATCGCATAAAAGAGAAATTCACTGCTAATAAAATTACTTTATAAGCAAGTGTACATTACCTAACCACAGTATTAACACTAGCAACAACACAACATATCACACTGAAATCAAAACAGTAACTGAGCCTTCTACAATGTGGATTACACAAGCATTCATGTCCATGGATGTATATTCACTTTTGTATTTAAACATGAATTTGTGTTTATCTAGAATATTATAGGCATATCAAAATATTTTATATAGTAGGCCTACATTATTATCTGAAAAAATACATGCTGTGGATTTTTTGGATACATTATTCAAGGTTAGAAGGAATGGTGTTTTTAGTGCTATTGAAGGCTTCATTACTTATCAACCTCTGAGAGTAACAAAATAAATGTTATATGGTTTTAAAGTACATAAAAAGTACTTACAGCTGTAACAATTTCAGATTTTTTCTATCTGTCCCACATGTGGTTTTTGGGCCCCAAAAGACATTTTCAAAATCTTACAATTTGGTGGCCAATTTTTTTTAATGAACACTTGTTAACAGTCTAAGTTTTTTTTTTGAGTACTACTGGTACCTAAGAGTTAAAAGGTAAAAAAACAGTCCTGTTACCCTAAACCCTTCATTATTTATTTTGGGCACAAAATTTGAAAAAAAAAAACAACAATTTGTAAACATAACTTCAGTAAACATAAGATTTGATTATGTAACAAAATGAATTCTGAATACACTAAGATGAAGCTCCATCTTTACACTTTACAAAAAGCCCTTTTTTGACCTCAGGATGATGTAAAATAAGAATGAAAATAAAAATAAAAGAAATAAAATGTTTGAAAATTTGTTGAATTAAAATGGAATACCCCAAATTAGTCTTCATACTGAGATTAACAAGCTTAACCAATTCTTTGAATGTTGAGATTTGGCATCCTTTTTATCAAAAATATATGATGAAAACTGAAAAATATCAGGTATTTTGAAATTTATATTTAGATCAACTGGTATACTAATTATATTTTTTATGTTGAATTAATGAATGTTTGTAATTTGCATTCAACTACAAAAAGGACATTCAACCAAAAGGAGATCAGCATTAAATTGAGGGACATTCATAATCCATTACAATTCAGTATTTGTGAATTTAGAATTTACTTGCAACAAAAAACAAGTTTTTAAATCAATTTTTCTGTTGATCATGGAAGAAAATAAGAGCTTTTTTTTGGGAAGATATAATGCTGAATAATTATTTTATAGGAGCAGTTCAAAAAGTTATGATTGTTTACAAGTTATGATTTGTTTTGATTGTTTACAAGTAGCTAAAAGCAACTTACCCAAAAAATGATGTTAATACAACTTAGATACTAGTAATGAACACCCTAAAATAAACTAGGATCAAGAAAATACCCAAGTACCAAGATTTTTTCCTTCTCTCCTTCCCATTAGAAAGGCATAAATAGACAGATTTCCCCAGACACAGATGGGAAAGGAAGGAGACAGATACTGTGGAGAGTCTAGGAACATATACCATTGTATATGTTCCTCGACCATCATTATGGTCAGCTTAAGATGAAAAGTTCATTGTGTATCCAAAGCCAATGCCTTGAATAAAACTAATAGTAGAATGTAGCATTATAAAAAAATAAAAGTCCTTAAAGCACTCCTGAATCACAGAAAAAAATAGAAAGGCCGTCGAAATGGCCACTCAAGATTAACATAAATATATCATGAAGTAACAATTTTCAAAGAAATCAATATCTTTTATATATTTCTCAAGAAAAAACTTTTAGTAGTGCAATTCATATTCACTACCAGATGTACTGCATTTATAATTGTCATAATTTTGATAGCAGTTAATTTATTAATTTAAAAAATAAAAATAAATAACATTATTACTTAAGTATTAATGAATGAATAAAATTAATACTAACTTCCCATGTAAATAATTTAAATAAGTACAAGTTAGTAATAGAAGCAAATGTAATGATAAATATTAAAAGTAATGCCGAAAATGGTTTTAATATTTTAACCATTAATTTTGTAAATCTTGGACAATATACTTGAAGAGCTGCACCAATTGCTAATGGAACAACGAGACTAATAGCAGATCTTCCTATAGAACTGTATGGTACAACAAGATTTCCTTTTGCAAATATCACTCTTCCAAGAGTAAAGACCCATAAAGGCATCATCACTGAAACATATGAAAAATAGATACATTAATTTTAAAAAAATAAGTTCAATTATATCAGTAGCCTAATATGTAACACTAGCGGCTACTCGTGGCTTTGCAAGTGTACTTGTAACAATGTAACCTATAGAAATATATTTTTTTCCTATTAAAAATAAAATAAAAAGATTCATAGAAATTGGTGGTACAGTAGTACTCACTGAATAAAGAAATTTACACACTTCACAAAATGATAAACTTTTTCAAAATAACATAATTTCTTTATTTTTAAAGAAATTACCTTTAACCAGGGGGCTTCACACCCCTGGACCACCATTGGATGCTTGAACTTCATACTCATTAAAATGTAAAATTGCTCCTCTTTCGTCTGGTGTTTATTTTACCACTCCTAATTACTAGGAGGAATACACAAAATTAAATACAACAAATGTATAATAATATTTATATTGGTAAAACCAATAGATCATTTACAAAAGGATTCACAGAACATTAACAGCATACAAAAACAAAAAAGAGGTATATCTAACGTAGCTTACCATTTATTAGAATATGAACAAAGTATTACTGATTGCAAAAATAATTTAAAGATTTTGGAAGTTTGTAATAATGATAAAAAACTGAAACTATTCAAGAAATATTACATTAATAAATATAAAATTATGAACCACCATATCACATTTGATGATGAGTTTTTAATTAGAAACAATAAAAATACAATCTAACAGTTGGCAATAATGACAATAGAACAAAGGAAAATACAAAATTTTAAATATTACATCATTCAAGTCTGGACAGCAGAATTTGCATATACATTCATAATAAATTTCAAAGATTTTTAAAACAAAACAACTGTGACAAACTGACAAATAATAAAATGATATTTTTAGTGTAGTTATAGAATTCAATACCAACTGAAGATGTGGGATCATGCGAAAATTGATTATTAGAAATTAATATAGTAAGTTTAATTTATCTAATTAGTGTTTTAGTATAGTTTATATTTCTCTCTCTCTTTATATATATATATATATATATATATATATATATATATATATATATATATATATATATAAAACTTTAATATTAAATAGAGAGAGGGGGGGAGATAGAGAGGGAGAGAGAGAGCAGAATATGAATATTAGAAAATATCAAGAATCAGTTGATGAACACAGCTTATAAAACAGCTGCTGATCATACATACAACTGGCCATAGATACTGGTGAATTTTACAATTAGCCTTAAATTAAACTATAATGTACATACTGCAAATTAGACTGGTAATTTAATTTAAGCATATTTGGTATATATAAAATAAAAAAGATGAAATAATTTCTATACATTTGTAAAAAGTAAATTATGGGTAAGAATAATAAACAAATATTAATTAACATGTTTTGTTACAAATCTGTTTGGAAAGAATCACTATTGTTCATTTATTATTTTTTTATTAAAAATTAATAATTTATTAGTGTTATTAAGAGGAAACAAAATATTAAATAAAATTATTAAATAACAACTCTCTAAAAGATCTACATACTTTGTTTTGACATTGTTAAATGTTAATGCTAACAAAATCACTACTAATATATAAACAATCACCCACAATGTTGATTATATGAACAAAGACTCTGAGAACATCTGTACAACTGGGTATACAAACCCAGTATGGTTTATATTTTAAAGAGAGGAAATATTAGTTTAAAAAGAAACAAAGAATTATAAGAAAAACTAAATAAATAAACAATTAAAAGTAGAAATATTCTAGAAAGATGAAAGTAACTAAGATTAAGTCATGGTCATTTTAGGTTATAGTTAAGATTAGTTTTTAATACCTGCTGCATCTTATGGGACCTTCAGCAACTACTAAAGTACAATATTATTCTAAAAAAGTAATAATGCGAAACAAATGTAAAATTAGTACAAAATTAAAACCTTGTTAGTTGTACTTATAAGTAAGTGTGGGTCTAGAAATTCCTTAATAATTTGAACTCATCATAGCAATTCAATGGGTTAAAATATTAATATTAATTACATATAATATTTAAAAATAATTGGAAATGACAAGATAATTCAGTTTCTAAAGGGTTGTTATTAACAGATGAAACAGGGATTGAATTTTTGAAGTTGATAAATTATTTTTCAAGCAGAAATTAAATTTAATGAAATGGTTACAGGTGGATGGGAAAACATCCAGAGATTTGTTATTTTAAACACACTTAAAAGAGGAAGAGAAAAATGCACACAGATAAAATCAGTTTTGTTATACTATTGTTATAGTTAAAAAAAAAATCTGATACATGTTTTTACTTCCAACTGCTTTCTACAAACTTTTACCATTAGGACCAAAGATGTTGAAGCCAAATCCCACAGGACGGTAATCCCAACCAAAATGTTTATAAAAATAATCAAAAGTAACATAAATTACTTACAGAATGCAAAGAAAGTGCTGACAGCTGTCATTGTAATACTTAAATTTAAATTTCCACCCAGTGTAACAGTCCACATATTAGAAGCACCACCTGCTGGCGCAATACCAGTAAAAAACAAACCCAGCTGAAGGGCAGTTGAGTCTTTAAATAACAAATGTCCCAATCCAAAACTTAACTGAAAAAAGAATACAGCAAAAATATTTATTTGTAATGAATTTTATCAACAAAGTTATTTTCTAAATATTATACACCTTTAAAACATGCCAATTTAGAAAGAAATCTGTCCTGTTCTAATACAGATTGACTTATTTAGAAACATTAACAACTATTTATGAAAAAAGAACTGGATTTCAGATGTTTTTCTCTAAATTCTCAATCAGTGTACAGTAATACATAAAATAAAATTTAAAAATAAATATGATATATGTATGATTTATCTGGGATTAAGGTGTTTGGTTTTACTTAATAAAAAACTCAGCTTCAGGTTGGGCTCTTTCTATAACCACTGCACAAAGAGGTACCAAAGTCTAAAAGCCAAATTGCTTTCTTCAAATAATACAAATAATAATGGCTCAGTAATTTAAAAGTCCTTACATTCTTAGGTCAGATCCAGTAGGTACCTACCCAAAACCCATATAACATCCCAGGGAAGTTCAAGGATTAGAAAAGGGAAGATAAAACAATTAAAACCCACCACAAAATAAGAGACAAATATGCCACCCAAAGCAGAGCTTTAAGGCATCTCCACGTGCAGGTGAGAATCCTGCCTGTAATATAGGGTGTCTTTATCCAGGACGATATGACTTTATCACATCAGTGACTACACCAACTAACTAAATTAAATAATAAAATAAATTTATTTCCCTCCCAAGGAGACATCCCTAAAGAAAATCCTCATCTATTCTCAGAATTGTGTGGTATGTAATACTATTTAACTGTATTATAAACCAATCAACTAGTACTACCTCTCCGCCTACTGAAAGTTTTTTGTTACAAAGTGTTTTCTATTTTCTAATGAAAATAAGAATATTTATTTCAATATAATGTTTTATTTTATAAATTTATAATTAATTTTATGTATAATATATTTAAACTAACAGAATTTGAAAATTTCTTACAAAAAAGCTTGCTTTTTAATAAAATAATTTATAAAAAATAAAAATAAAAACAGACTTCGAAAAATAATAGTACTATAAAGTTACAAATACTTATATTTCCATTTATTAACTAAACTAGAAATATTTACAACAAATAACTATTTTTGAAGACGATGCCAACCAGCGCAAATTAAACATAGTTATGTAAAGTTAGCACCTCATCCGACCACTAGGCGACTAAACAAGATTCCCACATGTAAATTGGGATCTCAAGAGTAAATAAGAGAGAGAGCTTATGATAATACCTCATCTTGAGTTCACTACGGCATATATAATTGGTGATAATGTATGTACCTAAGCATCTATAAAGTATTTTTAAATCATATTTTTGTATGTCACACTTTATTGTTGGTATTATATTTTTGTAGATCTCATTTTGTTGTAGTAAAATTTCTATTACCAATTTTGCATTGTTTGAAGTAGGATTTGTATTACATAGATCATAGTAATCAACTTATGTTGATTGGCATAGACTTCAAAAATAGTTATTTGCTGTAAATACTTTTACTTTAGTTAATAAATAAAAATATTATTTAACTTTTTAAACCTATTATTTTTTGAAGTCTGTTTCTATTTTTTATAAATTATTTTATTTCACAATCTTTAATGATATATATATTATTATATAATTAATAATATGGGTAGGTCTACTATATTTGCTGCTTAAATGAGACAGCAATGTTTAAAAGAAAGTTGCCAAGACAGGATTGATTGTTTAAGGAAAAATAAAGAAAGAAATGCCATGAATAGTTACGCAGAGACAATGAGAATGTAGACTCTCACAAATGAGAACGTACAACAGTCAATTCTTACGGATTGAAAGTTTAGAGAGTCATACTCATCATGTCAGTTTAATACACAAATGAATGTCAAATGAAATGCAAGAGCAACATTCTCAGCACCTTGGCTTGACATACGAGGAATGACAGTAACCAGAAGCTGTACTTATAAAATTTGATGACAAGAGTCCTAGAATGAAAGATGATGATGGTTGCATAGCAATTTCACCAGTTTGTACAACATTCCAAGTGGCAAATGGATACAGAGATATCGAGTACCTCTAATATTAAGCTGCACTGTAACTGTTCACAAACTGCAGGGTACAACTCTTGACAGGGAAGTGATAGACATTGGTAAGAAAAATTTTACCATGAGGAAGACCTATGTCATTCTTAATCAAGAAAGAAATGCCATGAATATTTTCACAGAGATTAAACAATGATAATATAGGCTGTTATTAATATCCTAGAATTCAGGGAACAGAGCAACAAGGTACTGATACGAGCAATCAATGGCTAAGGGTGTCAAACCATTTGGTTTTTTTGTTATTTTTCCTAAGGTTATCATTTGATTTGGTTAAAATTTATATGGGACCATTCCATAAGTATACTCTTTCGATTAAAAAAAAATTATCAAAATTGGTTAACTACAATCAGAGATATTGCGTAACATAAATTTAAAAAAAATACAGTCAAATGGACAACCTCCTCCTTTCCTGAAGTTGTTTAAAAAACGAAAAAATAGTAGCTAGTCAAGTCAATCAAAGATAGAGATATTATACAATTAAGCCACGATAAAGTAGTCCCACCAACATCTACAGTAACCTAGGTAAGTTCAATATTAAGAATTAACCTTCAATATACCTGTACTAATCTTCAGAGTAAATGTTAAATGGTTTCCACCAATAGCTAAACACTTGTGTGCACGGTCTAACAAATGCAGGTATAGCTGCATCAATTCTGCCGGGGTAATACTGCAATGCACTTCCTGATATTGTCCTTCAGTTCATTGATTGTGTGTGGATTGATTTGATACACTCATCCATCTCACTGTTCACTCAGAAGTAAACAGTACATGAACACAGGCAAGTGACCTCCCAGACGTGTGCCAGGTTGCCTCATCCTGCTGGAAAAACCAGTACTCATGTTCTTCTTATATCAGCTGTTGAACACTCATGTAAAATGGTCAGGAAGACATCTGTGTTGACTGTGGTGTCGATAAATACTGCACCAATAACATGCGTGGCAAGCACAGAATACCACACACCTACCTTCTCATCATCTAAGGGTATTTCATGTATTAGGTGCAGATTTTCTGATACACAATACCTGCTGCTTTGGGCATTTACATGTCCCGATAAATGAAGCCATGCCTCATCTGAATTAATAAACATAAATGGATCCACTTGATCATCTGCAATCATATTCAACAACCAACAACAAAAGTCACATGTTCTCCTAGTCTACTTCCTTCAATTGTTCCACAACTGCAATGCGGTACAGTTTTAACTTAAAACTCTTCAGGACACATCTGCGGATTGTTCTACTCCCCTGACCTGTTACAAGAGTTTTCTGATAAGCCTTTTAAGGACTACTAGCTTCACTTCAGAAATGTATACACAAAGTTCCAGAATGCAGACAGATAGTGCTCTGTTGTTTAGTGCATTTATGACAAATTCCATTTGGCACCATTTCTTCACCAATTTCTAAATGCTGCATTTAGCTGGAATGGGACAATTAGGAAACACTTTACAAAATAACTCCTGCATTTCCTTCAAAGAACCAGTTCTTATGTACGACTCTACAATATTCACTCACACTGATATTGAATGCATCATTAATGCATACACAACAAAAGATACCTTGCCTTCTCAATCTCAGCAGACTACTGACAGTTGGAGCATGGAAGGGATGGAAGGGAGGTACAATCACATGACTGTACAAAAACACAATTAAAATATTTGCAATTTTGGCTCCAGAAGATCTTTTCAGAACTACAAAGGTTGTTTAGTAACTGAAGAGACAATTGACTCAAAAAAATTACTATTTATTCAATGACAATGGAACTAACACTACTTTTCAACATACTCCTTGGCTATACTAAGGCACTTGTTTTATCTTTCTGTGAGTTTTCTTATCCCAGTACCAAAAAACTTTTCACCAAGGTGAACAATTCAGCAAGAACTGTATTCTTGACCTGATTATTACCGTTGCCAAAGTTGGTGCAATATAAAAACTTTTTGAGAAAACAAAACAAAACAAAAAAAAATCTGATGATGTGAGATCAGGACTATAAGATGGATGTGGAAACACCTTCCAACCTAACTTCTGAAAAGCTTTCTGTGTTTTTTAAGTAGTATGGGCGTAGGCATAATCATGCAAAAGAATTGCTCTTTTAAGAGAGAACCAGATAGTTTCCCCTTTATTACAGATTTTCTAGCATATCACAATACTCACTGTTGATTATGCATTTTTCTTCCGAACAATTACAATATATTGGGCCTTTCCCAAAAAAAATGTTAGAATCACTTTACTGCTCGACATGCTGGTTTTGAAATGTTTCCTGGTGGGTGAACTTGGATGTTTCCATTAAAAACTCTGATTTTTGAATGAACTGGCTCAAAATAATGAATTCAAGTTTAATCACAAGTTACGGAATCTATAAAACCATTACCTTATGCTAAAAACTCTTGTTTAAGTTCCATATAAATGCGACTTCAGGTGTCTGTGATTTTGAATCAACTGTTTCAAAACCCGCTTCAACATATTTTAAGGAAATTCCACTTCCAGTACTCGCATTACAATTTCAAATTTTTATGTGTATGTCAATTACAAATAAGATCTTTAATGTGATTTTGCAAAGCTTCAGTCTAAATGCTATAATGAAAATCCACTGGTCTGCTTCAATGAAAATCAATGATACATGTTCAGCATGATTTAATACACTAATAAAAATTTTCATGGTTTCAAAATGTGTTCTTTATCATATGTTTTAACATCTGCAAATGAATTTCAGTTAGTTTATATCTTCAGAATACAAAACTCCTCACAGCATGCTACTGCTCATCCATGGAACACATTTTAAGCAGAGCTAACATTTTGAAATAAACAAAAAAATGTTATAAATGTGGAAATTCTTTTCTAACAGTTTTTTATTTTATTTATCAGAGCTACCAACTTGAACAATAAGACAGTTTCATTTTATTCAAATAAATAGTTTATCTGCTATTGCCATTTGTCTATTTAATTATAGAATAATCTTCATTTGAAACAATTCCTTCATAGAAATGTTGCAAATGACACTTTGTTAATTGTACAGTTGTTAAAATGGTTAGGAAACCTGTTAATATCTGATCAACTATGTTGGTCTGAACTGTGTTTGTTTAATAGAGATTTCATGTATTAAAAGTGTGTTAAAATTTTTAAATACCTTAAAATCATAAAATCACAACAAAACTAAAAAATATATATACTTACTAGTGGCATAACAAAAAAGTGACAAAGTATTCCAATTGAAGGTCCAACGGGTCGTCGTAGCACTTGTTTCATAACATTCCAATCAAGTGCACAACCAAAATTGATATACAAAATTGATACTAACACAATTACAGAAATGACAAATGCTTTATCTATTAAGCGATCCTTTCTTACAACGGTAATTTGCACACTCTGTTCTGATTCACGAATTTCTGAAAAAATGAGAAAGAAAATTCTTAATCTTTTCAGACTAGGAGATTGTGTCTGTTATTAAAGAAAGCATAATTAAAAAAAAGAAGTTAGTTCTAATAAATAAACAATTTAACACTTCTTTTATTTAGCTCATGTGTTGTACAATAGTTTTTAAAATTTATGATAAGTGGTTTTTCTATGCACTTTTACAAACACTGTGTAATAAAATCATACTAATCAAATGATCAACTGAAATAATTAAGCACTACAAAGAAAAATTTAATATAGCAGCTGTTATTTTTTAAATATCTACAAATTGTTTATTTGTAATAAAACTCAGTAATTTATTTATTTTTATAAAATAGGGCAGTGCAGGAAACGACTACACTGTCAGAACAGATATTACATCAGCAATACATGCTATTATTTATTTTTAATTAATGCGCCAAAGAAAACAACTACAGATAATATTTGTAAATAATATTTTATAAATTAAAAACTTCAAATAAACTATGAACTACAAACAGAACTACCATAGCTGGCAGATAAGTTAATACTTTCATTTTCCTTCCTATTAATTATCCAAATTCATATTCTCATTAACAACAGTAATCTTTCATTTAAAAATATATTGTAAAATATATTATGTCAAAAACATTTTGTTGTTAACTGCAGCAACAGGAAAAAGTAGAAGAAATTATTCAATGGCTAAAAGTGTATTTTTATTTTATTTAATAATTTGCCTCATTATTTTCATTTTCAGTTATTTGCAATATATTCAGTTATTTATAGTTTTAACTATCGTGAAAATAACAGAAATAAAACACATTATGTAAACTTACTTAAACGTCATATATATATATATATATATGTATACAATAATAATAATAGTAATAATTTACAGCTAATAATTATTTAGTAGAATTTATAATAATTTAAATCAATAACATCTACATATTCAAACCAAATTCAAATTGAGGAACAGCTCATAACATTTAATCTCATTACTATTACAGTAACCTCTTAATTTTTCATAACTAAATTATATATCTTCAGTTTTTAGAATTAAGTATACAGTATCAAAGAGTATAAAAGTATACAACAAAAGATAGAGATTATCTTTGAAAGAAATAGCCAAACTTCTTAACTATTCTATGATGCCAATGCAGTTTTCAAATGAAGTGGATTTAAATATTGTTTATATGTATGATTTTTATAATGGAAATTTTCACGCTGAAACATGTAAAGAGAAAAGTTCCTAAATGCAAAAGTTTTCTTCCACCATTCGTAATAAACATCTGAGGGGTCATTCAAAATTGCTTGCTTCAATGAAAGCCCCAGAAAACAACCAATGCTGAAAAAAAATTATTCAAATGCAGCATAATCTTCAAATCAGCATAATAAATAAAGATTTTGCTTTAAACAGGTATTTCACATATAAAGTACAGAGAACCCTAAATGTGAAGAATTTTAACCTTTTATTTGCAAATCATCTAATATATTACATCATGTGAATTGGCAGATAGATTAATTTTTAAAATCTGGTCCAAGAGAAAAAATATTGTAAATTCAAGTTTATTCACTGAAAAATCTATTTTTCTACTATAGGTGAATTAGAAATTCATATGAAATCAATACTATCAACTAACTTTCAAAATTAATTTTATTTCAATCCATGAAATCGTATGAACGAAGGATAAATTAATTGTAGCAATCAAGAAAATACTTCAGGATTATCTTGGAGGATATGATGAAGAATTTTTAACCAAGACAAACATCAATCCTCTTACAAATAGAAAGTGTTTTTAACTTGGTGTGCACCTCTGAATATTGTTTCATGAAGTTAGACAGCATTTAAACCTGACTTATCCAGAGTTAAGTCTGATAAGGAGGCCAAATTACAATTAATTAATGGTAGGCCAATGCCTGCAAGAGATCTACTGATCTAAATTCTCTCAATTACCTGAGGAACATATACAAGAAGTAGTTTAAAAAATTAAATTAAATTCAAGAAAAGAATTGCTGACAAAATTTTGAATGCAACTGAGCTTTAATTGACACATTAGTTTTTGTAAAAACAAAATCACAGAGATTTTGGATAGTGTCTTTCCAAATTAAACAATCTAATTAAAATAATTCAATTAAGTAAATTTGAATGATTTTAAATATCAGTAATAATGATATTTATTGTTTAGAATTAATTTTTTTTGTTCTTCATTTCCAGTAGAGATTGATTTTAAAAAGTTTGTAAGTATTTTATTTAGCTTACTTGAAGAAATTTTCTCATAATTCTCAACTGAAATTATCAAAAGTTCACTGAAATGTAATAAAGTTCATTTAATCCAGATATAAAAGAGAGTTTTAACAAATGTTACACTGAATTTTAAGATAACGTCAAATATTAATGAAAATATTGCTTTGAGATCCTCATTTTAAAAATTTGTAAATCATAGTACACTTAAAACAATAAAATCTGCCTATTGCTCTCTCTGGATACTTCATTTACTATCAGCTGGCCTAGGTTATAATCAGGTAAAGCTGGAGCTTCAAAAAAATATCACAGGTAGCAAATGATCACAGTCCATCAATTATATCCTGTTTTTTAACTGATATAACTTTTAGAAATCAATGCTAAGTATAATTTTTTATCTAATTACATTCTAAGTAGTCCAACTGTTAGTACTAAACAGGTCGCACTCCCTTATATAGCAGCCTGTATAAATAATGAACAATTATAAATTGTTTATTAAATAATTCAATAAACTTACCTGAACCTTCTTCAAGAACAGCTTTAATGTTGGCATAACCCAAAAAATTTGCACTGACATTAAAAATAGATGAAAAAGATAAATCATCATCAAGTGTAACAGTTTTTAGTACAACTGGAGAACTAATTATTGAAACAACATCTGGGTTATCACTTTTTAAATAGACTTTTCCATAATTAATATCATCCTGTGAAACTTTTGATGTTAATTTTATAAGTGCTGTATCATACATAGAAATATCAGTTAACTGTGGCGGAGTGAATTTTACATTCCATTTTGTTGCAGAAACTTGCATAACTTTACACGACATGAACCATATTGGAAGTAATACGATCAGGTACATTATTATTGTATGGAATGGCCATAATGGACACATGATTCCTGTAAAAAAAAAAAATAAATTAAAAAAATGTTAGATTTAACAAGTCAAAAGGTTTTAACAAAAAAACATATAAGTTGTTAAATTTTCTTAAAACAAGTTGATGAATTTTAGAAATTTGTTAAAATTGTTAAGAAGTCAGAAACAAATAATATAATTCCACTTATTTCATTTTAATCTTCAACATTATTAATTACAAGAAATTTTGTCATAAAATTATCTAACTGCAACTTATATTAGAATACTTGTGTTTAATCTGTTCAATGTTTGCTTCACTAACCTCAACTAAATTTTTCTTTAATATTTACTACAGCATTGCACAGATATTACATCATTTTATTTTACCTCACTTTTACACCCATTATTTTTCATCACATTTGTTTATATCTCCCTTCTCTACTGTTAACATCACATGAATATAGTTTATACATTCCAATAAATTTCCTCTACTAAAATCACAGTCAAGATTTTTTCAATAATATTAAACTATGTTAATAAATAACTATTTTTCTTTCAAATTTTTGTAACTTTTCAATTCTTAAAAACATTTTTTTTACTTTCCCAGCTAGCAACATATGCTGCTACTTCAGCTGTAGCTGTAACAGGAAAGTATATACATCACTCAAAAACGATTCAAAAATATTAGTCTTTTTTTAAGCTTCATGCCTTAAAGAGACATTAAAAAAAGCTTTTTCAACAAAAAAATAAATTTAAATAGATTGTAAATAAACTAAAAAAAAAAAAATGTACTCCAATGCTCCTAAGTTCAAAAATTTGTTTTTGTCAGACAGAGGTTTATGCTTAATGTCTATATATGTATGTTAGCCTAAATTTGGTCTCATAAGTCTGGGGGTCCTGTTGATTGATTTTCTTCAAACCTGATAGACAGGTACTACCTTCAGGAACCTACCTACCTTTGGGTAAGAATGCATTAAATTTTTGCAATAACTGGAAAAAGGAGTGGGGATATTGTGGCTGAAATAAAATCTCAAATCTTTACTGTGTCACTTTAGCAAAAACTTTTCTTACAAAACATTAAGTTTTTTTTCAAGATTACAAATTACCAAAACGTTTTATTTAATATTATTTAATAATTAAATGACTTTGTATGTTTTTCTTTTTTTAACTATATCTTCTCCCTTTATGAAGACCTTGCTGCTGATGGCGAGGGGGCTTCAGTGGTCAAGTGACACAGAGTAGCTGGACCAAAGGTACAACCATATCAGAAAGGCATCTGTTGAGAGCCAGACTAAGGAATGATTCCTGAAAGAGGGCAGCAGCCCTTTCAGTAGTTGTTAAGGGCATAGATCAGGAGTTAAATGGCCATATCAACATCACTCAATCTTCTTAGTATGGCGCAGCTGAAAGAAATGGAAAACTACAGCTCTTTTTTTTTCCAAGAAATGTAGCTCTCTGCATTTTCATGCAACAACGATAGAGGCGCCTCTCCTTGGTAAAATATTTCAGAGGTAAACTAGTCTCCTGTTTGGATTTCTGGGTGGGAACTACTAAGGAAGGGGTTACCAGAAAATAGTATTCTACGAGGCAGAGCTTGGAATGTTAGAGGTCTAAAAAGGTTGGTAGGTTAGGTTGGTAGGTTGTAAATGTAGTAGGAATTAGCGAGATTTGCTGGGAAGAGGAAAACAACTTTTGGTCAGGTCGTTTTAGATTAATTAACTCATCGTCAAATAAAGGGCAGGCAGGAGCAGGTTTCATAATGAATAAGACAGGGAAAATACCCCATGTCGTGATGAACAAGAAAATAGGAAAGATGCCTACAAGTGCCCAAGATGATGATGAGGTAGTGTGTATACAAAGAAATTGACAAAGCAATTAAACACATAAAAGGGATGAAAGTCTAATAATAGTTGGATATTGGAATGCATGCATCAGAAAAGGCAAGGAAGGAAATACTGTGGGTGAATACGGGCTAAGCAAAAAGAATGAAAAAGAGGACGGAATTATTTAGTTTTGCACGAAGTACGATTTAGTAATTGCGAACACCCAGTTTAAAGATCATAATAGAAGAATACACACATGGAAAAAGCTTTCTGATACTGCAAGTTATCAGATAGATTATATCATGGTTAAACAAAGATTAAGAAATAAACTCGTTGACTGCAAAGCATATCCAGGAGCAGACACCGATAGCGATAATTTAGTGATGAGATGTAGATTGAGGTTTAAAAACCTGAAGAAAAGGTGTCAGATAAATCTGTGAAATTTAGAGAACCTTGAGGAAGAGGAAGTAAAGAAGATTTTTAAGGAGGGCATTGCAAGAGATCTGAGTAAAAAAGATAAGGTAGAAAATATAGAAGAATAATGGAAGAATGTTAAACAAGAAATTCTTAACTCAGCAGAAGCGAACTTAGGTGGAACAAAAAGAACTGGTAGAAATCAGAGGATATATTGTAGTTGATGGATGAACATAGAAAGTAAAAGAATGCTAGTGATGAAGAAAGTAAAAGGAACTATCGAGCAATTAAGAAATGCTATAAACAGGAAGTGCAAACTGGGGAAAGAAGAGTGGATTAAAGAAAAGTGTTCAGGAGTGGAAAGAGAAATGAACATTGGTAAAATAGACGGAGCATACAGGAAAGTTAAGGAAAATTTTGTGGTACACAAATTAAAATCTAACAATGCATTAAATAAAGATGGTACATCAATTTATAATATGAAAGAAAAGGTTGAGAGGTGGGTGGAGTATACTGAAGAGGTATATGGAGGAAATGAATTAGAAACTGCTGTTATAGAGGAAGTCGAAGAGGTTGAAAAGGGAGGTACAATACTGAGATCTGAATTTAAGAGAGCATTAAAAGATTTAAATGGCAGAAAGGCTGCTGGGATAGACGGGATACCGGTAGAATTACTGTGCAAGCAGGTGAGGAAGTGATAGATCGATTATACAAACTGGTGTATAATATTTACGAAAAAGGGGAAGTTCCATCAGACTTCAAAAGGAGTGTTATTGTCATGATACCAAAGAAAGCAAGAGCAGATAAAGGTGAAGAATACAGAACAATTAGCTTAACTAGTCATGCATCAAAAATCTTAACTAGAATTCTGTACAGAAGAATTGAGAGGAGAGTAGAAGAAGGGTTAGGGGAAGACCAATTTGGTTTCGGGAAACGTATAGGGACAAGGAAAGCAATTTTAGGGCTCAGATTAATAGTAGAAGGAAGATTAAAGAAAAACAAACCATCATACATGGCATTTATAGACCTAGAAAAGGCATTTGACAACGTAGACTGGAATAAAATGTTCAGCATTTTAAAAACTTAGGGTTCAGCTAACATTTACAGGAACCAAACAGCAACAGTAATAATTGAAGAACATAAGAAAGATGCCGTAATAAAAAAGAGAGTCCGACAAGGATGTTCCCTACCTCCTTACTTTTTAATCTTTACATAGAACTAGCAGTTAATGATGTTAAAGAACAATTTGGATCCAGAGTAACAGTACAATGTGAAAAGATAAAGATGCTAAGATTTGCTGATGATATAGTAATTCTAGCTGGGAGTAAGAATGATTTAGAAGAAACAATGAATGGCATGGACGAAGGTCCTATGCAAGAACTGCCGCATTAAAATAAAAAAGAACAAAATGAAAGTAATGAAATGTAGTAAAAATAATGTAGATGCACCATTGAATATAAAAATAGGAAAAGAAAAGATTACGGAAGTAGAAGAATTGTTATTTGGGAAGTAGAATTACTAGATGGTTGAAACAGGAGCGATATAAAATGCTGAATAGCAGAGGCAAAATGAGCTTTCAGTAAGAAATATAATATGCTTACACCAAATATTAATTTAAATGTCAGGAAAACATTTTTGAGATTATATGTTTGGAGCGTAGCTTTATGTGGAAGTGAATCTCGGATGATTGGAGTACCTGAGAAGAAAAAATCAGAAGCTTTTGAAATGTGGTGCTATAGGAAAATATTAAAAATAAGATGGGTGGATAAAGTGACAAATGAAGAGGTGTTGCAGCAAATTGATGAAGAAAATATACATATTAAAACATATAACATATTTAAAAGAAAAAACAGATTTATAAGCCACATATTAAGGCATCCTGGAATAGTCGCTTTGATGTTGGAGGGACAGGTAGATGGGAAAAACTGAGCAAGCAGGCAATGCTTGGAATATGTAAAACAAATTGTTAGTGATGTAGGATGTATACTGAAATGGAACAACAGGCACTAGATAGGGAATCTTGGAGAGCTGCATTAAACTAGTCAAATGACTAAGACAAAAAAAAAGGAAAACCTATATCTTGCTTCAGAAAATGAGTTAAAGGGAGCTTTTGCATCTATACTTTCTACATCGATAGGCCTTCAAACCACTATAAAAATCTTTGCCTGCAGAAATGGTCTGTGGTAAACAAATTTTTTTTTTTTTTTAATTTATTTTAAATTTAATTCCATACTGCAAGTTAACCATTGCATTTAAAATGTAAAAATCTTAATTTTTTGATAGGCCTTACTCTTTAGTATTTCTTGAAAAAAAATTGACCATAAATTTTCATCCCTTCATAGAAAATAACAATTGTTTATTTAGAATTATGGCTGTATCTTTGTATTTATAAACAATTTAAAAAAATTATTTTTTTAAATTTATTACCACCACTTTTTATAGTTTTCTTAAAAATTAATTTTATCCAAATGCTTTCCCTTGAGTATGGGAGCCTCAAAAAAATTTTTTTTCCCCATTTTCAAATTTTTAATGCCCGAAACATTATTTTATTAAAAAATCAAAATTAATTATTGAGTTAAAGATACAATAGAGTTTAAAATGACTGAATTGAAAAAAATTAATTGCATAACTTGACCAGCTTAGCCAGTTAAGTTATTCAATTCAATACCGCTTTTTTCAATATGTTTTTTTTTAAAGGGAAATTTGTTATCTAGATTTAAATAAATAACTTTCCAAGAATTTTATTTAAAGATTATTTATAAATAAGCATACGATTTTTAAAAACATTTTTATGTGAAAATTCCGAACAGTGGAAAATATTGTAACTTATATATAAAAATAAGAAAAAACTGAAAAATCAGGTATTAAAAAAAATTAGTACACAGGTGCATTGTTAAATCATAATTTATAGAGTGATAGAAGAAATGAAGTCATTAAAACCTACTATTATCTGTATTCTGTAGAATAGCAGTAACGTATTCTATTTCATTCTAAAGATGATTCTCTCTAATCTAGTAATTTGGGAACAGTCTCTAAAATTAACAGCTTAATAATTTTAAAAAAATACTTTGAACCAATCAAGAGGATTACAATAGAAAAACTCAATTATAGTTAACATTCTCCCAACAATTACTTAAATAGATATCCGACACAACCAGAGCAATAATTTAACAGCATTTTAAAGTTTTAAATAACCCTATGCAAAGTGACTAGAAGTCACTATTTAAAGAAAATTAAATTAAATTTGTTAGAATAAAATAAAATGATCAGTTAATATATTCATACATTTATAAAATTGTCATTATCTGAAATTTGATTTGCCATACTGCACATTCCCTTCTGACACTGACAAGAAGTCTTATTATTGAGCAATCACAATTTACACCTTAACTACATTAATGTCATAAATAGTTATGAATATGCTACTTGTTTACCAAACAAACTGACATGGGAAAATCTATAAAATGATTTAAAGGCTGTAGCAAAAATTATTTGCATTTATTTATTACAGACAGTGTGAAGTAAAGATACTGCACCACTGTATCAAAAAAAACCTGGCAAAGGGCATAACTTTCCTGCCTATTAATAGTAAGAATTAAAAGAGCTATAGTAAAAAAAAAAACTGAATATATATTTTTTGGAGGTGAAGAATAAATTAAAAAAATTTTTTTTCAAAAATTGCTTAAATTTGCTTAAGTAAGGTTTTCTTTAAATTTAATATTCCCTTCAATAAAGGCTACAATAAGAAAACAATTTTTTTTTTCAAAACAACTTTTCCGCATTTTAGGGTCTATAATTTTAAAAAAAATTGTAGACATTTCTTGATAGCTTTTATTTGTAGTTTGAAGTATAGACTATCAAAAAATTTTTGAAAAATATTTAAACTGGAGGGAGATGAGGATAAGAACAAAAAAATAAGCATACATTTCATTTTAAGAGGTGAGAGTTGATTTTTTGAAAAAAAGTTATTTTTATTATTATTTATACACACATTGTAGGTAAATAATTTGCTTTAATAAGATTTTCTCTAAAGTGCCTCTGCAAAAAATTGAAATTGGATAGAATCTAAATTTTTTTAAGAAAATTAAACACATAAAATTATTAATTATTAAGGTTACAAAAATCATATTAATACAAGCAACATAATACTGTGAAACATTGTATATTATTGTGTTATTATAAAAACACTAAATGACTGTTATACTGTATCTGGTACATAGTAGTTTTAAATATTATTACTACTTATTACAAATGAATTTTATAAAAGTAACGGAAAAAATACAATTTTAAAATATGCTCAAAAAATTAATTATCCTTAAGCAAGAAATGTACACAATCACCAGTGGGTGAACAATTAACAGTTCAGTTAGATACTCCCACATGCTATACAATTCTAGAAATAAATAGTCATTTCTTTAGAAACAATGTAGCCGCATTTGGGTGGCTTTAACTTGTCAGAAAAATATTTTTTTTTACAACACACATTTATTGGCTGAAAACAAAATCATTCATCAGCCATTCACATCTATATAAAAGTGCACCGATTTCTGAATTCTGCACTTGATCTCTGAAATGTAAATATAATTGGGAATTGTTCTGATGTATGCAGGACCAGCTCAATATTGAGTAATGGGACCACCAGCTCTCAGCCTTTAGAGTGATTTCAGCGACTCTGTTTTATAACAGGTTGCTGTACAATAGATAACAGCTGAAATACCAATCAAATAAAATTGGTCTTCATAGTCCTTTCTAAAACAAAAGTAGAAACAATGTACAGACCAGCTAGCCAGCAAGTAAACTTATACACGTCCTCACTTCTGAAATTATTTTACAAGTTTTGGAATTATAGTCTTGCAATCCATATAAAATACATATTTGTAAAGATTCCATAATACACAAATTTAAAAAAAAACAATATAGTTTCTACTTTATAACGATCAGAATGACCCAAAAAGATATACATTTAATATAAATTACATAGTAAAACTGTTTCAACCAACAACTTCAAGTAAAATAGAAAAAATATCTATGAAAAGACAAACTATAATGCTAGGTTAAGTAAACAACATAAATTAAACAGCTCTGAATTTTTTTTAAGGAGATTAGGATTACTTCAAATTAAAAAGAATTATGGATTAGTTAAAAAAAAATCATAAATTGAATTACATTTACTTCTGATATAAAATTAAGTATGTATTGAAAAAATACATAAAATGAAAGTATAAAAAAAACTGTTACATTACAAAAAAAAAATGCATTAACAGTTTTATACTAATAGTTAAATCAGTTTTACAGAAAAAAACACTAAATATAATTTATCACTCATAAGATAGAATCGTATCTATGAAATGAACTTAAAAAAAGACTTGGCAATAAAAGATCAGTACACCTTGTATACTTAAGTTTAAAATAAAACAAACATTATTACATTTTAATCTATGTATTTTTACTCTCATTATGAGCAACTGTGTACATAAAGATATATATGTATATGTATACAAACAAAATCTCAAATGACATCAACCAGAATTAATCTTTTAGAAATTCTTCTACAATAAATTTTTAAAAAACTTTGTAGATAAGAAAAGAAACTGCATTATTTATACTAATTAACGGATGATTTCAACGACTACCAGGTTATTTTACGTTATTATAAAATTACACCACAGAAGAATTGGTTTGTTGTGTAAAATATGTAACTTGTATATTACCAGTAAATATAAAAAAAAAAAAATCATTTGAAAACAAAGTGTTCAAATAAATATGATGAACTTTATAAAAATTTCAAAATTAATAACAAAAAATAACTTTTATTTAAAAAAATCCAGCATGACACTTATAACTTTCAATTCCACATGCTGGTTTAGAATTCAATATTGCATAACTTAACACAATAAAGTATGTAATGCAGCATTATGTAAGAGCTATCCAAGAGTCAGGTATAGCTGACCATGAAAATAATAAATGCAAATCATTTAAATAATACAGAGTGATTCAGGGAAACAGGAAATTTTGAAATCTGTGTTGATAACCCCGGACAAGTGTCAGCACTGAATAACATATAGAAGCCAGTTCTGCCACCTTTTTTCCCCTGTTTAGCCTCTGTGATCTAGTATTCAAATCCATATAAAAGTAACTGCCTTTACTAGGACTTGAACGTTGGAACTCTCAACTTCAAAATCAGCTGATTTACGACGATGCATTCACCACTAGACCAAGCTCATGCCACCTGGCCATTTACTTATCATGGATACTTGGAGTGGTGCTTTCACCATCAAAACTTTTTATAAAAATGACAAAGGTGGCTCCATGAAGAGAATTTCCCTGCCAGTTCAATTTAAGGCACCACTTTAAATTTAAGATCGTGTACTGTCATCAACACATGCAATTGGAATAAGTTATGGGAGCTGTCAAGTGATCAGCACAAACAAACCACAGTTTTGTAAAGTGTGTGCCAAATGGGTACATAGATAAAACAAATATGTGCCAAATGGGTACATAAGATACAAATGTACGTAGATAATGTAATTCTAAGGAAACAGGCTCAGTAATGAAAAAACCTCCAGGCAGTTTGCAGACCTTTAGTAGACCAGATAATATTGAGACAGACGCTCAGTCTGTCTCAATATTATTCTCCATAAGAAACACACACCATTCAATTCTTTGTAATGCAGTGTCTTTACAGTTGCATCATAGTTTAAGTGCTCAAAGAATACTGTTACAGGATTTACTTTACCACCCATATAAGCTGCAGAACTGAAACTAAACCACCCAATGTACCATCGATTCTGTGAATGAATGCTTGTAAAGATAAATGAGTACAATAACTTTCTTAACAAACTGTGGATGTCAAACAAAACCAATTTCTACCTGAACGGATTTGTAAATAAACAAAATTTTTGTTTTTTGGCACAAGAGAATACTACACTGGCACCTGCTACACAGCAACAAGATTACTGCTTGGTGTTCTGTGTCATCATATGGCATAATAAGCACTTATTTTTTTGAAAACTAGGATGGGGCCTCAGAAGTACAATCACATTAGATCGATATATTTTCATGCTGAAAAACTTTGTTGTACAAAACCTACAGATTATTGACAATGTTTGGTTTCTACCAGATGGATCGACACCACACACAGTATGAATGTTGACAGTTGATGTACACTAATTTTTTGGCAACCAGGCAACCATATAATTTCAATAAATGGCCTCCCATGTCTTCTGATTTGTCAACGTACGATTTATTCTTCTGGGATCATTTTAAAAGCAGAGTATAATGGTCAACCTGCTGCAACAGAACTAAAAGCCAACATCCAAACACAATTGCTGAAATTCTTGTTGAATTGTTGCGTCAAACCATTCATAGTTTCACTACACGATTGCAGGAATGTCTATGCAGAGATGGAGCTCACCTGCAAAATGTAATCTTCAAAAAATAGGTTTTGTGAACCGGTATATATTCATAAGTGTATGTTTTCTCTATTTAAATGTTATAAATAAATTTAACATTTTTCATATGAATATTCTAATTTTAAAAATTTCCGTTTCCCTGAATCACACCTGTACATAATATAATGATTTTAACTGAAAAAATTGCAAATTAAACAATTTTAAAATATTACCAATAATTAAATGATCTTACACTTAACGAGTTCTTTACTGTACCAATAATAATGTTTTTTTTTTTTAAGTCAGAGCTAGATAACAAAGGAATCCATGTGAAATGTACTGCAACTTTTAGTAGACCTTTTGTAGAAGTGAAATAAATGAGGAGAAAAGGAAAAGCAGAGGGCTGTATGAAATACAAATTGAACTGTTCAAAGCACTAAGAGAGACACAAGAAGTGTTGATACTAGAACAATGCAATGGAATACTTGAAGAATGAAAGTAGCCAGAGGACTTTCAGGATACAATAATGCTACCAATAGAAAAAAAGATAAATACAAAGAAATGTGAAGAACACAGGATGTTAGCCTAATATCACATGCAGCTAAGGTACTTTTTTTTTGTCTTCAGTCATTTGACTGGTTTGATGCAGCTCTCCGAGATTCCCTATCTAATGCTAGTTGTTTCATTTCAATGTACC
This sequence comes from Lycorma delicatula, assembly GCF_047948215.1. Taxonomy (NCBI): domain Eukaryota; kingdom Metazoa; phylum Arthropoda; class Insecta; order Hemiptera; family Fulgoridae; genus Lycorma; species Lycorma delicatula. The sequence goes on along the minus strand of NC_134458.1, from coordinate 134,793,730 downwards.
CCCTACATCCTAGATCCCTAACAATTTGTTTTACATATTCCAAACATTGCCTGCCTGCACAATTTTTTCCTTCTACCTATCCCTCCAATATTAAAGTGACTATTCCAGGATGCCTTAATATGTGGCCTATAAATCTCTCTTCTTTTAACTATATTTTTCCAACTTTTAACACCTTTTCATTTGTCAATTTATCCACCCATCTGATTTTTAACATTTTCCTATAGCACCACATTTCAAAGGCTTTTCTAATCTTTTCTTTTCAGGTACTCCGATCGTCTAAGTTTCACTTCCATGTAAAGCTACACTCCAAGCATATACTTTCAAAAATCTTTTCCTGATGTTTAAATTAATGTTTGATGTAAGCTCGTTTCGCCTGTGCTATTTGGCATATTATATCGCTCCTGCTTCATCCATCTTTAGTAATTCTACTTCCCAAATAACAATTCTTCTACCTCCATAATCTTTTCTCTTACTATTTTTATATTCAATAGACCATCTACATTATTTTTACTACATTTCATTACTTTCATTTTGTTCTTTTTTATTTTAATGCGGTAGTTCTTGCACAGAACCTTCATCCATGCCATTCATTGTTTCTTCTAAATCATTTTTACTCCCAGCTAGAATTACTATATCATCAGCAAATCTTAGCATCTTTATCTTTTCACATTGCACTATTATCTGGATCCAAATTGTTCTTTAACATCATTAACTGCTAGTTCTATGTAAAGATTAAAAAGTAAGGAGGTAGGGAACATCCTTGTCAGACTCCCTTTTTTATTACGGCATCTTTCTTATGTTCTTCAATTATTACTGTTGCTGTTTGGTTCCTGTAAATGTTGGCTGAACCCTAAGTTTTTTAAAATGCTGAACATTTTATTCCAGTCTACGTTGTCAAATGCCTTTTCTAGGTCTATAAATGCCATGTATGATGGTTTGTTTTTCTTTAATCTTCCTTCTACTATTAATCTGAGCCCTAAAATTGCTTTCCTTGTCCCTATACCTTTCCCGAAACCAAATTGGTCTTCCCCCTAACCCTTCTTCCACTCTCCTCTCAATTCTTCTGTACAGAATTCTAGTTAAGATTTTTTATGCATGGCTAGTTAAGCTAATTGTTTTGTATTCTTCACATTTATCTGCTCCTGCTTTCTTTGCTATCATGACTATAACACTCTTTTTGAAGTCTGACGGAACTTCCCCTTTTTCATAAATATTACACACCAGTGTGTATAACCTATCAATCGCTTCCTCACCTGCATTGCGCAGTAATTCTACAGGTATTCTGTCTATTCCAGGAGCCTTTCTGCCATTCCAATCTTTTAATGCTCTCTTAAATTCAGATCCAGTATTGTTTCTCCCCTTTCATCCTGTTCGACTTCCTCTTCCTCCTCTATAACACCATTTTCTAATTCATTTCCTCCATATAACTATTCCATATATTCCACCCACCTGTCGACTTTGCCTTTCATATTATAAATCAGTGTAACATCTTTGTTTAACACATTATTAGATTTTAATTTATGTACAACAAAATTTTCCTTAACTTTCCTTTATGCTCCACATATATTTTACCAATGTTCATTCCTCTTTCCACTTCTAAACACTTTTCTTTAATCCATTCTTCTTTCGCTAGTTTGCACTTCCTGTTTATAGTATTTCTTAATTGTTGATAGTTCCTTTTACTTTCTTCATCATTAGCATTCTTATATATTCTACGTTCATCCATCAGCTGCAATATATCGTCTGAAACCCAAGGTTTTCTACCAGTTCTCTTTATTCCGCCTAAGTTCGCTTCTGCTGATTTAATAATTTCCTTTTTAACATTCTCCCATTCTTCTTCTACATTTTCTACCTTATCTTTTTTACTCAGACCTCTTGCGATGTCCTCCTCAAAAATCTTCTTTACCTCCTCTTCCTCAAGCTTCTCTAAATTCCACCGATTCATCAGACACCTTTTCTTCAGGTTTTTAAACCCCATCTACATTTCATTATCACTAAATTATGGTCGCTATCAATGTCTGCTCCAGGTAAGTTTTGCAGTCAACGAGTTGATTTCTAAATCTTTGCTTAACCATGATACAATCTATCTCATACCTTGCAGTATCACCTGGCTTTTTCCATGTGTATATTCTTCTATTATGATTTTTAAACTGGGTGTTAGCAATTACTAAATTATACTTTGTGCAAAAGTCGGTCCCCTCTTTCATTCCTTTTGCCCAGCCCGTATTCACCCACTATATTTCCTTCCTTGCATTTTCCAATGCTTGCATTCCAATCTCCAACTATTATTGAATTTTTATATCCTTTTTTTGTGTTTAATTGCTTCGTCAATTTCTTCGTATACACACTCTACCTCATCATCATCATGGGCGCTTGTAGGCATATAGACATTAACAATTGTTGTCGGTTTAGGTTTCAATTTTATCCTTATTACAATGATTCTATCGCTATGCATTTTGAAATACTCTACTCTCTTCACTATCTTCTTGTTCATTATGAAACCTACTCCTGCCTGCCCATTATTTGAAGCTGAGTTAATTATTCTAAAATCATCGAACCAAAAGTCATTTTCCTCTTCCCACCGAACCTCGCTAATTCCTACATCTACATTTATCCTATCCATTTCCCTTTTTAAATTTTCTAACCTACCAACCTTTTTTAGACTTCTAACATTTCACGCTGTAACTTGTAGGATGTTATTTTTTAATTTTCTTGTGACCTCTTCCTTAGTAGTCCCCACCTGGAGATCTGAACGGGGTACTAGTTTACCTCCTGATTGTTTTACCAAGGAAGGTGCCTCCATCATTGTTATGTGAAAATGCAGAGAGCTAGCTACAGTTTCTTAGATAAAAATCAGCTGTAGTTTTCCATTTCTTTTAACTGCACAGTACTCAGACGATTGAGTGATGTTGATATGGCTGTTTAAGTCGTCCTGACCTACGCCCTTAAGAACTACTGAAAGAGCTGCTGCCCTCTTTCAGGAATCATTCCTTAGTCTGGCTCTCAACAGATACCTCTCCGTAATGGTTACACCTTCGGTCTAGCTATTCTGTATCACTGAGCATCTAGCCCCCTCACCAACGACAAGGTCTCATGATTCATAGAGAGAGAAAGTACTATTAAGGGTTCTTAATAAGAAGATATATAATAAATTTGATGGCAGTATTGATGAAGAACAGTATGAGTTTAGACGAGGTACTGGAACAAGGGAAGCTATATGGATACTAAGAGTAATAGGTGAGAGATACATGGAAAGGAGATAGAGTAGTGTATGTTGCATTTGTCGATCTAGAAAAGGCATTTGATAGGGTTAGATGGGATAAATTACTGCTAATTTGGAAGAGAAGGGAGCTGACTGGAAAGAGGAGTGCATAATAAAAGATCTGTATAATAACGAGAGAATAAAAGTGAGGGTAGGAGATGAAATGACAGGAAGGATAGTGATTGGAAGGGAAGTGAGGCAGGGATGCTGCATGTCACCAACACTGTTTAGCTGTTTAGTATATATCTGGAAGAAATAATTAAATGCTATCTGAATAGAAAAGAGGAATAAAGAAGAGGGAAGAAGAGTAGGATGCTGATGACATGGCGTTACTGGCAGAGTCAAAATAAACTAAATGTAATACTTGATGACTTAAATGAAGCTTGCAAAAGTCAGGATATAACAAAAGAAGACAAAATATATGGTATTAGGTGGGAAAAGAGAAGACGATTGAAATTAAGATAGGAAATGAAGTTTTAGAGCAGGTGAAGAAATTTCAGTACTTAGGGAGCTTTATAACTGATGACCTGACTTGCACAGTAGAAATTAAAACAAGAATATCAAAAAGTAAGCAAACATTTAATAAGAAGGGATGATGATTGATGTGTGGAAAGTTAACTCAGCATTAAGAAAGAGATTAATGAAATGTTGTATCTGGAGTGTGATGCTTTATGGAGCTGAAACATAAATGATGAGAAAGGCAGACAGAAAACGAATTGAGTCTTTTAAGATGTGGGTGTAGTGCAGAATGATAAATCTCAGATGGCAAGACCATCTGACATATGGAGGATGACAAATAAAGAAATATTAAGAATTGGAGAGAACAGGAACATGTTAAACATGACTGAATACAGGAAAAGGAACTGGCTAGGACACTGTATGAGAAGAAGGTGTTTATTAGTGGATGCGATAGAAGGCTTGGTGAATGGAAGGAAAGGAAGAAGAAGGAAGAGATTTCAAATGATGGATGGAATTATGAGAAAAAGAAAATATGTTGAAACAAAGATATTAACAAAGGACAGAATAAAGTGGAGAGCAGCAGATGTGATAGGACCTGCCCTTATAGCAGAACACTATGATTGAACAATATACTGAGAGGAAGAATATTTAATAAAAGTAAAAATAAAAAAATATATATATTAATTTTAATTTAAATTAAATTAAACATGGAAGGTATGGAAAGGTATCAAAAGGAAATTAATAATAATTTATAACAGGAGATGGCTATATTATGTACATTAGGATAGTTCATCCGCACCAATTTAATTTTTTGTTTTTAAAAACCATTCTCTAAGGTAATGTAAACTAAATAAAAAACTTTTCATAAAGAAAAATTCACTAACAAACAATCTATTCCTTAACTAAGACAAAAGTAACAAACCTTGTAGTTTTTATATTCTTTATTAATATTTTTATTTAATAATATACTACCAGAAAAAACTGAAGGATTAATTTAGAATTATAAACGTTTTTAATATAGCTGACCTTGAAAATAATCAACGGAAACCATTTAAGTAATGTATAAACAAACGATTAAAAAATAATAATAAATTTTAAAATATTTTAACACTAATAATTATATTTATGGCTTTTTTCTAATTAAACATTGGAATTTAGATAATGGTACCAATAAAAAAGTGTCTTATTAAAAGAGATTGTTAAATATTAATAATTACTAATTAACATAATAAAATAGGAAGTCGATTAATAATATTACAAGACAACAATAATAATTTTGTAACAATAGAATTGATAAAATAAATAGTTTTAAATAATAATTACAGTAATCTAATACATACAGCGCTATTATTAACTTCTTATTCTATTTGTTACTTTTTTTTAGTATTATATATTAACTTAAATAAAAATATACAGACAGAATAATAAAATAAATCTTTCAAGTTATTAAAAGATCATAATATACAAAGCTGAAATAACACAACTCAATCTCCAAAAATAATTTGCTGTATTTACTAAAACAACATTCATTAAGCATGTGCCCACTTTCATTTATTACTGTACAACAGTTAATGAGTCAAAGAAGTATATCTTTCACGTTATAACTTAATCTGAAAGAAATTATGATTTCATAATAAATTAAAATAACATTGTATGGCCAATATCACTGAATAAAAGTTTCAAAAATATCTTCTCGAAACAGATTTTGATATATGTGGAGTTGAGTCATCACTTTTCATTTGCTTTTCAAAATTTAAAACTTATTTCACAACAATGAGCATTTAAGAAAAAATTGTTTCTTCTGTTTCTTTCTAAATACTTAAAATTTACATTTTCTGTAAAATATTACTCAAAAAATGGAAAGAGAGTAAAATCTACGGTTGTTTTGAAAATAAAAGTAAAACAATTTTTTCTGTAGTTGGCAGTACGAATTTGCTCAGAATTTTACTGCACAAAGAGCCACACCTAACCAATATTCAAATACAGAATCTCTCAATGAGATATAAAGACACTTACATTCTGTCGCAGAATTAAGTGGGACAATAAAGGTTTTATTTCACCGAAAATAAAAAAATGATTCATTTTACTTTATTCTCCTTATGTACAATATTCATTTTTTAAAAGCAAACAACCAGGAAAGTTATTATCACCAAGAAGACAAGATAAATATTTCAATGGATAGTTATTTGAACCACATTTATATTATTTAAATCATCTTCTACTACAACTTCCATCTCGCTTGGGTTTTCCTTTTGATAATTATTAGTAAAAATAAATTTTTATTCCCTTCAAATTATATAACCAATGTACTGATTTTTCTTGGTTTAGTGATGTTTATCACTATCTTTTCTTTACACAATGATCCATTTCATCTTTAAAACATTTTACATGCCTATTATTCAAATCCTTCCACAATCTATCCATGATCTCTTTCTTCAGAATCCATGCTTCAATTTCACAAAAAAACAATGAGTAGAAATTATATAGTCTTTATTACAAAGACCTTTCTCATTTTATTAATACCCTTCCCCAAAAATAAAGTTTATACCTTATTGTATAATCATAGTTCTCTTTAAATATTGTTTTAAATACTTTTTCTTTTGAGCTTTCTGAAGTACTATTTTAACTTTCTATATTAACCACAAAGAAGTAGATTTCACTGGTGTTGTACAATCTAAAAAAAATTATAAATCTGATTTTATTAATGTTTAATATTAAATCCATACCCACAATCTGTTCAGTCACAATCACTTTAAACATTCAAGTTTTCCATCAACAATAATTTTAGTCTGTAAACTAAATTTACTCTTTCATTTCCCTTAATATCTGCATTTTCTTCTGTCAGGACTACTTCAGGATTATTTCCTCAGAGTACAGGCTAAAAAACAATAGTGAAGTTACATTCTCTCTGTTGTATATATTTTATCTTATTTCAATTCTATTTTAAGGCTCCTTTCTTTTATTATTATTCTAAATCCTGTATAAATTGAAGAGTATGTAAAACATGATAAGAACATAAAAAATAAATAAATCTAAAATTCAAAACATCATTTAACAGAATTAATGTAGCACCTATAATCATAACACTAATCCGATCAAATAATTATTAAAAAATTAGGAACAATGTACTAATGAATTTCCTTTTATCAAATCAGAAAAAAAGATAGAAGAATTGTCACAGTATTTGACCTATAATCAATAGTTTTATAAAAACATGATTTCTTTTTATATTTATACAATTCATATAATAATATATTAACTTGATAATTTTAATATATAACATCAAGAGTTGCATAAAAAAATTAATTTCTTATAATACGTTGGATACACCACTCAAAACCAAATTAATGTTTATACTTGTCTCAAACCAATCCTTGTACACATTTAATGTTTAAAAAAATTTATTTGAAGATTTCACACAATTATTTGAAAACAAATAGCAGTGCTCACAAAAAATTTACAATTCTTTTCTACAACAGGGATTCAACTATTATGTATCTTCAAACCCAAAAAAAACTACGATTACAGTTTTTAATCGTCAGAAATTAGAATAAGTAATTATATAAAATATAATATATTTTAGTTTTTTGAATATAATCGATCAATAGTGCAATCAAAAACATTTTTCAAAAGATAAATACAAATAAAAACCATTGTATGAGATTACATAATAAAAAACCAGCAACAGCAACACCTTTCTGACATAAACTCAAGATATGTGGTGAGATAGTTGAAATATGAACAATTTTAAACAACAAAAATGTTTAATCCCCAATCTCCTAAAGTAAAGTTTAAGGTTTCTTTTCTTAATAAAATAAAATTTTAAGATTTCAGAGAACACTCTGAACAATATTCAAAAAATCATTTAGATAAAAAATTGTATAGGTTTGATTTTTATGCATGTAAAAAATACATTGTAAAATAATCAAAACTGATCTTTTTTGTGTTATGTTATTCTTTCCCACTTTTTATTTATGAAGAAGCATAGTCCCCTCTTTACCTGTAGAAAACTGAGAATGACATAGTTCACTAACATCAATCATCATTTATGCAATTAATACTTGTTTACTTTATATAAATCCATCAGCATCAATTTAATATACAGTAAATTTTCAAACATTGTGCACTCATTTAAAATACATATGTTTTCATAAAGCAGACATTCTCAAAGGAAGTACAATTTCTTGAGTAAAATAAAATAAATGCCATTGGAATTTGTGAATGCAATACATTAACTGGTAACCTAAATTATAATATAGAAGCAAAAACAAAGTTTGTAAATACTGTCAGAAATCTGTTCATGAAAGAAGATTAAGACATTTTTAATTTTATATTTGATATAAAGTAGAAATGAAAATTTTGTATATGCGATTACGTTAACAGATATAGATTAAAACTTACAATGTGTACTCAAGGAATTATTTGTTATTAGATAAAAAAAATTGTACGGGGTTTGATTTTCATGCATGTAAAAAATACACTGTACAATAATCAAAACTGATTAATCATCCCTGCCAAAGCAGGGAGTAATTGAAAACAAAAAGAAAAACAAGCCTGATTAAAGGTGGCACAATGTTTAATTTTCTTTTCGAAAAATTATTTTTTTATAACAAAAAGTAACGGAAACAATTATTTTCTTAATTTTCAAATTTTCTTTAATAGTCTGTTCAACATGTTTAATCAATTTTCCAAATATTTATTCTTAAGTTTTTAATTTGTTTTGTATTAAAGAAAACCAATGCAGTGACTGAACGATAAATGTAGTAAAAACAAATTTTTTTATCAACATTTTGTAATTCTAAATTAATATGACTAATAAAACAGCAGATAATTGTATTCGTATAGAACACAGTTGCAGCATTCTTATAGAACAGCAGTAAATGAACCATCCTGTTGTAATGTATTATACTTCATATTATATGTAAATTGAAAAACCAACAGTCTTGCATATTATAAGTTAATTAATCATATTCATCCATTTAAGGAATGTAGTAAGTAATGATATGGGAAAATTTTACAAATTAGTCACACTTTAAAAACAGGTTTCCCATCTGATAATAATATCCCTGCTTCAGGTGAGTTAAATCATTTTAATAATAATTGTTAATCCACAGATGATATTTTACAGGATAAGCAGTTATGCCGAGGCCTTTTGTAGTCAATGAAATTTTAGATGCCCTTTTAAAACCGAGTTAATTATTATGATTAAAAGAAGTAAAAATAAAATGGCACTGGGTATAACTAGATTCCTTCTGAGTCTTTTTTTAAAAATCCATACAATTTTTCTTCAGAAGCAGGTGACACATACAACAAAATTTATGAAACTGAAGCGATAAGTAATTGTTTCAAAAACTCAATTTCATTTATACTTCATAAAGGAGATGATTTATGATGAGCATCTAATTGCAGAGGAATATAATCAAGAAGATATATATTAGTTGACATTGAATAGATTCTTCCAACACTTTGGATAGAGCATCCAAATACTGAAAGAATTTCAAGCTGGAGTCAGCCAATATTAAAGACCAGCAGATAACGTTCATAATTTGATTAATGTTATTAAAGTTGCTATGAATAATAAACATAAAACCATAAAACATAAGAACAGCAAAGAATTTACAAATTTATTAGGCAGAAGTGACAATAAAACAGAAAACAAATGGTTACTGTAATAACAGAAACAATACTGGCTTAACTTAAATTACAAATAACAAATTTTTTAGCAACAGAAGGAAAATTCCATTTTGTATCCATTCTTACCTTTTTGCAGTAAGAAAAAATAATACAATTTAAATATTTCTTCCAAAATTATTAAAAAAGATTCATGAAATATAAAACATTACAAGCTATCTGCTTCAGAGTTAAATTCTGTAATGTTTGCAGTTTCATCCATATCCATGGTATTAATTATTTTCTGGATGCTAAAAGCTACTAAACTGATGCTAATTGCATACTAATTTTGGAGGAAGAATAAAAGTGATAAGTTTCGAATGTATTTATTATATTAAAATCTATTCACACAGAATGAAAAAAGTAAAGAAGATTAAAATAATCAACAGTGCTAAATTTTGTGATACAATTTTTTTCCTTTTATGCCCATTTTCCCCTATATTTTTTCTGAGATTGGATGAGCAATTTGACAGGAGTTTTACAGCGTGATAGACTCCAACCAGTCAGGAATTTTTCTAAAGCCAGTCTACTTGGAAGGAATTAAGTATGAAAATTTATAATGAGATAAATGTCAATTTGGATTCAAATCCACAACCTTCTGAATGAAAGACAGAGTTGCTACTACTCCCTACAGAGGTTGGCATCTTAGTGTTTACAACTTAAACCAGTCAATCCTAAACATTAACTTTCTTTTTTACATACCAGTTAGTTCTACTACAAAAAACTATCATTATTAATTCTTTAAAAAACAAATTTTTGTTTACGCCCATCCCCAGAAAACTTGTAACACAATAACATAAAGAACAATAATAACGAAACAAAAAAAAGTGTTTACAATAAAATTCATATACATACAAAGAAAGTTTCAATCCCAGTAAAGGCTACAAAACAAACATTTGACTACTGAAAAGTAAATTTTGCTACTGTACTAGTAATAGACGGTTAAAAAATCCCATTTACTTTATCCTAGTATAGACACTAGGAATTACATACCTGCTTGGTTCCATAACAATAATAATGCAGAAATACAAGGAGGATAAAGCAAAAAAGCCAGAAAATCTAAACTTTTACCACTGTTAAACAAAAATCATTACTCCTAAAAAAAGGAACTACCTGTTAATAGGAATTTCTCTTCCTTGATTGACATAACTATAAAAATCTGGATACGTAACCACACAATATTTTTGAAAAAAAAAACTTTTAAGACAAACTGAAATTTACAACCTTTCCCTGAATTTAATTTTGAATGATTTTTTAAAGAATTTCAAATAAACTTTGTTCAACGTTAGAAAGTAAAATTATATATTGAAAATATAAAGCAAGTTTGTTTGATGAGGTAAGTAATTAAATGACCAATCTAGAAAATAAAAAAAGTAAATCTATCAGATTTAAATTTTTAATTTCTAATAAATTCAACATAATCGTCCCTTCGGTATATAATACAAATAGTTCACATAAAAATGAAGTGATTATTAGAGTTCTTAAAAAAAAAATTTTCTTGTTTTTACCTCAGAATACCCTAAATAAATTTTTGAATAAACTTAAAATATATGCCACATGCCACTTCATCCATTACAATCAGTATCAAATGTATTTATAAAATATGTGCAAGTTTAAGCAAACATTTTTGAAGAACAACTTGTTAACATTATTATATATATTATGTAGAAGTTAAACTTTGCATAAAATTAAAAACAAAACAACACCTAAACAAAAAATACACTACCCATTAATGTTGTCCAGCCGATAACAATGCCCTACAACCAAGACCAAGAAACAGAATGTAATATTGCCGGGCCTCTAGATACAAAAAGTCCTTTTGAATATTATTTACACTTCAATTAAATATAAAGGTACACATTTGGAATTTTAGAAAAACATTTTAAAATGTTTATTCTATGATCTACAAAACTTGATATCATCTTTTCTGATTTTAAAAAGCTTTAAAATTGGATATCGAAAAAAGGAAATAGGTTATTTTTTGTTCACCTTCCAAAACAAATTTAAAAACTTTCTTTAAAAAAAAGAAAATTAATTAACACAGCTTTTTTCTTTTTCCTGTTTAGCCTCCGGTAACTACCGTTTAGATAATTCTTCAGAGGATGATTGAGGATGATATGTATGAGTGTAAATTAAGTGTAGTCTTGTACATTCTCAGTTCGACAATTCCTGAGATGTGTGGTTAATTGAAACCCAACCACTAAAGAACACGAGTATCCACGATCTACTATTCAAATCCATGTAAAAATAACTGGATTTACTAGGACTTGAACGCTGTAACTCTCGACTTCCAAATCAGCTGATTTGGGAAGACGCGTTAACCACTAGACCAAACTGGTGGGTTACACAGACATTTAACACAGCTAAAAATGTTTTATGCAACATGCAACAATAGTATTTGATGAACCGTTCCTGGAAACTTCCTTAAACTCAGAGATACTTACTTTTAAAACCGGTAGCAAAATTATAATAAGCACAAACATGTAAGGAAAACATGTTTTTATATCAGACATGATTCATTGCATTATGCTCCTAGTAAACAGAGATAAATCATACAACAATATTTAATTTTAAAAAAACATTGTATTTTTAAAAGCTTTTATTTAACTCGCTTTAGGCATAATCAAATCTTGCGACTGCTATGTCTTTTGATCTATTGTATGAAAATCAATGAAATTTGGTACACGTATGTAACTTCGATGACAATACAGCACTACAGTGTCGAAATTTTATATGACCCGCCCCCACGCGCTACCCCTACACTAAATTCATGCATTTAGTTGAAAATTTTCATTTCTCATGAACTATCCTATGAAAATGATTGAAATTTGGTACACATATGTAACTTCAATGTGTAAAAATAAATATTTTTACTTTTTTAAAAGCTTTTATTTTTAGTCTTAAAAAAAATACAAAAAAAATTACAAAAATATATTTGATTACATATAAAAAATTATTTTTTAAAAAAGCTTTTATTTAACTAATATTAATATTAACATTAATAAAAAAAGGAAATAAATTAGAAAAACCCTCGAAAAAGTAAAAAATAAGAATTAAATCAAATTCAGAATTTTAAACAAAAGAATATAATATATTAACAAATATAAAAATGCACTGAAAAGTAAAAAATAAATTACATAAATATCTAATAAATAACCAACAAATAAATGTAATAATTATTAAATTTTAAAATTATAAGTAATGAAAATATTTAGTTAAATAAAAGCGTGGTACAGTTTTTATAACAATGTTTTCAAATAAGTATTTATAGACATTTGCTGTATTTTAAAATATATTTTTCGTTTAATGAGGTTGTTTAGTATATGTATATATTTTATTTATCTGTAATAAAATAACTCAAGTTTTAATTTTTTGATGGTTCAAATCTGCACCGAGATGAGCTTTAAGGGTTAATAAGATTAAAAACAAAAATTAAATTTAGAAATCTTGCACAAAGTTATTACATTTTGAAGGTAATCTGAAAAATTATTAATTATTATCATTATTATAATTGTAATCATAATTATGAATTCATTAAATAAAAATTCGTAATTAATTAAAATGAAACTTTTAGTGGAAAGAGTGCGTTCAATTTGGCTTAGATTACAAGTAGAATTCGACGATGAACTTCAACTATGTGAGAACACGTAGAAAGAAAGCAAGTGGGTGCATTTTCACAGATTGTTACTTGTAGCTAGTCAGTCTCAACTGGAGAGGTTCCAGCAGACCTTTCCGCCTCCTCGCATCGTTATTGAAAATGAAAATTAATTCTTGTAAAAATAAATGTTGTGTTGTTTTAAATAAATTATAAAAACTGCACTACACTTTTATTTAACTAAATATTTTCATTACTTTTAATTTTTTTTAATAATTATTACATTTATTTATTTTTTATTTATTGGTTATTTATTAGATATTTATATAATTTATTCTTTACTTTTCTGTGCATTTTTATATTTGTTAATATATTTTATTTTTTTGTTTAAAATTCTCAATTTGATTTAATTCTTATTTTTTACATTTTAGAGTTTTTCGAATTTGTTTCCTTTTTTATTAATGTTAATATTAATATTAGTTAAATAAAAGCTTTTTTAAAAAATAAATTTTTATATGTAATCAAATATATTTTTGTAATTTTTTTTTTGTATTTTTTTTCCAAATGTTCATCGTATTAATTATGATAATAAAAACAGAAAAATATAAATAAAAGAAAAATCTTCTGCAAAACGATGTAGTGTAGTTTGACAACACTGGACATTATTTGCCAGGTAGGAAAGATATACAACTTGACTAAGCGTACGATTCATCAAGAAGAGACAGCAGTACTAGCTCACATTATGTTGCACTAGAAGGATAGTCTTATAAAGAGTGGTACAGTGGTAGAGGTATAAGATAGGGTCAAGTCTTTAATTGTTATTTTACAACACAGTCAACCAAATTTGTTTGCAATAAACAAATTTTTTGTCATGTAAAATTTATGTTCTACATTAACATGTTTTGTTTTATTTATGTTAATAAATGAATTTTTTAACTTACCATTATTTCATAATAACATTATATGTTATGTTTAAAAGCAATATGGCAATTATTAAAAAAAAAAATAATAATAAATCAGACTCTAAACAATGAACACAAATACTGCATAATAAATAATTAAAAAGAAATGACTGAATAATATTAAATACATCATGTAGAAAAAAATTCTGTTATAATCTTATCACTAAACATAGATACTGAACTAGAGTGTAGTCACATTTTTATAAATTCTGATTAATCAGTTAGCTGAAGTAAATAAAACGCAATTTAAAAAAAAAGGCATCCACAAATATTTAAAATGAACGTAATAATAAATTATGGGGAGGTCAGTTTGTCTAAAATGTTAGGTCATTCCTACTATCAGAAGTAGCATCGCATATCAGAAGCAACAATTACTATCAGAAGCAGCAATCCGTATCGTGACCATTGTGCACAGTGACAATTCTGCATGGCTTAAATTGTACATAATACGCCTAGTCTGCATTCTTTTACAGGTTACTGAATAATTACAGGTTTTATTTATTTATTTATTTTTTTAATTATTTATTCTTATTAACATAATCTTAATTTATTTTTAAATTATATAACATAATATTTGAATGACATACCAAAATCAAACCTCCCTCATATTTCTGCAAAGCCCCAATAAAAGTGTGTGGAATCTTTAATAAAAAATTTTTACATAAATGTATAATCAACTGATTATAATCCGACTAAGCTTCAGAAAAGGTTACTGGATGAACATCATCGCTATTGAAAATGAAAATATTTAAAGTTTCATTACAAGCACAGTACGAAACAATAACCGAGGTAAAATACATAATTTATAAAAACTATGATCACACTATTTCAAAGATTTAGTTCTCCAACCGCAATATTAAAACTACTGAAATACTGTAGAACACGAGATACCATTTAAGTAATATGACAACACAACAATATTTAGCATTACTATCAATAATTACAAAACACATTAAGCAACCACGACACTACGATTATGTATAGTTGTAGTATGTTAAGCAACTGTTATACACTTATACAACTGAAATACCTTATCAGAAAAATTATGTATACTATTAACACAAAGATAACATCCAAAATGTTAAAAGCAATTTGTTGTTCAGGTGTAGCACAAGAGAGCCGGCCATGTTAGTAGATATAAACACAAAAAACCTTTGTGTAATTAATTATGTATTACGTAAATAAACTGTTTTATTAAGTCCTATAAAAAAAAATTTGTGAACTAAAATATTCTACAAAATACACATAAAATTCGTAACATAATTCTGAATGAGAATAAAACCATCTTTTTTTTAAAAACAATAAAAACTTATAATTCAACATAAAAACCAGCTGCATAATATAATAATTACTCTTCATAAGAAAAGTAGGACAAAACAATTTATCACAGTAACTTTCTAAAAACTACAGCATGTCTTAACTACAGGACCTTGAGATCTAAGAGAAAATATCAGGATCAACTTACTTATTAAACTAGTCAGCAAAATCATATCATATGATTACTTTAGAATAAAAAAATAAAAGTTTTATATGTATAAGAATTGAAAATTTGGTTTAAATGTACTATGAATGTTCTATCACTCAGTTCTAAAGCTCTAGCAAGGAGCATTTTGTCCAACAAAAAAAAAGATACAAGGAAACAAGTTTTCTTTACAATTCTCAAAAAAAAAAAATTATTAAACAAATGTTATTACAAAATTAAAGTACCCAGCAAGTGTTATCCACACTCTAAATTTTGAATTAAAAAGTAATATGAAGTGGATCAAGATTATGATCAAGTGAAGCAATACAAGATAATGATTTTTAGTAATAATTTACAAAGAAAAATTCAAAATTAAAACAGCAAGTACTATTTCTTTCTAATTTATCTCCCTTTGCACATTTTTTGAGACTGCCAATTTTAAGGTAATTTGGTAGAAAAAAATTTGTAATCTCGACTTTCCTTAGAAAGTCTCCTTAATTCAACTTAACAAGCGAACATGGAATTTTTTTATGAATCAAGAGATTATTATAAATTAAAAATAATGACTTAATAGAGGATGGCACATCACAATGACTTACTTCTTGTCTAGAAACAGCAAGACAAGCGAACAAAATGTGAGCTTGCATCTAGTTCTAGAGGGCTCTACCAAGCTACGTGCCACTCGCTAACCATGATTTCATCACCTACATCTCCTTGTAATACCATACATGAATATATATCCCAGTTGGGCACAAGACACCACCTCCTTCACAAATCGTTGTAAACTGGTGAATAAGATCTGAATTGTTCACTCACCGACATTCCTAACTGCCAATCAAAATCCACCATGCCCACTTAAACAAGATCCTTTTCACCCAACTTTTATTTCATTGGTTTCTCCATGGACATGGAAGTCCGAATGTGATCTATGAGGCGTAAAGTAAAAGCCACCACCAGCAAAGTCAGATTGAAATACGAGATGGTTCGAAAAGAACATCCCTGAAGTTTCAAAATGCAACCTACCTACCAAAAGTGATAAGGACTAATACTCCTTTCCTATCAAACATGCAAATCTCAATTGGCTGATGAAGTAATATTATGTCGTCATCTCAATATCACTCGAAACTAACAGAAACTGTGATAAGACTACGCATACGAATCTACAGAATGTATTACAGCCGAGCTCCAGCTCTTCAAATTAAGTACCCAATATAGGATAGGGCTCCAGGGTTCAATTCAAGAATTATAAGGGTTCAACTAGAAAAAAAATCACTTAATACAAAGAATTAAATTAAACAAGCTTCATGATTCATCATAAGTATGGCACTTTTGAATACAGCACATAATAATAGAGGTTTCACTAAAAAATTTCTTTACTTCAATATTTGGGGACTAAAAATTAAATAAAAATCAGGTACAGATTGCCAAACCAAGAAAATCTTACCTCAAATTTGCCTCATCTTTCAACTTTACCTAGATACCGGTGAAATGATGTGCACAATATTTTACATCGACAGAATGGATATCTTTCAGGAATTACAAGGGTAAGTCAATTATTATCTGCAATGTAGTTATAAATTTTATTGCAATACATATAGGAAACTTACATGTACATCATTTTTCAACATAGTACACTAACATTTCAACAAACTTGGTCCATCGTTGCACAAGCTTCCTGATGCCCTCATAAAAGAAGGTTTTCGGTTGAACTGTGAGCCCAGAATGCATCAGTTCTTTCACCATTTTGTCCGAGGTAAATCAATGGCCCCTTAATGCCTCTTTGAGTGGACCAAACAAATGGTAGTCAGAAGGGGGCAAGATCAGGACAATACAGAGGATGAGCCAGTACTTCAAAGTTGAGTTTCTGGAGCGTTTCAGCAGTGTGGGCAGCAGTATGTGGACAGGCATTGTCGTGCAACAACACAACACCTTTCGACAGCAGTCCTCGACGTTTGCTTCGAATTGCAGGCTTCAGCTTGGCAGTAAGCATCTCACTGTAACGCGCAGTTTATTGTCATGCCCCTTTCCTCATAATGTTCCAGTACTGGCCCTTGTAAGTCCCAAAAAACCATAAGCATCAGTTTTCCTGCTGATGGTTGGGTCTTGAACTATTTTTTGCGGGCGAATTTGGATGTTTCCATTCCATACTCTACCTTTTACTCTCTGGCTTGTAATGATGGATCCATGTTTTGTCACCAGTGATGATTCTGTCTAAGAAGATGTCCTGCTCATTACCATAGCGATCCAAATGTTTTTGGCAGATGTCCAAGCAAGTTTGTTTATGCAACTGTGCGAGTTGTTTTGGGACCCATCTTGCACAGACTTTATGGAACTCAAGTCTGTTGTGGATGATTTCGTAGGCAGAACCCTGCCTAATTTGCAGACGATGTGCCACTTCATCAATAGTTACTCGTCTGTCTAAGAAAACCATCTCACGTGCATGCTCAATGTTTTCCTCATTTGTGGCGGTAAACGGTCGTCCGGCTCCTTCGTCGTGCATAACACGACCATTTTTGAATTTTTCAATCCATTCGTAGAGACACTCTATTACGGCAGCACACTGTTCCCTTACTGTACCGAAAGTCTTCGATGAATTTCGGCCCAGGGGCCGAAAAGGTGTATCAGGATACACCTTCCAACCACAAAAAACGGATCACTGAACGTTGCTCTTCTTTGGTGCAAACAGAAAGCGGATCAGCCATGGTAACGGCAGGACAGCGATAATGGAACTAACCTAGCAGCAACAAACCTACACAGACATAACAACAATTAAACCACGCATGCGTCATCTACGCAACACGACAGTACTACCAACATAAACAAAAATATAACTAATATGCAGATAATAATTGACTTACCCTCTAATTTGTAATCAACCAAACAAAGAATAAGATTCTACACTTTATTCACTCTTCTTGAGAGTGAATAATGTTACACTGAAGAATACAATAAAGGAGTGAATGGAAAGAAAGACAATTTCGCATCACGAGACCAAAAATACTACCTTAAGGAAAATTCAAGTGTTCTCCATTCCATCCACAAACGCTCCAGGATGACAACAGCACATTATTGGTTAATGATTTCGCTGTTACAACAATATTTCCTCTGAAAATTAAAGAAGCATTCAAGATCAAGAAAACAGTTCCGGAAGGAACCTTACTCTTTCCGAAATTAGTTAGCATGTATCCAATTGAACTAGAAACCGTTGAGCTAGAACTGAAGGTTTTTCGTAACTTTTATTTTTTTAAGTTCAGTGAAGATATTTAAATACATAAGAAATTTTAAATACTGCCAGAATCACTAAACATAATCTTCAGTTCAAATTCACAAATCTTAACGTTCTTAAACATGTTTAAGGATCGAAAATTAAGAATCTTATTTTGAATCTCAACCGGAATATCAATTCTGAAACTTATTTGGCATACGTTAAATCAGATCCATACACTTTTCTTCACGACGCTTAAATATTAGATTAACATGTACGAGAATCAATCCTGTGACTATTAATGGCTGCTACTATTACTTGCTTTTTTTTTAATTACTCTTACAGAAGTAACAGTTGGTTATAGAGTCTCGCGGATATTGTAAATGGCGGTAGGTGTTTTTGAAGCTCCTGGTTTTTTCTAAATTATAGTGGTAAAAAATGTGTTTTTTACAGTTTTTTTTGTGTAAAATGTTAATACTAAGGGCGGTGGTCATTCTGATACACGAGTTAAAAATTAATCTCCGTTCATTAGTTTTAATTTGATAGTGTGTTAAATATCGAAGCGTGCACCCACATGGCTAAGTACATACGATTATTTATATTAGTTTAAAGCATATTTAAAGACTTTTAGTAGTTTTATTAAACATTTTGGTTTTATATTGGCGTACTTAACGGTTTTTTTTTAAATTCGTTAAAACCCGTTGATTTATTTTTTTGGTACGTTATACTTGTGGCTACTTGCTCACTAACTTTTTCGATCTGTAAATTATAATTATAAGTGTTACTTAGTTTGGTAGAGTGTATAAAATCCTGGTTAAAATTCATAGTTTTAAGCCCTTTGCGAAGGGACTTTCGGTACAGCAAGGGCTGGCTAACTTTGCTGCTTTTCAAAATATCTTTTTAGATGTCTATAGTGTCTTACACGATATTTTCCTGAGTGCGGTGATATAATTTGTTTGAAAAAATCATTTTTTTATCGTTGGCCACCTCGTGGGTGCACCCACGTGGTGGCTAAATTTCTAGTTTGAGGACCGATCGGTATGAAATCTTTACAGGTTACGCAAATAGTGATTACGATTAAGTCCACATAAAGTTTTCGATTTTTTTTTTTTGTATACATTTTACCAAATTTTCCAAGTGCGTAAGTAGCGGGAAAGGCGAATTTTGCGGCATTATATATAAAATTAATTTAGTTTTCCTTTATAAATCTAAGTGTTTTAATAGGTTTTCGTGGCCCCAATTACTCTTTAGGATAAATTAATCTACTTAAATTACAATAATTTCCTGCGCCCTTTACAACAGTGTTATTTTTACTTTATTCCCCTCCCAAAGGCGCCTCAATCATCGGACTCGAAAAGAGATCCTCATTTTAAATTCGGACAGTACTTACGTATGACCCACCACCTAAATGGAAGAAACGCCAAGAAAAGCGGCTGAAACCACAATGAAGGGTAAATCGACGCAGCAAGAGAACAAGGAGTTCACTCCT
Source organism: Lycorma delicatula (assembly GCF_047948215.1). Lineage (NCBI taxonomy): Eukaryota > Metazoa > Arthropoda > Insecta > Hemiptera > Fulgoridae > Lycorma > Lycorma delicatula. The sequence continues at coordinate 134,773,626 of NC_134458.1, read as the reverse complement.
GCACAGGCTTCCACTTGCACACCCCTGCCAGTATTACAGGCAAAAAGGCTGCCCAACAAAACCGAGGCAGACAACAGAAAAAAGGTAAATAACATAAAGCTGAAGCAGACAACCACCGAAGAAATAGAAGTCCCTTCTGAACTGGAAGATCTTGTAGTAAGATTCGAACGGCAAGCGGCAGAACTTCAGAAAAATGGACAGATAAGTGAAAGGTGGCATCAAGGATCTTTGATGAGGTTGATGTGAATATAGCAGTGAAGGATCTCAGAAGGCTGGTTATCGGCTCAATCTTTAATACAGAAAAAAGTACAGCCGACGCGTCAGCACAAACGACGCTCACGATAGGATGTTCAATTACGGATGGCCTCAACAACGGCGTTTCTGAGACACAGATGATTGAATTTATAGAACAAATTGGCCAAAGAAAGCTTTTAAAAACACACATGCTGGATTGCACACATAGCTGAGGGAGCAACAAACGTAGCGGCAGTGATATGAGATGGCTTCAGGAAGGAAAATTGCTAGACACACTGGCGGCCAAGATCCCTAGATGGCCTGACTCATGAACAAAGCTGGAATCCAGACTAGAAAGATGATCTCGGCAGCATTAGAGGCCAGGTTGATCGGAAATACGAAAAGAGAAAATCTGCCGAGGTTCGACGCCGCATTTCATGCGGCGTTCGTCGATACAAACGATGGTACCGAGCTCGCGCAGACTCCGGTTGATATATTTACAAATTACTTAACGGTGGCTGGGGGTAATAGACAGAAATATATAGACACAAGGTGGCAACATATGTCCGTATGACACTAGAATGTGATGCGAGGAGGAATGGACGGAACACCACCTCATAGCACCGGAAGGCAGACTATCAGTGATGTGGAGCAGTACTGAACCGAGAGGACACATATAAGACGCAGACAGTAGTAGTAAAGTCGAAAACACCTTACGCAGACCTGCTGAAGTCAGTCAGAAAGGAGGTCGTGATCCCAAAAACGACAGAAATATTGTCCATAAGGAAGAATGGAGAAAATACGGAGATCAAGGTCAGGAAGGAGAAGCACGCTGCCGGAGCACTTAACAGGCGCTAACCTCAGTTGTACAGGAGGGGAGTGTCCTAACCAAATCCAAGACGGTTACAATAAGAATACGAGATTTGGAGGGAGACATAGAACCCGAAGAGATTCTAAGTGGACTCACTTCGGCCATTGGGGAGCCGCTGCCGGAGAACTTAAAGGCGACAGCTAGGCCCGGATATGGAGGGTCCGGAGTGGCCACGTGCCAGATACCGGCAGCTCATCCCATACTGATCGTACAGAAGGGAAGGATTAAAATAGGAATGGTCTCCATCGGAGTTGATATTGTAGATCTGCTCCAACCCTGTTTCCGTTGTCTGGAGACGGGATATATTGCGAGCCACTGCAAGGGTGAAGTCACAGAGGGTGCCTTTTTCAACTACGGAGGAGCAGGACACCATGCTGCTGAGCGCAATGGGAAGCCGTAATGCATCCCTTCGAAGTTGAGAATGACCCGTCGGGGAGACCCTATAAGCTTCTCGTGAGAAATGCGTTAAAACCCAGAGCTCCTGCTTCACGGGAGGAATCGGAGGTTAGACGCATTGTAGAGGACATCCCACACGGGGACGCACTTGCGGAAGATACAGGCAAGAACTGAGCTCTTGATGCCGTTCACCGATGCGAACTCGCAGCGGCAGTAGATCATCTACCAAACTTAACGGTAAAAGGTGGCGGCCCGGGCTCGGTACGGTACGATATTGGACGTATACAACGCCTGCCTAAGGGAGGGCATTTTCCCAGGAAAATGGAGAACACAGAGACTAATCCTTGCGCAAAAGCCTGGAAAGGACTCGGAGCTACCCTCATCATACAGACCTCTTGCCATGATCGATGCTCTAGCCAAGCTGTTTTAGCGGATGATTCAACAGAGATTAGAAGATGCGATCAAAGGGGGTGGCCTCTCCGAGAATCAATATGGTTTTCGGAGGGGTAGATCGGCCCCTGATGCAGTGGTCGCCATCCTTCGAATAGCGGAAGGGATCATCAGGGGAGAAGAAAACCGGGTCAGGCAGTCTATGCGTATTGGAGACACTTGATGTGGAAACGCCTTCAACAGTATCTCACACGCAGCAATAGGCAAGGCCTTGATAACACGCAGTTCATCCATATATAACAAAAATTATAATGTCGTATTTGACCGGCGTAAATTACGCTGTTAAGTGGAGAAAGGGGTCAGTGGAGCGAATCATCGAAAGGGGAGTTCCACAGGGGTCGGTACTAGGACTGACTTTAAGGAATATTGTGTATGACGGGGTATTCCAACTCCCGCTCTCCCGTCTCCTTACTGGGCTACGCTGATGATCTGGCCCTCGTAGCTGAAGCCAAGAACAGGAGAAAGGCAGTCGAGAAGATAACCAGTGCCTTCAATACAATAAGCGGATGGATGAACTAGGTCAGGTTACAGATGGCGCCGAAAGACAGAAGCCGTCGTGATCACAAAGGCCAAACGAAGATCCACCATAGTGATACCACTGGAAGGACAAAGAAGTGTCACAATCGGCGGTTAAGTAGCTAGGCGTCTGGATAGACGCCCGGCTTCGTTTCGGCACATACGTAAAGGAAGCATGTGAAAATGCCGAAAGAACAAGGAAGTTAGTTGCTGCCCTTCTCCCGAACTTCCATGGCCCGAAGCAGCAAAGGAGGAAATTACTTGTAAGCGTAGTTTATTCAACGCTACTCTACGGAGCAGAGGTATGGGGAGGAGTAACGAAGTACCAAAAGTTTAAAGGCATGATGGAGTCCTTACACAGGAGGCGCTGCCTACAGAATCACGGCAGCATACAGGACCGTGTCGAAGGATGCGATAGAAGTACTTGCGGGAATCTTTCCGATAGATCTGGTAATCGAAATACGGATAAGATTACGTGAGCTTGGGGCCCTCTCTCCCGCAGACTGAAGAAGATGGACACAAAAACTGACGGAGGAGATGGAGAACAAGTGGCAAGAACGATGGGATGGCAGCAAAAAAGGAAGATGGACACACCGCCGGGTGAGAGATGTGAGGCGCTGGCGAGAGGAGCTCATGGCTCGCTGGATTACCCAGTGATTACTGCCTTACCCAGTTTATGGCGGGCCATGAGGGGTACAGAGCATACCTTCTTAAGTACGGCCTCGATGACGAACAGAACTGCCCGGTATGCGAGGAGGAGGAGGAAACGCCATACCACGTATTCTTCCAAAGTCTGAGATACAAAGGACCTAGGACAGAACTACTTGATATACTAGGCAGAGAAGTGATGTTCCAGCCTGAGGAGCTGATGGACATAATGACACAAAAGAAAGGAAACGAAAGAAAACTGGAAGGTGATCACTACGTATATGAAAATCATGATGAGAGACTTCCAAGCATGAGAGAAGTCTCGATACAATAAGCGGCGTCGGAGGGTCCGGGGACGGATGGGTTCGCAAATGAGTGACTAGGGGTTCCCGTGCATGTGGGAGTTGACGTGAAGAGGCCGCAGGCACTCCGTTCCCGTATCTGATAACGTCTGCAGGTAGTATGTATAAGTGTGCCTGGTTTGCTGTACTGATATTATGATGTGATGTTTATGATTTATATTTTTTTTGTATTTACTGCATTCCGTGAGGATTAGCTGTTTGGCTGCAGATTTTTTACTGCTGTCCGATGTATGCATTTATAGTGTTGCGTTGTTGCACTGATCGTGTAATATTAATGAATGTCTCATTTCAGGCGTATTTTTATGTTCTTGCTGTATGATTTTGATGATTATTTTTTATTTTTATTTTTTTTTTAATATGATGTTTATATTGTTGGGAGACTTGTTTTCTTGAGATATTCTTCTCTTCTATTTGTATATATTGTGTGACTTTTTTCTTTGTATGTAGTTTCATAATATGTTTTCTATATCCTGATGTATGGTGATGTGTCTTGTTTGCTGTTGATTTGCTGTGACTGATGTGCTTTTGTTGATATTCCTATTATGATGCGATTGCACTATGAAGTTCGAGTGTGTGAGTAAGCGTGTAACCCCCCTTCCAGAAGGAATGCTTCTCTAGCGGTTCCAGGAAGGGTGGTAGCCAGGGGCGGCGGTTTAGTCAGTAGTGCGCAGGTTTACATACGCATATTAACATACGCATAACACCTTGCGGAACCTGTTAGCGAGCCCGACACTGCTTAGGCGTCCGTAAATGGAATTCCCCACGTCTTTAAAAAAAATAATAACAGTTGATGGAAGTCAACAATAAAAAAAAAGAAAAATACAGAAGTATACACCACCATTACAGCTCATTTCGAACTATAATGTTTTGGGGAAAATATATTTCTGATAAATTTTTTTATCAGGTATACAATTTCGGCTAACAAAAACCTGTTGGGAACAATTCGTACTGATCCTACAATAATCTAGGCCAATTGTGAAAAAAGAAGACAATTTTTGTTAATATGTACTTAGCTGTAACCATTTACACAATTCAATATAAACGACAAGTCATCTACAATACTTACATAGTACGTTAACGTTGGAAGGACAGTCTTAAAAATGTGGACTAAAATTCGTTTAAATAGAAGTTAAGCTTCATACACCGCAAGAAAAGTACGGTATTACTTTTAGTCGCATGGTGAGAGTGGGGAGTGAAAATAAATTTTCTTTAAGTTTTTACGAAAATACTATTCACTTAAATTATGGTTTCTTTTTTGCATATATATATATATAGTAATTTATTTATAAATGTACGTTTAAAATATTGTAGCTCGAAAATCTCCAAAACTACTATACCAACTTCATTGAAATTTAGATATTCTATAGTAGTGTATTTGAAGTTGTGTACGTGAAAATTTGATGAAGCTTGGTCGAGTCGTTCTTGAGTTACGCTCATTTTACGGTCGAAAAATTTGAGCGGGAGAGTTAGAAACGTGATATATTATGATACTGCAAGTTTGAACGCTGACGTATCTTTTATCTATGGTATATATTGTTAGCAATATTGTTCAGCGTTTTGAGGTAGCGTTACCTACTTTGAGGGTATATGTTTGAGCGGGGTAAAAGGAAATAAAATATACAATAACGAAACGTTAGTCTTCTTGCGAAAGAGTTTTTTTAATGCATTAAAAAAATAAACAACAAGTGTTTATCACAAAAAATACCGTAATATAAAATTAGTTAAGCAAAATATGTTAATAAAATTTGGAAAAGATTTCTTTAAAAATAAAAAATAAGTAAAATATTATTTTTTTTTTTAAATCCAACATTATTAAAAACAAATGCCACGAATTAGAACGAAAGAGGATAAAAATCAAACCAATAAAACTGTAAAATATTCAGTTCAGTATGATGTAAAAAAAGTAGTATAATAAATTCATAAAAGCTGTCAAATACCGTATAAACAGTGCCTGAAGCTTAAGACCACTATTCTTAGAATTACTTTCTATTAAATAAAGACAGATTCAGTACGTGATTAGGAGAGTAAGTACGCAACACTCGATAGAATGATTCGACCATGAGATAGATTTGAAATACATTAAGTTCATAAAAGAATAATAATTTATATAGCAATATATTTTCACTTAATAAGCTGATTGCTGGGTTATAGATTTAAAATGTTAATAAAGAGGCTAAAATAATTTTCTAAGAGGATATTGTACAGGTCCAAATTTAACTATTCAACTACAATGTATAAATTTAAAAAAATATAACTTAAATTAATAAAAATTAACCTTTAAAATATATTTTACCATTATAAATTTAATCTCCAAAAAAAAAGTATTACGAGCATCTATTTATAAATTTTATAACTGCTTTTACATGAAAATATGAGCAAATAAATGTTTTCACCAAACAATAAAAAAGTTAAAATTTTATCAAACCCGTACAAGTAGCAGATAAACATTTTAGTAAGAAAATAAAAAGCAGTATCATACCAAATTCTCCTAAATTTTTCTAATTTCCTTACATTTTTTATCAGGTATCCTTTTATAAGTTGTTTAATTAATTACATTACAAATTGCGTCAAAATAACGTTAAATATGTCTGTTATGTCTGAAACATATGCCAAACGCGTGAAAAAATATCGTGTAAACTGCTTAATAATTTATCTTTAAAATTAGTATGATAAACCGAGTAAAAAAAAAAAAAAAATACTTTATGAATGAAAAATATGCTGATGAATTTATATTTGATTAATAAAAACGATATTAAACATTTCGCACCAGTCCAAACAATGTACCTACTACATAAAAAGGTAATTAATTACCAGTTCATTGTCTTATGAACAGCGATCCAAAATTTTGCTATAATAATCACCAAGTACTTTTGTTTTTCCTGCAGTAAATAAACAAATTATTTTAAACTTTTTTTTAGTCACCATTTCGTTGCCGTGTATTTTCAATTATTCTACACATCTAATCAAACATACCAATTTTCAAAAATTCTATTAAAACAATCTAACTGAATGAAATAAAAATCCTTTGAAAAATGGCTGATAAATAAAACAACATTTGGTTTAAAAATGCTCAAATTGACTGAAGACAATGAGAAAATATGTGGTTACGACGACTTATGTTTTGAATTTTTTTCACTAATCAAATGACATAATACCATAAATTAACACAGAAGTGACTTCTACAACCCCACTGACGAAGATAAAAGCGAGACTTTACAATTTTAAAAAACGCGACAACACAGTTGTAGGATTTTCCCGTCAAGCGGCTAAAGCCGCGACGGTCTAAACTAACGACTAACTAAACTAACGTAATTTCACAACTTACACAAATTTCGCTTATACGGTCAGCATACTGATGTAGCCGCTAGGCTTAACGCACCAAGTACCGAATCAACCGGGCAATCGACTTCGAGACCCAGCCAGACCGAGTTACGTTTTAAAACTTTAAATATTATTTATTTATTTAATTTTACCGATCACCTGTGACGTCACAACAATGCAGACAACTACAACAGCATTTTTTTGGGGTGGGGGTTTTTATAATTATTATCTTTTAATCGTTAACAAATTTGCCTAAGAGAAATGACCTTAATTAGGCGAAATCTCGAGGAACTGAGGGTGACCTTGCTCTACAGCCTCATCTCCTTGACCTTTTAAGTTGAAAATATAATGGCATCAATGCCCCATCCATATAGAGAAGTAATCTGACCAACTTTGGTCAAAATCGGTCCAAATCGAGTTCTGGAGACATAAGGTGATTTACAGGCCAACACCGAACGCAAACACGTAAATACGAACATTAACATCCGGAAAATTTCCATCCGGGTTTTTGGGTTCCTTAGGTGTCAAAACGTCAGATCCGGTGAAAACCGCATATGCCCAAACTAAACCGATTACAATGCTTTCCTTTCTAGAGCTCTAGCTGTGCTATAGCGCTATCTAAACAAGAAAGTAAAAGTACTTTTACCGATCTATGGTGTAATACTAAACAATATTTTTTTAAGTCAGCCATCCAAATAAAATTACGTTTTACATTTAATTAATTGTTTATACCTAAAACAAATAAGTATACAAGAATATATAAATCTACGTCTACCAATGTCACATAGCAGCTGTAAATTACGGTTTAAAAAAATTTAAATAATTATTCTTCGTAATAAATACATAAATTAATTTTTGAATTTAAGCTAATTTTAATACAACATGAACATATTTTATACATATAAACTTTCAGGTCGAATTAATAAATTTTAAAAGAAAACCTAAAATGATTACATCAAGGACAATTTTCCTTCCACTTATTGCACTAAAAAATATAACTTCATTCAATAAAGCGCTCATGGGAATAAAAGAGAAACAATAACGCTTAGTGAGTAAATATATGTGTAGAATAATAACAGAAATAAACAATTAGTATGTTTGGGAACTAAAAAACATCCCACAGGTACAATGGGTGTTGAAAGTTCGACTTTAATTAATTATTTTAATAACACTGCGAAAAAATTAGCACAATACATTTGCATATAATCTGTGAGGCTAGCATATTTCTTTTTACAACAATTTTCTACTTTCATTACATAATGACAAACGTGCAAAAAGTAGAACAATCTCATTGTCAATCACCTCAACCCTAAAAATTGAGAAAATGTTTTAACAGACTTCAAAAAAAAATTAACTTAATCTGTTTCGGTTTCTCTTGTTTCTTCAGCAAAGGTTTAGGAAACGTTTTGTACATCAAATTTGATGTATTCTACGTTCTCCATATCCTGCATTTGTGAAATCTTAATTTCTATGAAGACCATTACAGCATATGGGTCCATAAACCGTGGGGCAAGACAACCGTCTTTTTTCGTTTTTATCAACTTTATTTTTCATCACACGCACATATTTCGACGATCCTTTTTTTGTGCAAAAATTCCTTTAGTAGTGCAGTAATAGGTTTCTTTCTTCTAGATAATTTAGATAGAAAACTTTTTGGAAGAAAACTTAATTAGACTTGAAATTATTACTTTTTTTTAATTATCACAGTTTAGCGTTAAACTCTTGTAGATAGATGATTTAAAGTTCGATATTATTCCGATGTTCAAAATATCTCTATAAAAAAGTTTCAAAAATTTATTTCGGAAAATTGAAGAAATAATAAACAAGTAAAACAAAAATCACTACATTCTGAACATTTTTAATTGTTCCACTCTGTTGTATCCTCTCAAATTTTTTTTCTGTTTTTTTTAAGAAAAACTTAAACAAAACAGAAACAGAAGAAATTTAGGATTTACAAAATCGAGAAATAATCAAGAAAACATTAACAGAAATCTAGGAGAGGAAGGTTTCCTATGAAGAAACCAAAAAACAATAGTAACATAATTCAAGAAAAGTACCAATAAAACTTAAAACCCACAAACAGGACTCTACGAAAAGTGTTCGTGATGATAATTACAAAAACGTACAGCAGTCGGTCAAATAAAACAAAAATTAATAAAACCAGGTTTCATGTCTTTGAATATTTTGCGAACGGTTTTATTTTCAGATTTGCAGGGGTTTTGTAGGGATACCCACATTTTTACGCCAAAAAAAAAATAAAACAAAACTTGAAAAGTTATTTAAGCAATAAAAAGCAATTTTATTGTTATCCGACTATTATAAATCGCTATCAAAAGTTTTGCGCAGGCTTCAAAAAATTAAAATGTAAAAAAATTTTGTGCACTTCTGCCAGAAGACCGACTTTTCGTTAATTTAATTTGGTATCAATATCTTAATATATAGTTTTTTGATTTAATACGCTGACCCGTTGATTTAATACGTTGATTTAAACGTTGACCTTTAAGAAACGTCAACGCTTCAACTTGCAACATAACAAAGAACCATACTTCTAGCTTGCCCCGCTCAAATCTTTTCGACCTTAAATTGAGTGAGGATAACTCAAGAACGACTCAACCAAACTATATAAAATTTTCACAAGCACAACTTCAAATAAACTACTAGAACATACCTAATTTTCAATGAAATTTATATTGTAGTTTTGGAAATTTTCGAGCAACAAACCTTTATACCTAGGCCTATAAATAAATAAATATATATAAGGAAACTCCAATTTAAGTGAATGGTATTTTCTTACTCCTCGTACCCCAAAACATAAAAATAATTCATTTTCGACCGCTCCCCTACTCGCACCAAGCGACCGCAAGTATTACTTGCCGTAGAATAGGTATTATATTTTCCTGTTTAAGGACTCTTTTTAAATTTGGTTAATTTATTTTATTTACTCTTTTGATTTTAGTTTAGCATATCCCTCAAAAAGAATTTATAAGTATTATTTGTTTATTTTTCCAAGTAATTTTTATTTTACAGTTATCTTTTTTTAAATAATTTCTGTTTTAATTTACTACTTAAATTAAAAAAGAAAAAACACTACTATACAAGTCACAATGGTAGTTTTTATTTCATTTTTTGTTTTAATTAATCATTTTATCGTTTTGGTGCATTTTTATAGATAAACCGTACAATTGCATCGGATGCAAATCCAACTGATTATTATTATTAAATAGGGGTTAAATATATTTTAAACAATATGAAAATTGTTATAATTTAAGACAGTGAACTAATTTGGTATAAATATTGCATTCTTCGTTTTTTGTTTTTTTTTTTAATTTTTATCGATTTATTTTTAAACTTCATTGTTGAGTAAAAATTACAAACTATCAAAAGTATTGATTACTTTTAATTTCTTATCTGCCTGAAAAATCAAAGAACATTAATTACAACAAGCAAATGACACTAAAAAAGTGAAAAGAGAAAGGCTTCCACGAATGATACGTGCTGAGATGCATGAATGCACCATGTGCAATGACCCCTCATAACAACCACACCCAAACAACATACTAGTTTACGATGACATGTAATACACACTCAGTTTTAAACACTAGTAGCTCTTTCACACCCTCTCCTTTTACTGTCATAAAATAACATTCATTTGGAACATAACAAATAGGATGTAATTCAACACTTTAAAAAACTATTAAAAATAAAAATTACACAACTGACGAAAAATATAAACGTGTACTTACAATATTATATGAAATTTCAAAACTTAATTTAAAAAAATAATAAATCTACTAGATTGCTTCAAGTAGTTTTGTCATCCTATAAAGAGTATAAAATAAATTTAATTCACAAAATGTTTTAAAAAATCTTGCGCATTTCTGCGCAAGAAGACAGACTTTTCGTTATTTTATTTTGTTTCCTATTGAAAAAGTAACAACTCATTATAATCTAAAATTTTATTAAAAAATCTTTGGTCCATAAAAAGTAATTACACGTCAAAAACGCGCTACAATAAAAATTTTTAAAAATAATATTGTTAATAGATACCGCAGATAAAGAAACGTCAACGTTCCAACTTGCAGCATCTTAACAAACCATTCTAACTTGCCCGGCTCAATTTTTTCGATCTTAAACTGAGTGTAACTCAGTAACGACTCAACCAATCTTCATAAAATTCACATGCACAACTTCAGATATACTACTAGAGCATATCTAAATTTCAATGAAATTTATCAAGTTTATCTAGTAGTTTTGAAGATTTACGAGCCACAAAAGTTTATACCTCATGCCTGTAAATAAATAAGCATATATAAGGACACCAAAATTTAAGTAAATGGTATTTTCGTACTCCTCACACCTCAAAACGTTAAGAAAATTCATTTTCACCCACCATGCGACAGAAAGTAATAACGAACTTTACTTCGAAAAGTCTGTAAAAAGGTTAATGAAGAATAACAGTTTTATTTTACTAAACTAAAACCAAATAAAAAAGTATTTTAAAAACTATATTAAAAACTAATAATCTAATGTGGACACCACATGACTTCCTTGTACGCCTAATAATTACATGCACACCTTTTTTTTAAATGAAGAGTACATAAAATTTTATTTAATTAATAACTTGATTTTTTTTTTTTTTTTTTTTTTTTAATACTGAATTACTTATTGTAATTTTTTTTATAGAGGTTAATAATTATTAATAAATCAATATATTTAAATTAAAAAAAAAGCTAAAAAAACGAGATGGTGTCGGATTCGAACCGATGTGCCTTCCCCTGGTAAGGTCCAAACATTTCATTATTGAAATTGTTTTTGGCTATAACTCTGGAACCAATGAAAATAAGTACCACTTATGATATATCGTTGAAAATCTTTCAATGGGAGCTTATTACTGCAGTTAAGAAAAAGTCCGAAATTCAGGATTTTTGGAATTTTGGGCTTTTTTCGACACTTTTGGTTCAGTTGATTGCAGACAAAAGTGGAGATGTTACAACAGTCCTAAATCCAAGATTTCAACATCCTATGACTAATCGTTTTTGAGTTATGTGAGATACATACAGACGTCACACCGAAACTAGTCAAAATGGATATTTTCGCTCAAATCTGAAAACCGACATTTTTCGCGATTACAATACTTCCTTTACTTCGTACAAGGAAGTAAAAATGTACTGAAGTTTATTTGATTTTATGTAATTTGTGTTTATTTATTTCTAATTATAATTTCCATCCAACAAATGAATAAACAGTTGCTGATTTATTAAATACTGTCTTTTATAATTAAATAAATAGAATTTTTTTGTTAGTTTGAACTCTGCAAAAATTAGAAGTCTCAGATTAAGAGATAAAGTTAAATTAGGTTGGAAGAGTATACAGTTTTATTTATTTATTTTATTTTTTTTGGAAGGAGTGCTGTAAAATTGGAAACTTCTCATTCATTTAAGATGGATACATTTTAGCTAAAATAGATTAGAAGAATGTAAAGCACTTTATTTCTTTAAATTTATTATGTTTAGTATTTTATTATTCTATTATACCTTATGTATTTATGTACTTGCTCAACTCATTGTGGTAAAATTTTTCAAAAGCAATAAACCATTGATTGATTGAAATCGGTATTTTAAAGATGAACCAAACAGAATTTTAAATATTATAAAGATTTTTAGTCACATCAAAATGTTATTAGTTTGCACCTTGATATCTTTAATCAGTAATTAGTATAATTGCTGCAATGTAATTCTACAGAAGTTATGCTTATCTGGCCTTCTTGGCTTGTAAGGACATTTATTTAGAATTTAGTACGCCTAAATTTGTTTCATTTATAATATCAATTTGTTATACCTGTATATGTGTACATTCAACACTTTTTAAATGTATGAATTGCTATTTACTTCTGTTATTACTTACAATGAATAAATTATTTCATAAATAAATTAATTAAATAAACAGTCAAATTTAAAAACAACATACACAAAATAATATGTAGCTGCCATATATTGGTAAAAATACATAGACATTATTATTCTACATCAAGGTCGAATGTGAACAGTTTTGTAAAACCAAACTCCATAGATGAATATACATCAGACGTAACACTGGTTATTTCCTTAATCTTATCATACAAAAATTTATTAAACAAAAACACAACTTCAAATTACATGAAAAACCAATAATGACATACACCTCAAACCAACGAATCTTCCATGAATTTGATTTACACTAGTCAACATAATACACATATTAACACATTCAAGAATAATTATTATTCTGTAGAATATGATTTACTATAATTAAGAACTAAACAATCACATTAATAACAGAAAATATTCTTTTTTATAAAAATAAAAATAACTTTAAATAATAAACTGCATCAAAAAGTAAAAATTAAAATTCTTCTAATTTTGAATTTCTGGGTTGAGTACCAAATCAAATACTACAAGTAACTTACTAATCCTTTATTTAACACAGACATAAGAAGTCAAAAGTTAAAAGATGAATTAATAGATTATTATTTTTTACTTTTTTGTTATTTTTTTACACTTTTATTTTACTAAACATTTTTTTTTATTCTACTTTTATTTGTGATATATATAACCACACAAATTTTCACCTGTCTGTAAGATAAAGATCATTCACAAAAACATAAATTCCCCTGGTAAGATCCAAACATTTCATTATTAAAATTGTTTTTGGCTATAACTCTGGAACCAATGAAAATAAGTACCACTTATGATATATCGATGAAAAGCTCTCGATGAGGGCTTATTACTGCAGTTTAGAAAAAGTCTAAAATCCAAAACAAATTGGATTTTGGACTTTTTTGGACACTTTTGATTCAGTCGATTGCAATCAAAAGGGGAGGTGCACAACTAGATGTTATAATAATCCTAAATCCAAAATTTCAACATCCTACGGCTAATCGTTTATTTAGTTATGCGAGATACGTACGTACAGACGTCACGCCGAACTAGTCAAAACGGATTCAGGGATGGTCAAAATGGATATTTCCGTTAAAATATGAAAATCGAAAATGTTCACGATCATAATACTTTCTTTATTTCGTACCAGAAAGTAAAAATTATACTTTTCAAATATCTTTTGCAAATCGAAGCCAAAACTAAAAACAATCAACAATTTACTAACCCTTAATTTATAGCAGACTTGAAAAAAAAAAGTTTTTTCTACTCAACATAGTTCTCTCGCTTTTAAGTTATTGTTATTAGTATGAAAAAAGAAACGCAAAGGTGAGAAAACTCCATCTTAATAAAAATAAACTGTAATGCAGAGAACGAAAGAATGATTTAATAAGTGGATGTAATAGGTATGTAGAATGAGTTTTCGAGTCAGTTTTCTTTACTGAATTTTCGCGTGCCTGATCAGAATAAATAGCTATTAGATTATGCTTTAATACGCAATGATAAAAAAAAAAACGTTCAAATCGTCTACATTAACAAAGTACTTATCGTTTATAAAGCATTTGCACGTTTCCACTTTAATTATGCGGTATAAACGTTACAAAGGAACTTCCACTATAAAATAAAAAGGGATTGTTATGATTCGGTTCATTTGGTAAATTTTAAAGTTTGAACAAAAAAAGGCGTTGCTAAACTGTCTCTAAAAATATGTGAAGAGTTTAAACCGATAAAACACCACATCTGCAATAAGTTAAAAAATTCGATTTAAATTTTTATTTTCGAATTTGGGAAAATTTTATGAACCAAAATATTAATCTTTTAAAACAATTCAAAACTCATACGAATATAATTTTAAATAAGACTAACCCCAAATTAGATTACTCATCCTATCTTCCCACACTTCAAAGACCCTGACTCCAAAACTTTAATAGCCAAATTCCCAATATACGAAAGCCACCATGACAAATTTGGATTTTTTTATCCAGATAATACACAATTTTTAACCCAAATAAACACCAACGCACACACAACCATACGGCCGAACAGAATTTAGCTTCATTTTTTGTTGGCCTTTCCGACTTTTCACGGCCAACCGAATCAAAAACATGGAAAGGTGATTTTTGACACGTTCACTATACTTTTCCCTTATTACAATATTTACTATTCAGCAGGTACATATATTTTATGTAGTAATGAAATATTAGCTAATAAGAGAAGACCTCAGCAAAGAAAACACACAAGTCATTTTAGAAAAAAGATTGTTAAATTAAATAAAAGAAAGATAATGGACAGTTCGTTATTATCAAGACCTTGCGTAAAGAAAGATAATTTGATGATGACTATATATCCTGTACACCTTACGGTTACTTACACATTACACTACAATCGGTCTCCAATAATATAAAGAACAGATATAGAGTACAAGGTAAGCTAGATATGACGTAACAGAACTAAATCCCATCATGAATTATTGTGCATTTAAATCGTATCTTTAACGTACCTATCTATAGACATATAAAGTTTAGCATCCAACCAGGTATCACTCTTGAACGATTTTTTTATTTTAATGAAACTAGCAGGTTCAAATTTAAGCTATTAACGTTTTTTTAAAATTTATCGGTAGGGAGGGGGCGGCTACCTCTTATCGATTAAAAATAATTTTTTCCTATCATTATTTCTTTTTTTATATTTTTGTTTATAGCGGCATCAATAATTAAAGTCATTAGCGACTCATCAATAACTGTGTGAATGTAACCGATAAAAGTATAGTCTTGAACAGACTCAGGCCGATCATTCCTGAGACGTACGGTTAATTGAAACCTGACCAATTTTAGTATATGTACATTAAAAAGCAAGTACATTAAAACCTGACCACCAAAGAACACCGATATCCACGATCTATTATTCAAATCGTGAATTATTAGAACTTGAACCTTAGAACTCTCGACTTCGAAATCAACTGATTTACGACGACGAGTTTTACTACTAGACCGACCCGACCCGGTTGGTTAATTTGAATTATTTTTTCTGTAAAAAATTAATATGTACATAATTTAATTTGTATAGCCTTTCTTAAATCAGAAATCTTATTTTTTTCAACATGTTAACATTTTTACAGCGGTTCTGACAATCACCTAAACAGTAAAAGGTTCACAAGAGGCTTACACCGACGGTTTCCTTCACACATAAGATAAAATGCCACTCTTGAAAATTTTTTTTAATATTTATATCTTAAACTTTGAATCGGGACAAGACCAAATCAATAAATCTGTCAAAAAAATTAATCAAACCATATGACCCGGTAATTACAACAGAAACTTTACTTTCTTTTTTGTGAAAATTTGATAAGATAAATTTAAAACAACAATAAAAACATACTTCACAATATTCTATTACATTACAATATGTAATAGAATATTGTGAAGTATTCTCGGATATTAAAATATTAATAAAATAATGTTAAAACTACGATGAAAACGAAAATGATAATAACAGGATTAAAATAATAAAAGAAACGTAACCATTAAGATAATATATGTAACACACGAATAACAAAATAAAATCAAAATCTATGATTGGTTAAATCTTATGAAGTATATTGATTCTTCTTAAAAATAACAATACCCGGTCCAGTACATTGTTATCAATTCCTAGGTTGCGACGAATGTCTCTCGGTAACTTGAATTTGCGACATACAGCCGCAGAACATACGCAGTCCACAAGGATGAGGTACACAGCCAAGGTACGCAGTCCACAAGGATGAGGTACACAGCCAAACGGCATAAATAGTACGCACACTGGTGCGTTTTCCGCTAATATCAGGGATCCGTGTGTAGCACTGGTATGTTCGAATCGCAATCGGCATAGGACCACTTCCACTCTGACGAATTTTTCTGCATGAAGAGTCCCATTGTAACAACGTATCTTTCACGTATCGCAGTTTATTATCCGCTGTAGCAGTTCAGTCACCTTGTTACCTTCTAGAAGTGTTTGTTTAATGGAATTAATAAAATCAACAATAGTAACTAGAGTGGTGAAAGACGGTTAGCTACACGCATCTTTAGCGCGATCGTTACCCAGGATTTCCGAATGGCTAGCAGAAATTCACTTGTGTCTTATGACGATTCAACTTGATTGTAATATTAATTTCGGTGACGATAGGATGTCTAAAACACAAATCTTCTAAAGCTTTGAGTGCACTACACAATCGCTACAGATAAGGATGTGACGATTTTCTGTCTTAATGATATTCAAACCCATATTGCTGGCGTACAGTTCAGCATTGTAGACACTTGTACTGACAAGTAGCCCAAACCCTAAGTTCTGTCATTTACAACAAAGTATACACGTGGAGTTGGCGACCCAACGGCGCTAAATTCTGCAGCTTTTCTTCCCGCTATATGCAGTGCTGCTGAACAGTTTACACTGTGTGTGTGCGCGCATATAGATGCGCGCGCGCGCACACACACACACACACATATATATATTTATACACACACACACACACACAAAAAAAAAAATCAAAACCAATACACAAATTACAACATATACCGTTTTTTATACTGATTTTGGTATAAAATTCCAAAATTTTGGAATAACAGCGTTTTGGTTATCTACCAATAACGGCTGTACGGCTAAAAATATAAATCTGAGACGAAATATTTAATATGATTATATTAGTATGTATATTTATTTTCTTTTTTTATAAGAAAAAAAATTAAAACAACTTACAATTTATGTTAGATAAGATATAGCACAGATAAAGATGAATTTTAGTAAAATAAACATTGATAACATTATTATCTTAATGTTTTTAAAACGTTTGGTTGAATAAGATACGTACAAAAAGTTAATGAAAGGTATAAAAATTATTTAATCCACAATATATAAGTTCATTAAGGGAAAGGGAAGGTCTTTCTTCATAAGTAATTTAACACATTCTAAGCTTAAAATATTTATTGAAATTTTTATACGCGCACGTGCGCCTGTGTGTGTGAGCGCCCGTATTGTTCAATTAGCTCCGCACCCTGTTAAATCAAATTCTTTATTTTCATAAAACAGTATATAATTTCTCTTACTTTCCAGATTTTGTCGACGATCTTCGAGACCTTAGAAGAGATTTTGTAATTTAAAAACTGTTTAAATTAAAACAAACTCTAAACTAAATAAACTCTGTCATAATTATGTTGTATGTTATTTTAACTTTTAGCTTAGGCATACAGATGTGTTTCATGGAGTCGAAGCTACGTTAAGTATTTCAGAAAATTGGTCAATTGCAATTCATATTATTATTGCAATTTTAATAATTTTTAATGTGCAAAAGGATTATTTTTTATTTTATTACTTTGCAGTAATAAAATATTTTTTCGTATATCAAGAAAAAAAATAGCAATAATAATGTGAAATACTTTGTATTTCAAACAAAAATATTTTTCAATGGCCACCATAAAAAAACAAACTTATATTACAAATCTGCGCGTCTAATTTGATAACACTTATTCAAAATTATGTTTAATTTCTTAAAATAATACTTATTTCATTTTACTGTAAAACAAAAATTTAATTTATTTATTCAATTTAACTTATTTTAAAACAATAACTACAACAGTTTATTTCGTATAACAACGGAAAGTAATTTGGGGCGCCCTAATATTTAGAAATTAAATATTATTTATTTTATATATATATATATATATATATATATATATATATAAACCATACATACATAAAAAATTGTAAAAACTGGCTAGGTTTTATAAACAATTTATTTTAAATAATACAAAGTTGTTTTAAATTTAAATTAAGGTGAACGAACCAAAAAAGAAATCTTATTTACAATTTAAATAGAACAATAAGCGTTAATGTCAAAACTGAATACAAAGTAAGTAGAAAACACGATAAGCCTACTTAAAATATACTTACAAACTTTTTAATAATTTATAAAACAGAAGAATCAAAAAAAGTCAAAATAAAAAGTAGTACAAGAAAAAAATACAATATAAATATAACACAGCAATATAATAATTTAAACTTGAAATTATTACTTCAAAAAAACTAAATACAAGATTAAATATTTTTAAATAATATAATCAAATACTACTCCAAGATTTAAGATTAGCGGATCAGGAACTGAAACAGTATATTTAAATCTATATTAAATATTTAAATCACGTTAAACGATAAAAAGACAACCGGTTCAAAACAAACCATTTTTATTTATTATATTACTATAATTTCAGAAAGTAAAATATATTAATGAAGAAAAAATCACAGAGAAGCCCGTTGAAAGCTCTTGTACAGCTTTGCGGTATAATAAAATCTCTGTATACAAAGGAAGTCAAAAGTATGGGAATCCCTCAACAACTTTAAAACCGTTCCACATAGAATACTGTAACTTACAGCATAAGGAATCAGTCAACTACTTTACCTTTTGATGAGAAATAGAATTTCATCCCCATCTTGGGGGGGAGGGGGGGGCAGGAGCTTTAACTCAAATATTTTAAATGGTAACACCCTTTTCGTGATAAATCATTTTAAAAGTCTCTTTTAAGACAAGAAAAATGGTATAAATAAAAAGTTGGTAGACATCTGTACCCAAAATGGCTACGGGATAAAGTTTGGATTTTGAAAAAAATTACATTAAAAATGTAATAATTTGTAATCACAAATAAATAAATTCATAAAAATTTAATTAAATGGATATTACCGAATAAAATTATTAAGCATAACATTTGTTTATTTATTTGCTTACATTTCAATTTAATAAATATTCGAAATGTCTTTCTGTTGTTTGACAGTGTGCTAATCGGTTGAAAAAGGATGACCCTGCATTATACAATGCTTCCCTAGCGATTTTTGGGGATTTTGTACTGATTCTCGCATCTTCTTTCTTAAATCATCGATATATTGGGCTTACTATGATAAATAATACTTTAAGTGGGCCATAAAAAGTAATCCGATGTGATAAGTCAGGTGATCTCACTGACCATTCTATTTGATCCCTTCGGCCAGTTCACCTTCCATGAAAAAATGCATTTAAAATTTCACGTACTTTAACAAAGGTGAAGAACTATCTTGTTGAAACCAATTTTGTTAAAGTTAATCTTGTTTTGGAAGTTCAGGCCAAAAACATTTTGAATGTATGGAATGATATGGTCGAACCCACCGTGTTGGTCTAGTGGTGAACACATCTTCCCAGATCAGCTGATTTGGAAGTCGAGAGTTCTAGCGTTCAAGTCCTAGTAGTCAGTTATTTTTACACGGATTTGAATACTAGATCGTGGATACCGGTGTTCTTTGGTGGTTGGGTTTCAATAACCACACATCTCAGCAATGGTGGAACTGAGACTGTATAAGACTACACTCCATTTACACTCATACATATCATCCTCATTCATCCTCTGAAGTACTGCCTGAAAGGTAATTACCGGAGGCGAAACAGGAAAATGAAAAAAAGGAATAATATGGTCGAGAAGCAAAGCCTCATATTTCACTGCGTTTAAATTTCCATCAATAAATAAAGGCCCTATCAATCGTTCACCAACAATACCTGCCCGTACATTTACTTTGACTGGATACTGTGTATGGACCTAATGATACCAGAGTGAATTAATATCAATCTCACATCGACAATTATGGACATTTACACTGCCATTCAAAAAAAATGTGGCCCCATCACTAAAAACTATGTTGTTTAATAAATTAGAGAATATGCACAAATATTGTTCATCATAAATTCGCAGAACTCAAGTCTTCGATCGTAGTCATATTCATTAAGTTATTGCGCCAAACGAATTTTGAAGGGTTTGAAAATTTCACTTTTTAATCTTCGAAGCATTGAACTTTGGCTAATGTTATGTTCTCGTGCTGCTAACCGAGTTGAGGATAAATTCTTGCATAATTTTAACGATTTGTTATTAATTGTTGCAGATTTAGGCCTCTCTGGTTTTCCCCTATTATTAATGCGCTCAGTTTCTTCAAATCATTTGATGGTGTTTGATACTGTACCTTTTGAAATTCACAAACTTTATTATAAAATAAATAAATTCATTAAAACTTCATTACTACAAAAATAAATTCACAAACTTCATTATATGACCTACCTCTATCACGAAAGCCGCTCATCATAAAAGTGTGATTCTTTCCTCTTTACTACTAAACAGGAGATGGCCACAAGTTTAAGTGACATGGTAATAGCAATGTTAGCAAGTAACACAGAAAAAATTAATCCAATAAAAAACAACTACAAAAAAAGGTAAAAAAATGTAAATAACAAAAGTGACTTAAAATGCGGCAAAAGTAGACAAAATCAATTAGCCAACATCACAATAGATTCTCATATGACATTAACAGTATTGAAATTAAACGCTCTAAATACAAACGTTTTTCTTTACATTTGAAATTGAAGAATGTTTTTTTTTGAAAATCATCAAATAAAAAATACAAAAAAATTACAAAAATATATTTTATTACATATAAAAAATTATTTTTTAAAAAGCTTTTATTTAACTAATATTAATATTAACATTAATAAAAAAAGAAGCAAATTAGAAAAACCCTCCAAAAAGTAAAAAATAAGAATTAAATCAAATTGAGAATTTAAAAAAATATATATATATTAACAAATATAAAAATGCACTGAAAAGTAATAAAAAATTATATAAATATCTAATAAATAACCAATAAATAAATGTAATAATTATTAAATTTTAAAATTAAAATAATGAAAACATTTAGTTAAATAAAAGCATGGCGGAGTTTTTATAATTTATTTAAAACAACACAACATTTATTTTTACAACAATTAATCTTCAATAACGACGCGAGTAGGCGGAAAGGTCTGCTGGAACCTCTCCAGTTGAGACTGACTAGCTACAAGTAACAATCAGGGAAAATGCACCCACTCGCTTTCTTTGTACGTGTTCTCACATAGTTGAAGTTCATCTTCGAATTCTGCTTGTAGTCTAAGCCAAATTGAACGCACTCTTTCGACCAAAAGTTTCATTTTAATTAATTACGAATTTTTATTTAATGAATTCATAATTACGATTACAATTATAATAATGATAATAATTAATAATTTTTCAGATTACCTTCAAAATGTAATAACTTTGTGCAAGATTTATAAATTTAATTTTTATTTTTAATCTTATTAAACCTTAAAGGTCATCTCGGTGCAAATTTGAACCATCAAAAAATTAAAACTTGAGTTATTTTATTACAGATAAATAAAATATATACATATACTAAACAACCTCATTAAACGAAAAATATATTTTAAAATACAGCAAATGCCTATAAATAGTTATTTGAAAACATTGTTATAAAAACTGCACCACGCTTTTATTTAACTAAATATTTTCATTACTTATAATTTTAAAATTTAATAATTATTACATTTATTTGTTGGTTATTTATTAGATATTTATGTAATTTATTTTTTACTTTTCAGTGCATTTTTATATTTGTTAATATATTATATTCTTTTGTTTAAAATTCTGAATTTGATTTAATTCTTATTTTTTACTTTTTCGAGGGTTTTTCTAATTTATTTCCTTTTTTTATTAATGTTAATATTAATATTAGTTAAATAAAAGCTTTTTTAAAAAATAATTTTTTATATGTAATCAAATATATTTTTGTAATTTTTTTTTGTATTTTTTTTAAGACTAAAAATAAAAGCTTTTAAAAAAGTAAAAATATTTATTTTTACACATTGAAGTTACATATGTGTACCAAATTTCAATCATTTTCATAGGATAGTTCATGAGAAATGAAAATTTTCAACTAAATGCATGAATTTAGTGTAGGGGTAGCGCGTGGGGGCGGGTCATATCAAATGTCGACATTGTAGTGCTGTATTGTCATCGAAGTTACATACGTGTACCAAATTTCATTGATTTTCATACGATAGATCAAAAGACATAGCAGTCGCAAGATTTGATTATGCCTAAAGCGAGTTAAATAAAAGCTTTTAAAAATACAATTTTTTTTTTAATTAAATATTGTTGTATGATTTATCTCTGTTTACTAGGAGCATAATGCAATGAATCATGTCCGATATAAAAACATGTTTTCCTTACATGTTTGTGCTTATTATAATTTTGCTACCGGTTTTAAAATTAAGTACCCCTGAGTTTGAGGAAATTTCCAGGAACGGTTCATCAAATACTATTGTTGCATGTTGCATAAAACATTTTTAGCTGTGTTAAATAATTTTCTTTTTTTTAAAGAAAGTCTTTAAATGTGTTTTGGAAGGTGAACAAACAATAACCTATTTCCTTTTTTTCAATATCCAATTTTAAAGCTTTTTAAAATCAGAAAAGATGATATCAAGTTTAATAAATCACAGAATAAACATTTTTAAATGTTTTTCTAAAATTCCAAATGTGTACCTTTATATTTAATTGAAGTGTAAATAATATTCAAAAGAACTTTTTGTTTGTATCTTGAGGCCCGGCAATATTACATTATCTGTTTCTTGGTCTTGGTTGTAGGGCATTGTTATCGGCTGGACAACATTAATGGGTAGTGTATTTTTTGTTTAGGTGTTGTTTTGTTTTTAATTTTATGCAAAGTTTAACTTCTACATAATATATAATAATGTTAAACAAGTTGTTCTTCAAAAATATTTGCTTAAACTTGCACATATTTTATGAATACATTTGAAACTGATTGTAATGAATGAAGTGGCATGTGGCATATATTTTAAGTTTATTCAAAAATATATTTAGGGTATTCTGAGGTAAAAACAAGAATATATTTTTTAAGAACTCCAATAATCGAGTTAAATAAAAGCTTTTAAAAACAAAATGAACACAATTGAAAAGTGTTCAACATAACATAATTATGTTGAAAACATAATTTTAATTAATTTTAGTTGTTTACTGACAAAGTTTAGTTTATTTTAATCCAAGTACTCTTAAAAGTATTAAATTCAAAATCTGCTTTAAAAAATCTCAATTCAGAACGTAATTATCAGTAAGATGTGATTTTATTACAGAAGAGAGTGACTTAGTAAAAATAGTATTCAAACAATTCTGGAGTTGTAGAATTACAAATAAATACCATCAGTTGTTAGCAAGTAAAAGATTTTTTTGTCTTCAGTCATTTGACTGGTTTGATGCAGCTCTCCAAGATTCCCTATCTAGTGCTTGTCGTTTCATTGCAGTATACCCCTTAAATCCTACATCCCTAACAACCTAACAATTTGTTTTACATATTCCAAGCGTGGCCGCCTACACAATTTTTTCCTTCTACCTGTCCTTCCAACATTAAAGCGACTATTCCAGGATGCCTTAGTATGTGGCCTGTAAGTCTGTCTCTTCATTTAACTATATTTTTCCAAATGCTTCTTTCTTCATTTATTTTCCGCAATACCTCTTCATTTGTCAATCTATCCACCCATCTGAGTTTTAACATTCTTCTATAGCACCACATTTCAAAAGCTTCTAATCTTTTCTTATAAGATACTCCGATCACCCAAGTTTCACTTCCATATAAAGCGACACTCCAAACATATACTTTCAAAAATCTTTTCCTGACATTTAAATTAATTTTTGATGTAAACAAATTATATTTCTTACTGAAGGCTCGTTTCGCTTGTGCTATTCGGCATTTTACATCGCTCCTGCTTCGTCCATCTTTAGTAATTCTACTTCCCAAATAACAAAATTCTTCTACCTCCATAACCTTTTCTCCTCCTATTTTCACATTCAGTGGTCCATCTTTGTTATTTCTACTACATTTCATTACTTTTGTTTTGTTCTTGTTTATTTTCATGCGATAGTTCTTGCGTAGGACTTCATCTATGCCGTTCATTGTTTCCTCTAAATCCTTTTTACTCTCGGCTAGAATTACTATATCATCAGCAAATCGTACCATCTTTATCTTTTCACCTTGTACTGTTACTCCGAATCTAAATTGTTCTTTAACATCATTAACTGCTAGTTCGATGTAAAGATTAAAAAGTAACGGAGATAGGGAACATCCTTGTCGGACTCCCTTTCTTATCACGGCTTCTTTCTTATGTTCTTCAATTATTACTGTTGCTGTTTGGTTCCTGTACATGTTAGCAATTGTTCTTCTATCTCTGTATTTGAACCCTTTTTTTTAAATGCTGAACATTTTATTCCAGTCTACGTTATCGAATGCCTTTTCTAGGTCTATAAACGCCAAGTATGTTGGTTTGTTTTTCTTTAATCTTCCTTCTACTATTAATCTGAGGCCTAAAATTGCTTCTCTTGTCCCTATACTTTTCCTGAAACCAAATTGATCTTCTCCTAACCCTTCTTCCATTCTCCTCTCAATTCTTCTGTATAGAATTCTAGTTAAGATTTTTGATGCACGACTAGTTAAACTAATTATTCTGTATTCTTCAAATTTATCTGCTCCTTCTTTCTTTGGTATCATGACTATAACACTTTTTTTGAAGTCAGAGGGAACTTACCCTTTTCCATAAATATTACACACCAGTTTGTATAATCTATCAATCGCTTCCTCACCTGCATTTCGCAGTAATTCTGCAGGTATTCTGTCTATTCCAGGAGCCTTTCTGCCATTCCAATCTTTTAAATTCAGATCTCAGTATTGTTTCTCCCCTTTCATCCTGTTCGACTTCCTCTTCCTCCTCTATAACACCATTTTCTGATTCATTTCCTCAATATAAGTATTCCATATATTCCACTCACCTATCCACTTTACCTTTCATATATAAATCGTTGTACCACCTTTGTTTAACACATTATTGGATTTTAACTTATGTACCCCAAAATTTTCCTTAACTTTCCTGTATGCTCCGACTATTTTACCAATGTTCATTTCTCTTTCCACTCCTGAACACTTTTCTTTAATGCACTCTTCTATTGCCAGTTTGCAATTCCTCTTTATAGCATTTCTTTATTGCCGATAGTTCCTTTTACTTTCTTCATCACTAGCATTCTTATATTTTCTACGTTCATCCATCAGCTGCAATATATCGTCTGAAACCCACGGTTTTCTACCAGTTCTCTTTATTCCGCCTAAGTTTGCTTCTGCTGATTTAAGAATTTCCTTTTTAACATTCTCCCATTCTTCTTCTACATTTTCTACCTTATCTTTTTTACTCAGACCTCTTGCGATGTCCTCCTCAAAAATCTTCTTTACCTCCTCTTCCAAAGCTTCTCTAAATTCCACCGATTCATCTGACATCTTTTCTTCAGGTTTTTAAACCCCAATTTACATTTCATTATCACCAAATTATGGTCGCTATCAATGTCTGCTCCAGGGTAAGTTTTGCAGTCATTTCTAAATCTTTGCTTAACCATAACATAATCTATCTGATACCTTTCAGTATCGCCTGGCTTTTTCCAAGTGTATATTCTTCTATTATGATTTTTAAAATGGGTGTTGGCAATTACTAAATTATACTTCGTGCAAAACTCTATAAGTCGGTCCCCTCTTTCATTCCTTTTGCCCAGCCCGTATCCACCCACTATATTTCCTTCCTTGCCTTTTCCAATGCTTGCATTCCAATCTCCAATTATTATTAAATTTTCATCTCCTTTTATGTGTTTAATTGCTTCATCAATCTCTTCGTATGCACACAAGTAAAAGATATTATAATTAATTAAAATATGTTAAACATTCTGAGGCATCAATTGGTGTCTCGTTATCTACGGCTGCTATGAGACAAATTGTTGTCTCAACTTTATTTTTAAATATTTCAAAAAGTAAAATTGCAAAGTGAAACTGTTATTAAATATTATTAATAGGGTAACAACACCTTCATTGAAATTGAAGAAAAAAAAATGGCAGCACTGGCGGATATTTTTAGCAAAATAAGTATAGCAACCTTGGGAAGTGTTACGTTTTTCAGTGTGGCAGTCAACCTGTTAAAAAATATATTTTTTTAAATTTTAAATTTAAATTAAATTAGATTAAATTTTAATTTAATTCAGTTTAAATTCTTTTTATTTAATTTTATTATTTGAATTTACCAAATATAGTTATTTTCAAAATCAAAAATTTATCCCGCCGCCATTTTGGGTAGAGACATAGTACCAATTTTTTATTTAATCATTTTTCTGTCTTAAAGAGACCTTTAAAATTATTTATCACACAACGGATATTACCATTTTAAAATATTTAAATTACAACCCCAGGGCCACTCCCCAATATGGAGATGAATTTCTATTTCTCGTCAAAAGATAAAGTAGTTGACCGATATCTTATCCTGAAAGTTACAGTATTGTATCTGGAACAGTTTTAAAATTGTTGAGGGGTTACCATACTTTTGACTCGCTCCGTATAATGCCCCACATACGGTCTACACTTTCAACAAAGACGGTGTACATGTTAACTAAATTCGTTACAGCTATATATCCATACTTCCGACGATAAAAATACTTTAACTGTTCAGGAACGAAGAGATTGGCAAAAAATAAAATCGTTAGGACTAATTTTATTTCCTCAACGAGATTATTTTAATTTAAGCTTCAAGGATAATAACAACAACCCGCTAAGCTACTATGTAACCTTTACAGTCTTTGCTATAGTATCGTTAGACAAACATGCAAATTTAAATGCCATAAACTTCAAGTTATAAAAAAAATTAAAAATTGCAATAATTCAGTAATAATTTCAATAATTGTAAAAAGGAAATAACAATAAAAATAGAGCCTAAAGTAAACAGGAAGGAAAAAAAAGAGATGAAAAACCAAATAAGAACATTAAATATTCAGCGGCGCTCTCAAGACATGAAAAATAATACAAAACAATAATAATTATCTGAATGCATTAAAATGAGAACTAATTCCCGTATATATAATAAATTCCTTGGGTTATATAAATTAAGGGTCAAAATAAAATTAATAACAGTTAAGCGGTTTGCCTTGTATAAAACCTTAAATCTACCTACAAACACTGCTCAACAAATCATCCTCTAGGACATACTTTGTATATCATAAATAAGGAATATAAAACCTTTGATAAGAATGCAAAAAAAATAACTTAAACGTAATTTATGTAAAACAATTAGCATAATCGTCAACACATAATCAAAATAAAATACACAACTACAGAAAAACCACGGATTTACATGCGACTCGAGCAACTTACCTTAGAAAAGGCATTATAATAATTAAAAAACTAAAAAATATTGTTTATAAATTTTATCTTCATATCTTAACTAGATTTTCACAGCTTTGAAATCGTATTCTTCAAAGTTTAATATAAATATAAGCGTATAGTTTTTTATCTTAGACGTGAATAGATGGACGAAAGCAGTGAAAGTATTTCATTACTTTCTAGTCATTATTTGCTACGAAAGTAACGAAATATAATGTTAACTCTTCGATTTATGTCACTCTTCGATTTTGAACACGTTTTCGTTAAGACAATAAAATCCATTAAATGACATTCACATGTTTGAATTTTAATTAAACAAAAGAATTAAAAGATGTTAAGATTCCATTTAACACTGGAAAAATTTGGCTATTTTCGAATTAACCTGAGATATTGCATAGATAATGTCATACGTTCAAATGGCTCCTTGAGAACTATCGTGTAATATCGATTACATGATTATCGCAAGGCACATATCGATTCTACAGCGTAAAAATAATTTTTACATAAAAAAAAGTCTAATATTTATTAACAGACTTCAAAAAACGAGGTTATCAATTTGACAATTTTTTTAATGAATGTTACTCAATACTCCGGCGTTAGTAAACCGATTTTGATATTATTTTATTAAATAAAAAGAGTATACTTTCGGAATGGTCCCAAATAAATATTAACCAAATCCGATGATAATCTTAGGAAAAATACCAACAAAACCAAACGGTTCTACACCCTTAGCCACTAACCGCTCGCACAGTACAAAAGGAGATTTTATAATATAATTTATCTACACTAATATTACAAAGAGGAAAGATTTGTTTGTTTGTATTGAATAGGCTCCAAAACTACTGGACCGATTTGAAAAATTCTTTTTCCATTAGAAGCCGACATTATCCCTGATGAACATAGGCTACTTTTTACCACGTTATTTAAGCAACATATTTTAATTTTTCTATCTTTGTAATTCAGTAACTAGCAACTGTCCGTCGCCGTCGTGTCTCTCTTGACGCTCGCGTCCCCACCACCGCCTGCCACTGCTCCATCACCCCGCCCAAAACCCGCTCGGCTAGCTAGGCAGCAGCATATGACCTAAGCGTCACTGCGGTGCGGGAGGGGAGTCAATTCACAAAATAAAGAGCCGCGCGGCTCATTCGCGCGGTCGGTCGGCTTCCTACGCAGCGGTTGTGTGCGATATCGAATATTTTTCCTTGAAAATATTTTGAATTTTTTATAATTTTTTAATCACCACTTCATATACAGGCTAATTCCTGTTCAACATGTAAGCAAATAATTTAGTATTAGTTGATGTAGTATTTAGTTTTTTTTATCATTTCAAAATGCCCAAAAGATTAAGATCTCAACTTTCTAGAAATAGTTTACAGGCTAGGGCAATAAAAATAATTTCAAGGGTATTTCATTTAAAGATGAAAAAATCATAAAATTATTCACAAAAGATGAAATATTCGGCAAAGTGAAATGTTACATGGCAAGTGTGGAGTGGCAGAAGCGGGGTTTACCTCACTGTCATTTGCTGTTTTGGCTAGAAAGAAAAATCTAGCCAGACGAAATTGATAGTGTCATAATTGCGGAACTGCCCAACCAACAAAACGACCCGATATTGTACGATATCGTGACTAAAAATATGGTGCACGGTCATGCGGAGAGCATAACTTAACAGCACCATGTATGAAAAACGGTATCTGCACAAAAAAGTACCCTCGACGTTTCGTCAACGCTACCCAAACCGGAGAGGACGGATATCCAGTTTATCGTCGTCGTGACGCCGAAAATGGAGGCCAGAGCGCTACGCTAAATATCAGAGGAAGTACTTTCTATATAGATAATAGGTGGATTGTCCCTTATTCTCCATTATTGTGTAGGATGTTTAACGCGCACATAAATATCGAGTACTGCCACTCAGTTTAAGCCATCAAATACATTTGTAAATATATCAATAAAGGATCTGACCAAGCTACTTTTAGCGTCAAAAACCCAAACGATGAAGTGGAAAACTATGTAAATGGCCGGTACATAAGTACATCCGAATCTGTTTGGCGAATTTTAGAATTTCCCATTCACGAGCGACATCCTACAGTCTTGCAGTTAGCCGTCCACTTAGAAAACGGCCAAAGGGTGTATTTTACCGCAGAAACGGTTGAACAAGTGGCCCAAAACCCTGAACGACTGCAACAAATATCTTATTTTTTTAAATGGGTACACCAACCGTGCGAAGCCGGGCCGGGCAG
This sequence comes from Lycorma delicatula, assembly GCF_047948215.1. Lineage (NCBI taxonomy): Eukaryota > Metazoa > Arthropoda > Insecta > Hemiptera > Fulgoridae > Lycorma > Lycorma delicatula. The sequence goes on along the minus strand of NC_134458.1, from coordinate 134,743,571 downwards.
CTATATTCAATAAATTAAGTGATTCCGACGCGGACGAAGTCGCGGGTTTCAGCTATGTTTCATATAGTCGTTAATTTTTGCGAATCAATTTTCACAATGAAGTACTATTTGTAACGAGTGAATAAATCCCACGCGGACGAAGTCGCGGGCCACGGCTAGTAAAAAATAAAAACCGACTTCAACAAATAATTGTACTAAAAAGTTACAAATAATTATATTTTTTATTTATAAACTAAAGTAAAAGAATTTGTAGCAAAAGTAAAAGTAATTAGTAGCAGAATACTGCTAAAAAAAAAGGAAAATTACGAAATATTATGACAGAGAACGAATTAAAACTGGACAGAAAATTGACGTTGAAATACAAAGGCCCTAATTATGCACATCAGCCATGTTGAAATATTCTGTCAAAGACTGGGAAGACGTTTTATATATATGTGCACGCGCACACACATACAGATATATATAAATATATCGAAATATTGGGAAAATCTAGTACTTTTAACCGGATCCGAATTTTCGAACGAAAATCGCAAATATCTCGAAAACGGTCGGTCCTAGCGCTCTGAAAAATTTGTCGATCCCCGCGTCAATCACCTCATTCGCTCCCAGTAGTACCCATCGGATGGTAATATTTTCAAGTGCCACCGGGGCACCATTAGGAAATTGGGGAGAGGGTGCGATGGGGTACCACCATAAAATCTCGGCAACCGCTCGTCCGATTTTCAAGATTTAAACGGCGTAAGTATCAGCAGGTCGAGCGCTAACTCATCGAGCAGCGAGCACTCATTGAGCAGGTCAACCTCATCGGGTACACTCTTGATCGACCGGATCTTGGTTATCCGGAAATTAAATCGTTTAGTCCTGTTTTGATTGCACTCACTCACCGTAAAACGTACCGATTCGATCGTTTACTAAATACGCTCAAACCTGTGCGCTAGCGGATCTGTAAAGTATAAACTTATGAACACTAAAATAGAAAATAAAAGATATATAAAAAAAACTTTCTAAAAACCATTCTTATACATTAAATGCACTAAAAATTAAAAAACAAAAAATATGTAAAAATGTTTTAATACACCACTCTTAAATTAAACGCACTAAAATGTACAAAATAATTTTAGGACGGTATCTCGGAATGGATTTGACAAGTTTTGATAGCGATATATAAGATTATGTGAAAGTCATAGCTTCAAATTAAAAATGTGATGTTTTTGCCAATTTTTTCTTATATGTGATGAATGGCCTAAAGAGTGGGGTGCAAACACGCATAAGAAAAAATTGGCAAAAACATCACATTTTTTATTTGAAGCTATGACTTTCACATAATATTACATATCACCATCAAAGTTTGTTGTCAAATCCATTCTGATACCGTCCTACAATTATTTTTTACCTTTTAGTGCGTTTAATTTAAGAGTGGTGTTTTAAAATCCTTTTGTTACATATTTTTTATTTATTTATGTGATTGTTTTTCTTCATAAAATAATGAACTATAACCAAAAAGTAGGTACCGGAATGTACCGATCACTAGCGGAAAATCCCGAGTCGTTAGTACCAATTTCTAGAGTTAACTTTCGTTTTATCAATTTTCATCATTCAAAAAAAAATTTTTACAAACTAGGTATACAATTTTGGACATCTAATCATCCCATTCCGAGACGCCGCCCGCTAAGGCAACCCGCTCGGAGGGCCTAGCTGTGGAGGCGTGCTGTAGACATGCCCTGCAGCTAGTAATAGTACTAAAATGTTACAAATAATTATATTTTCATTTAATAACTAAATTAAAAGTATTTACAACAAATAACTATTCTTGAGGTCGGTACCAGCCAACACAAATTAAACATAAAATTACGTACAGTTAGTACCTCAACCAACCGCTAGGCGGCTAAACGGGATTCCCACATGTAAAATGGGATCTCAGGAGCGTATAAAAGTGAGCATCTCACGATCATATCTCATCTTGAGTTCACTAAGGCGTGTATACTATGTGGTAATACACGTACCTAAGCATCTGTAAAGTATTTTTATATCATATTTTTGCATGTCAAATTTTATTGTTGAATTATATTTTTGTAGATCTTATAGATTTTATAGTAGTAAAACGTCTATTACCAATTTTGCATTGTTTGAAGTTGGATTTGTATTATATAGATCATAGGTTTTTTCTAACTTGTGCTGGCTAGCAACTTCAGAAATAGTTATCTGCTGTAAATACGTTTACTTTAGTTAATAAATAAAAACGTAATTTTTTAGTACTATTATTTTTTGAAGTCGGTTTTTATTTTTATAAATTTAAATTATTTTTCTGGTGTCAAGTCAGCTGACAACACAAAGAGTAACATTACAATAATAATTGGTGAAAAAATTCTACTCGCAGTTTATGTATAAAATTAACCTTATGTACAAGGCGAGTTTTTAGAGTACGATCCGTTTTGAATTTGCCGCCTAAATACGCGATGTAAACAGATGACGCTTGCGTAACTCAGTTATGTCAATCAATAGCCACCTGTTAGCAACAATAGTTTGGTAATTTAGTTGTTTATATTCATCGTTTTTTAATGAACGCTACAATAATTCGTGATCTTGCAGATTGTGAAGTACGAGACGTAATCCAATTTTTGATGGCAAAAAAAAATTACATGGGTGAAATTGGGTCGGTGATAACGAATGATTTGATTGAAAAAAGGTTGACGAAAATTTCGAGAAAACTAGCGTTAAATCGTGTCGCAGTTGTCTGATATGTCATGATCTTTGATTTATGAAGTTTTGGCTGAAAAACTGGGCTATATAAAATTGCGACAAACACAAGGAAACCGTCTTGTTGCAACGCATGAATTTTTCCGGCGTTACGAAAATGAAGGTGACGAATTGTTTGATCGCACTTTTAGCGGATATGAAACCTGGATTTCTTATTCGAGCATCAAGACAAAGCAGCATTATGCAAGACTATGCGATGGCAGCATTCATCAACTCCTAAACCGAAGAAGTTCAAACAAGAACGTTCGGTAAAGAAACTTAAGCAAATGTTTTTTGCATCAAAAAGAGTGTTTTGCTAGCAGAATTTAGTGATTTTGGAACTACTATGAATGCCGATACGTACTGCGAAACTTAAAAAAAAACTTAAGAGTTATGCAATCTCGCAAGATTTTGTTTTTGCATGACGATGACCAGCCACACACGGTAAATCAGACATTGAGGCGAATGAAAAAAAAACGATGGAAAATCTTCTTCAATTATCCACCCTACAGCCCTGATTTAGCTCCCAGTGACTATTTTCTTTATCTTCGCCTTAAATAGTGGCTTGTATCACGAAATTCTGAGATAACGACGAATTGAAAAGTAGAGTTATTGCGTAGTTAAGTCACCGTCGGCGGAATTTCTTGGAATGAAGACACTAGTGAAACGCTATGAAAAATATGTTGAAGTTGAAGGCAGCTATATAGTAAAGAGATAAATAAATATGTAGCTTATACGCATAAATAATTAAGTTCATTCATAATTGTCCGTTTTATTTTTATTTCAAAACGTACTCTAAAAGAGTAAGTTATTTTAAAAACACACCCCCGTATTAATCCGGTTATCTTGATGCATACTCAGTCTATACGATTAATAAATATTTCGATCATAACTTTTCAGTTATGCTACCGGGTGATTGAAAACATACCCCACCAGTTTTTTTTACTCTAAACAAATTTATGGATAATATCAATCTATATAGCTAAAAGGAATTTTTTGAATGAATATCGAAAGATGTAACAAAGATAGAAAACATAAATACACAATCGCTAGCTAAGGTGTCTCCGTTAACTCTACACTACACAGAGATGGCTTCAACATGCCTCCGGGGGTTTTATCATTCAGTTATAAAAAAATTCCAATCGTATGCGAAATATCGAAAAGCCTTTTATGTTTATCCAAACTGGTGCTAAACAACCACGCCACCAGAGACTTGTTCGACAAACAATAAAAAAATCGGAGTTTTGTATCTTGTAAAAGAATTATACTTTATTTTCTCCACAAAAACAGTGACATTTTAATTTTATCAAAAAATTTTCAAAAACTATTATAAAAGTTAGATGGACGGCAATAATCCGTAAAACAAATTCAACTGTAGTTTGTCAAGTGTGGCATGATTTTTTTTAAAGGGGCCGAATAATTTCTAGCAGTTTGTGTCACTCAAGATCTGAAGACCTTTCTATTCCTGTCTTTTTTTTTGTTGTCAAAAATACACCCGTACCCAGTACCCTTTACACTTGATGAATTAAAAATAAACATCACAACTACACTTCCATCATTTTAGAAGCAACACTGAAAGTGTTTTCGATCTGGATAAAAAAGGCGATCAAAAATATAAGCAGGTAACACTGTTCTAACATTATAAATAGCATACCCAAAATGTTTTATTTTTTTTTAATACCAATTTACAAAAATTGACTAAATAATTAATTTCTTGATAACGTTATGTATGTAGGGTATTAAATATCTTTGACTTTTCGTTATCGACTGTGTATAGATTACAAAATATTATTCACTTATATAATCTACGGACCTAAAATTATTTAATTAATCCCCAAGTAACTATAGACTGATACTGTTACTTTTCTTTTTACAATGATGACGATGAGTGAAATGAATTTAATAACGTATGAAAAATGTCAGACTTGACCGAGATTCAAGCCCAGAACCTTTCGGGTGAAAGTTTAGAAACTTCACCAAACAAATAAGTCTATAATAATAAGTTACATTAAGTTTACGCATCGTTAAACAAATAAATACGGATAGAAATATGAACTTACAGCTTATTTACAAAGAACCTAACAAAACAAAAAAAAATCATGTACGTAATAACTAGAATACATTGTATTTAAAATAATCTTTTATTACAACAAAAATATAACTTAAGGCTTAAATTAAACGTGAAATTCACTTGTATTATGAATTACGTAACCTATTAAGAAAAAACCCAGTTAAATAACGTCGTTATCTACACAGACATGATCACAAACGTATTATTTAATAACATGCGATAAACTTAATTGAAATCATTTGCGGTACATGTATTTTCACAACCAAACAAGTTTAGAAATAGTTTAATCTATACAACCTAATGTAACAATCAAACAAAAAGTTAAATATTAACTTCATAAGAAAATCAAATTATGGAATATATTTCATTAAATCTACCGTACTTAATCACAAATTTGTAACTAAATGTTTACGCGAAATCATATCGGAAAAAATCCAACTATTATATTATTTTCACACCGTAAAATTATTTTCTAAAAACACAGCATAATAATAAATTATTTATTTACAAAATAGAAATTCAGCTGAAAAAGATAAGCTAAATAAAAAGGTTAGTTTTTTCGAACAGGCCTGCAGAGAACCACGTAAATAACACTTCAATTCCTTCTGTTCCGATTTTTCCTTTTTCTCCTCTAATCTTTCATTCTTTCACACTATGATGTGTTTTTCATCCTTCTCTTTTTTTCCATTCTCAAGAACTTCTATTCTGTTGATTTTTTTCTCTAAATCTTTTCCTATATTGACAATCTTTAATTTCAATATTTGCTTTATGTAGATCTTCCTTTACTTGTTTTATGTATGGTGGCGAAGTGTAACGTTTCCAAAATTTATTAAAAAGCTTCAATCTACCTGAATCCATTCGAATCGTATGTCCAACAAATTTCAGTCACCTTTTTCGGATTGTGGTTTCTAAATCTTCAAAAGTTTATCTTTTTTCTGCAATTATTTGAAGTCATCTTTAACACTACTATTACTACTAGCGCCACTGTAGGTTGTGTATGTTATCACTGTTAAATTGTGTACTGTTCATAATTCATTACAAAATAGTTTCGTTCTTTGCAGTTGTTTTTTCTAAAATGCCTTATTCGATCGAGGAAATGGGGTTGCTATAGTGGAAGCTTAGGTGCGTTCTGGATCTTTTCGAGAAACGCATCAAATACTCGCGGAAAACTTCCGAATATTAGTATCCCAGCAAAGAGCAGCAAACAAGATCTGGTTAAAAATGGGGTGAAACGTAGGTTTCAAACGCAAAACGAAATAAATAAGCAACCTTCCGTTAAGGCTCCTGAGACCAAAGCCGATATTTAAAAAATGTCTGCCAATCCGAAAAAATTTATTCGTAAGTTATGAAAACAAAATAATATTGAACACACATCTGCTGAAAGATACTTCATGATTTAAATTTGAAACCGTGTTGGTTAACAACTGTGCAACAACTTAAGAGAAAAAAGCCGAAATTTCGTAATTATTGCGATTGGTTTCTCAAAAACACTCTCGATTGGTAGATAGACCCGATGCTATATTTCATGTTAGAAGAAACATGGTTTCATTTATCTGGACATGTCAATTCGCACACCAGGTGTAGGATGTATGAAAATCCTCAACATGTGTCTGACCGTCCACTTCACGGTAAGAAATCGATGTACGGTGTGCTGTTTCTGGAAATCGTAAAACGGGATCAATATTTTTTGATTGGACTGTCAATACAGAAGTGGTACCGTACAATTTACGAAGAATTCTACCCTCAGTTAACAAATCTGAAAAATAATATGGCTTCTTCCAACAAGATAACATGTTACACATCAAACGATTAACTAGAATGAACTCAGCGTCTTTTATAAAACGAATTGTCAGTAGAAAGCGGTGGTCACTGCGTTCCCCACATTTGTTTAGTTTGGTTACTTTCTTTTGGGCGCAATTTGAAACCCACCGGGTTGGTCCAGTGGTTAACGCGTCTTCCCAAATTAGCTGATTTGGAAGTCGAGAGTTACAGCGTTCAAGTCCTAGTAAACCCAGTTATTGTTACATGGATTTTAATACTAGATCGTGGATACCGGTGTTCTTTGGTGGTTGGGTTTCAATTAACCACACATCTCCTCAGGAATGGTCGAACTGAGAATGTACAAGACTAAACTTCATTTACACTCATACATATCATCCTCATTCATCCTCTGAAGAATTATCTAAACGGTAGTTACCGGAGGCTAAACAGGAAAGAAAGAAAGGGCGCAATTTGAAGGATAGAGTTTATGAATTAAATCCCCACACTATCGATGAACTAAAGAACAACATTAAACATGAAATCGAGGCACTGACAACATTTTTGTCAGGCGATTCTCAGTATGATCACTCCAGCATAAAAGGGCTTCTTTTAAGAGGATGCACTTTATAAAATCTTTTGTAACTATATAAACAAACATATTTTGTAAAAATACGTAAACGTTTGCTAATACAAATACAGAATTTAATTTAATGCATGTTTACTTATTTCATTTCATTATAAAATATTACATATCGCAACTATGTTTAAGTTTGTAACGGTTCTGTTGAAAGTTTTTCACCCGGTATCTCCGACTTAATAGCACCTTAAACGAAATATTTTATTTTAAAAACGTTTTTCAGAGTTTCAAGTTAGTACTGAAAAAATGATAACTTAAAAACATCAATATATGTAGCGCTTTACAATATTAAAACTAAATACAATATTAAAAAGACTAAAAACTAACAAAAGAGAAAAATTTGTCAATGCGAAAAATTTTGCCTTCGTTTTAAATTAATACAAAAGCCATAATTAACAATTATTTGGAAACAAAATGTAACATTTTGTATGGTGATCCAAATTAATTGAAGTAAAAATGAGTAAAACTAAAAAATATTTAAAAACTTACATGTGATGATGAAAATAACATTTCCCCGATACGTCTCGAAACAGGAAGTCAGAGCTGATTTTTTTGTCATTTTATAAATTATTATTAGAGTGAATGTTTTTTTCAAGATTTTATTAAAAAATTACTAAAAAAACAGCCTTTAAAATATAAACCTTCCAGACAGTTTAACGAAAACGTTTCTACAACTATTTCCCAATTATTTAACATACTTTTTTTAAAAAAGATAAGTAACGAAAAAACGTTTTTCACATTTTTTCTTGCTTCTTTTTTCAATGCGTTCAATTTACATCGGTACTTCTTACAAATTTAAAATTAGTACAGTATCAGAGAGCTGCTTTAGGATGATTAAAGTTATACTTTATCTGCAATGAACAAACTTCATTTTTCGATAAAAACACCCATTAAGTCCTCATTGCAAGAGAGCGGAACGTGGAATCCTAAAATATTGTCCTCGATTCGTGGCTTTTCTGATTCATTTATTTACTAATATTCTACAATCTTAGGTTATTAAATGCTAATCTATTCGTTGATAAAGTAAATACTAATAATAAAAGAAACAAAAAAGCACTTTCGCATAATACAGGATTTTGATCTATTAGAAAGAGTCTTTGATAACTTTCTGTTACCAGCTTGAATACATTATGACCCGTTTAAAAGATCTTCCCACTAGTTAATTTGCAATTGAATTTAGGTATTTTCTTTACAATAACCTATTTCTCTGATGACTGATTTATGGCAGTATTAATTTTTAATTAATTCAATAAAAGATTTTATTTTGTTTAACGTTAAAAATAATACTCAAACAATCTCAATATTTTAAAGATGTTTTAAAAAATCTTATTTAATTATGAACTGATTTATTTTTTTACATAACTATAACAATTTTATTTTTTCATTTTAATTATTAATTCTATAATGCTTCTTTGATAAAAGTCTCCCACGTTTTTCCTTGATTCTTTAATAAAACTATTGGAGTAGTACGTTTTTTATTTGTGCAATAATACCCTTATTTCTCTCTGAAGTTATATTGAATATATTAAATTAAATACTGATCTGAATAAAATAATTATTTATTTAATGAGAGAGATATTTAGAGAAACACAGTAAAGAGAGAAGAGATATTAAACAGAAAAAAAAGAAAATAATATAAAATAAACTATTCCATCAGAAAATGTTGTAAAATATGGAATTAATATTCATATGAAATTATTTGATAAACGATGACTCTAAAACCTGAATTCAAATATACACATATTACACGCATAATAAAAATTGTTCTTACAAAATAACAATAATAATAATCATAAAATACGACATGGAGGGGGGGGGGATTTATACACAAAATCACGCACAATAAGCAATACGAAAAACTATATAAAACACAATAATAAAATTATAGACGCGTTACGACGAATGAATGAGGTACCGTAACCGGGTAAATAAATATTAATAGGAATTACACGAGTCACAATGCAATAAAAATATATGCATAAAATAACTAAAATTTCATCATACTATATAATACGTCAAACAGCAAAGTAGATAAATTTTGTAAAGGGGAAATAAACAGTTGGTATTCGCAGAAAAATGTCAGTTTCATTTTTTAAAGAATTTTCATGATACAGATAGGTGATATAAAATATATCAAATATAAATCCGTAATAATAATTTGTTAGGAATCTAAAAAAAAAAACATTTTCATGCACTTTAAACGCTTTTTTCTCATTTATAAAACTTTTTTTTAAGTTATCAGCAAGAAATGATTTATTAAAGAAAATTGAATTATCAAAATTCGGTGAGTAATCTCAAAGATATATGAAAAACCTCCATAATTTACATTATCCTACATTTACTGTACAGTATTAAATTATATATATAATTTAATATATATATATATATTAAATATATATATATTTTATATATATAATTTCTAATTAGTGAAATATATATATTTCACTAATTAGATAGATCAGATGTAACAATACATAAAAAATTTTAAACACTCATATATTTCCGCGGAAAATATTCCATTATCAAAGAACTCAAAAAAGAAATAAACCAAAACATCATGAAGAAAGATGAGCCTTTTTTTTAAATAGGTCTAAATATAATTTTTTTATAACTAATAAAAATATGATGTTTTCAAAATCAAAAACAAGAAGAAATATTACAAATTAAAAAGAAATTAAGTTACATTAGTTATAAAAAAAGTGTCAAACCTTATAGAAAGCGAAAGGATAGTAGACGTTTAACAGCTAAACATGGAAATAAACCACCGAGGTCGTTCGTAAATCACAAATAGTTCACTAGTCACAATACTGTAGGCAATTGAGGAAAAAATGTAGTGAAAGTTCTATAGCAAAGCGTATTAAAACCTGACTGAGCGGGAGCAAAGAAGGACGTATTAAACGAGAAGAGTATCATTGAATAGCATTACCAACTTTAAAAATCAAAAACACATATACTATTCGTTTTACGTACGATACAGTTAATTCTCACAACAGACAAAATAATTTTGTTTTCAAAGATCTGTGTTTCACGGTCATAAAACAAAAAACTTTAAACAATTAACATTAACTTATATTTAATCGTTTGATAGCAATACGTTAGGGTATAAATAAATGTAAACCAGATAAGGAATGTATGTAACAAAGTAAAGAAACGGAAAAGGGAACTTTTTTTATTATAAATTATGTAATTTACTTTAAAAAAGATTCTTCCGGTCCTGATTTCTAAACAAGTTTTAAAATCAAATGCGATAAAACAATTGTTTTCTTCTTACTTAAAATAACCTTATAATATTCAACAGAAAATGAAAAAACCTCGCCATTTAATAAAATATTTTTTGTTCATTATGATATGCAGAATCCGAAAATGATAACAGGTACTATACCTTTTCTTACATCAACCCCTCATGATTCTGTATGATGTAAGTACTAAACCTGTTGCAGAGAAGAGTAACAAATTTTCTACACAAGAACTTTTTTCACTAAAAAAAAAAAGTTTTCATTTAAAAATAAAAAAAAATGTAATGTAACAAAAACAAAACACATCTTTGTCATCACAGATTCAGACGCAATAAGGTAGGTGACTTGAGCAGTAAGTTTGGTTTATATATGATGACAGACACATCTAAATAAATGTTTAAAAAATTTCCACTAACAAAACTACTTTTTATACTTTCTTTTGTTAAAATTAATCACTTATTTTTTTCATTTAAATTCCTACAGCCTTAAGACTGATTCGCTTAACATTTTACGCCAAAATTTATTGAATTACGTATCATACTATTGCTTTTCTATGACTAAACCTACTAATGTCATCTAGCAATCTCAATAAAATTAAATATACAAATCAGCAATAAATATTATTACTATATTACAATGCAGAAACAACAATAAATACAATTAATAATTATGATAAAAAAGAATATAAAAATACAATTATAAAAAGTACCTGAATGACTTATTGCTACGTTATCGATATAATAAATGTAACTTTTAAAGTACTGGTTAATATTATAATTAGTACTTTTTGCTATTGTGTATTATATCACAAACTAAATAGATAATAAATAAATAACTGATTTTCTAACAGTTATACTAGTAAATAAACTTCCAGAACTTTTTGGAGTTAAAATTTTTTTTTAATAATTGTATTGCAACAGTGCTCATCTTGACGTGATCGGTAAACAGTGATCCACTGTTGATCCACCTCTGGATGATGTCCTTGTTAAAAATAACAAGGACAAGACTATCAAATGAAATAGCTACAGAGGCTCCAATCAGGATGGTAGGTGGCAGTATATAAAGGACATCATTTTGTAGGACTTATTCAATCAGTACAAAACATTATACGAGTATGATAAAGACTACTTTGAATGAGTAAATTGTGGTTGGGTTGTAATTAATCTTATCACAATCGATACACTGTTGCTCATAAATATTTAACTACATTAAACAGGTAACTATAAAAAAATAAATTACATTTCAAAATTTAAAAAAAGATTAAACATATTTTTTTGGAAAAAAGGCCATAGCTTAACTTAAAATCATAGAAAAAACAAACATCAAATAAATGAACAGTCATACATCAAACTGTGTAAGGATTCAGATTTCTATAACTATGACCATCCACGAATTCCTTTATCGAAAAACAATAAGGGACCTTAGGTGAATTTTGATGCTATTTTTATGACTTGATTTAATATAGCATAAGACAAAAAGATGATGTGAATGAAAGGGATTCATTTTAATGTTACCTGTCATGACTGTTTTTCAATCTTTTCCCCCTTTGCGTACAAAAATTTGTTTGTTTAGGATTGGCCACTGATCTCGCACAAAGTAGACCACAATCTCGTACAAAGTACTCAACCAATGTAGTGACATAAACTGAAATTATATTATTTATATAAATGATACTATATTTCATTTTTATTGTAATTAACATTTATTTTTTGCATAAATTTTATGAAAATTACAAAATATAAACACATTTTATGGAACTAACCCCAAATGAAAGAGTACAATTTTTAAATAAAGAAATCTGTCAGAACACTAAAATATTTTATATTTAATTACAGTAATGTGATTCAATTTTTAGAATTTTCATTTTTGTATAATTTTTACTATATAAATAAATATAAATATACTCCCTGATTATTTTTAGATTTTTATTAACACATGTTCACTTCCATTCAATTCAGCTGTCACTTTCCACCACATTAAATCTACCAGAATCATCACTTACATCTGTATAAATTGTAGATTCAACACCACATCATAATGCAAAAATGAAAAGGTTTTGTGCAATTACAATATAACTAACTAAAAAAAATATACCTCCTACAATTCTTTTCACAATACATCATTATATTTTTCACTTATACGTTTAGATAAAACGATAATAATATTTATTAGAAATTACATTTGATCCATTCGGGGGATGTTTCTCCATTAGAAACAACACACATAGCATAATAACTGAAAAAGACAGATCGTTTCAAAAACAATGCTAAGTATTAGTAGCCTTCTGTCATTTTATCAATAAAATCACTTGATAAAAATTATAATAGTCAATTAAACCATAAAATAGCTGTGATTAGAATGCATCAAAAACTGAAAAAAAGTTTAATAGAAGAAAATATAAATTAATAGGCTATTACAACCCACTGGGTTGGTCTAGTGGGTTGGCATAGAACCGATCGAGTTCTGGTCTAGAATTGATCGCATATCAGCTGATTTCAAAGTCAAGAGTTCTGAAGTTCAAATCCTAGTAAAGGCAGTTACTTTTATACGGATTTGAATACTAGATCGTGGATACTGGTGTTCTTAGGTGGTTGGGTTTCAATTAACCACACATCTCAGGAATGATCAACCTGAGACTGTACAAGACTTCACTTCATTTACATTCATACATATCATCTTCATTCATCCTCTGAAGTAATATCTTACAATGGTTTAGGAGGCTAAACAAAAAAAGAAAAAATAGGCTATTCCAGGTTACTAATCAAAATTAAGTGATTGAAGTTTACTTCAAACTTATCTGCCATTAACTACCTACCGTGACAAATTATTGTCCTATTTAATATTTCAACTGATTCAATGTATGCATGTAGATGTGATATTTTGAAACATAAATAATGTACAATTTACAATTACTTCAAGAGAGTACCATCACATTTTACATTATCAACAGCTAGTAATAAAGACAGTTCAGATTTTATTATATAACTACAACCATCTTACTTTATATAATTTTCAGATCTAAACACTAGCGCCCATGTATGGTGTACTAATTAAAATATAACAACAAACACTATGGCACAAGCAAAGAACTGTACAGATGCACATTTATGTTAATTTACATGGCATATGCATCATAAAAGTGAGGATATTTATCAGCATACCTGACAATGTCACAGAGTCCAAGGCTCTGGCTTATAAAGTATAAACCTAACTTACAGCTTATTAACATCAAAATTATCTAATGAAAATTTATTATTAGATCAATAAACAAATAAGATAATTCAATGATGATAATGAAATTGGTTATTATCTTATCTGAAGTAAAGATCAATAACTTAATTTGCAAAGGATGTAAAGGAACGGGGTTTTTTTTGTCTTCAGTCATTTGACTGGTTTGATGCAGCTCTCCAAGATTCTCTATCTAGTGCTAGTCGTTTCATTTCGGTATACCCCCTACATTCTACATCCCTAACAATTTGTTTTACATATTCCAAACGTTGCCTGCCTACACAATTTTTTACTTCTACCTGTCCTTCCAATGCCTTAATATCTGGCCTATAAGTTTGTCTCTTCTTTTAGCTATATTTTTCCAAATGCTTCTTTCTTCACCTATTTGCCGCAACACGTTTCCTTTGTCAATTTATCCACCCATCTGATTTTTAACATTCTCCTATAGCACCACATTTCAAAAGCTTCTAATCTTTTCTTATAAGATACTCCGATCACCCAAGTTTCACTTCCATATAAAGCGACACTCCAAACATATACTTTCAAAAATCTTTTCCTGACATTTAAATTAATTTTTGATGTAAACAAATTATACTTCTGACTGAAAGCTGGTTTCGCCTGTGGTATTCAGCATTTTATATCGCTCCTGCTTCGTCCATCTTTAGTAATTCTACTTCCCAAATAACAAAATTCTTCTACCTCCATAATCTTTTCTCCTCCTATTTTCACATTCAGTGGTCCATCTTTGTTATTTCTACTACATTTCATTATTTTCATTTTGTTCTTGTTTATTTTCATGCGGTAGTTCTTGCGTAGGACTTCATCCATGGCATTCATTGTTTCTTCTAAATCATTTTTACTCTCGGCTAGAATTACTATATCATCAGCAAATCGTAGCATCTTTATCTTTTCACCTTGTACTGTCACTACGAATCTAAATTGTTCTTTAATATCATTAACTGCTAGTTCTATGTAAAGATTAAACAGTAATGGGGATAGAGGACATCCTTGTCGGACTCCCTTTCTTATTACGACTTCTTTCTTATGTTCTTCAATTATTACTGTTGCTGTTTGGTTCCTGTAAATGCTAGCAATTGTTCTTCTATCTCTGTATTTGAACCGTAATTTTTTTTAAAATGCTGAACATTTATTCCAGTCTACGTTATCAAATGCCTTTTCTAGGTCTATAAATGCCAAGAATGTTGGTATGTTTTTCTTTAATCTTCCTTCTACTATTAATCTGAGGCCTAAAATTGCTTCTCTTGTCCCTATACTTTTCCTGAAACCAAATTGGTCTTCTCCTAACCCTTCTTCCATTCTCCTCTCAATTCTTCTGTACAGAATTCTAGTTAAGATTTTTGATTCATGACTAGTTAAACTAATTATTCTGTATTCTTCACATTTATCTGCTCCTTCTTTCTTTGGTATCATGACTAGCACTTTTTTTGAAGTCTGAGGGAACTTCCCCTTTTCAATAAATATTACACACCAGTTTGTATAATCTATCAATCGCTTCCTCACCTGCATTGCGCAGTAATTCTGCAGGTATTCTGTCTATTCCAGGAGCCTTTCTGCCATTCCAATCTTTTAAATTCAGATCTCAGTATTGTTTCTCCCCTTTCATCCTGTTCGACTTCCTCTTCCTCCTCTATAACACCATTTTCTGATTCATTTCCTCAATATAAGTATTCCATATATTCCACCCACCTATCCACTTTACCTTTCATATATAAATCGTTGTACCATCTTTGTTTAACACATTATTGGATTTTAACTTATGTACCCCAAAATTTTCCTTAACTTTCCTGTATGCTCCGTCTATTTTGCCAATGTTCATTTCTCTTTCCACTTCTGAACACTTTTCTTTAATCGACTCTTCTTTCACTAGTTTGCACTTCCTGTTTATAGTATTTCTTAATTGCCGATAGTTCCTTTTACTTTCTTCATCATTAGCATTCTTATATTTTCTACGTTCATCCATCAGCTGCAATATATCGTCTGAAACCCACGGTTTTCTACCGGTTCTCTTTATTCCACCTAAGTTTGCTTCTGCTGATTCAAGAATTTCCTTTTTAACATTCTCCCATTCTTCTTCTACATTTTCTACCTTATCTTTTTTACTCAGACCTCTTGCGATGTCCTCCTCAAAAATATTCTTTACCTCCTCTTCCTCAAGCTTCTCTTGATTCCACCGATTCATCTGACATCTTTTCTTCAGGTTTTTAAACCCCAATCTACATTTCATTATCACCAAATTATGGTCGCTATTAATGTCTGCTCCAGGGTAAGTTTTGCAGTCAACAAGTTGATTTCTAAATCTTTGCTTAACCATAATGTAATCTATCTCATACCTTGCAGTATCGCCTGGCTTTTTCCAAGTGTATATTCTTCTAATATGATTTTTAAACTGGGTGTTGGCAATTACTAAATTATACTTCATGCAAAACTCTATAAGTCAGTCCCCTCTTTCATTCCTTTTGCCCAGTCCGTATTCACCCATTATATTTCCTTCCTTGCCTTTTCCAATGCTTGCATTCCAATCTCTAACTATTATTAAATTTTCTTCTCCTTTTATGTGTTTAATTGCTTCATCAATTTCTTCTTATACACACTCTACCTCATCATCATCATCATCATGGGCGCTTGTAGGCATATAGACGTTAACAATCGTTGTTGGTTTAGGTTTGCTTTTATCCTTATTACAATGATTCTATCGCTATGCATTTTGAAATACTCTACTCTCTTCGCTATCTTCTTGTTAATTACGAAAGCTATTCCTGCCTGCCCATTATCTGAGGCTGAGTTAATTATTCTAAAATCACCTGACCAAAAGTAATCCTCTTCCCACCGAAGTAGTGTTCCTCTTCCCACCGAACCTCACTAATTCCTACTACATCTACATTTATCCTATCCATTTCCCTCTTTAAATTTTCTAACCTACCAATTTTTTTTAGACTTCTAACATTCCACGCTCCGACTCGTAGAATGTTATTTTTTAATTTTCTGGTGACCCCTTCCTTAGTAGTCTCCACCCAGAGATCCGAACGGGGGAATAGTTACCTCTGAAATATTTTACCAAGGAAGGCACCTCCATCATTGCTATATAAAAATGCAGAGAGCTACATTTTCTAGGAAACAAAAGCAGCTGTAATTTTCCATTGCTTTCAGCTGCACAGTACTCAGAAGACTGAGTGATGTTGATATGGCTGTTTAAGTCGTCCTAACTTACGCCCTTAACAACTACTGAAAGAGCTGCTGCCCTCTTTCAGGAATCCTTCCTTAGCCTGGCTCTCAACAGATACCTCTCTGATATGGTTGCACCTTCGATCCAGCTACTCTGTATCACTGACCACTCAGGCCCCCTCACCAACGGCAAAGTCTCATGATTCATAGAGAGAAAGAGGAACAGGGTAAAAAATATAAATGAAAAAAAATCTACTCATAAGCATGTTAAAGACTAAATAAGAGGGCTTGGAAACAAGAAAAACAATGTATATCATTATAAGTTAAACCTGGAAACAAAGGAAAGTAGTGCTTGGATTTTATTGCAAGCAAAAGTTATTATGTTGAAAACTGTAAGTGAACACCACAATCACTCCTCTTTATTGATTTCACAGCATGAAGTAAAGTTATAAATGAATAAAAAAATATTCTCCCCACAAAATATCTTATTTCAATTAAAATTAAAAAATTACATGAAAAATCTTTAATACAAAAGATGCAATGTATATCATTATCATATATAAGCAACGAAATGAATAACAGTAAACTTAGTTGTTCTGTTAATCGATAAAAATAAAGTTTAACAAAAATAAATTTCTTAAACATGGTTTCTGCTGATATATTTTAATAATAAAAGATAATTCAAAAATTTTTTTAACTATCTTACCAGCAAAAAAGATGTATTTTCTCAAGATCTTCTGTTTTTTCAAACCATCATCAGGAGATTAAAAAGATATTATAATAAGTCAAAAATTAAAATAATACAGTCATGACTGTATGAATGTCAACACTATACTAAAAAAAAGATTCTCTTGACAAAATGTTGAACAAAATATTAAAAATGACATAACACTAAACATAGGACAATCAATGCGATTTTATTTAGTTCTAACATGGTAAGGAAGCTCCTTTTTAAAATATACTTGGATTGTATTGTCACATGAAATTTTATCCATTAAATAAGGCTTACCCCAAACATGCTACATAATGTTTATCAATGTACATACAAACAGTCTCCTAAACCTTTACAACTCTACATTACAGAAAAATAAAATCTAACATAACCATACAAAATAACACACAGGTGCATGAATGAATAAACACACCATCTTAAAATGTATAACTTTACTGTACCTTAAACAAACAAAACACAAAAAAATTACACTATGACTACAACAAGTCTATAAAATTATAAAAGGCATGATAAAGTTTACAGTGGTTACTAATACATATATAGATTTAACAAAAGATCACACTAGAACTTAATTAATTCAGAATCATTTATCACAAAATGGAACAAAAAAAAAATTTTTTTAATATCTTAGGAGTTACGAGGGGGTGCCGAATAGTTCCTGGCTTTAATGCCTTGTGATTGAAATAGAAAAACAACTTTGGGCCCATTTGAAAGTTTGAAATCTTAGAATGCAACTGTGCAAATATCAGGTGTCCAGGATTTGTACAATTTATTCTGTTGCCAGTGAGAGCTGAGATGGCAGAGTCTCAAGCAAGTTTCTCATCAGTGGAGTTACAGGTCGTCATGATGTTTTTGTTTTTCCAGGGAAAGTCAGCAAAGGACATTCGCACTGAGATGTCACAAACACTGGGAGAGAAGTGTGCTTTCTACAGCACTGTGAAAACTTGGATATCTCGTTTGAAGACTGGCCATTTCAGTGTTGAAGATGAGCTCTACAGTGGGTGCCCTTAAATCACAACTGACACTGCAACATGCAATCCTGTCCATGAACTCATTCTTGAGGACCAGCAAATATCCACCAAAAAGATAGCCCAGATACTGGACATCTCCAAGGAGCATGTTGGTTTCATTATTACCACTATCCTAGACTGTGCAAGCTTTCAGCAAAGTGGGTGCCCAAATGTTTGAACTGTGATCAGCAGAAAGAACGAGTTGAGACATCCAAAGCCATTTTGAAGCTTAAGAGGCCTTTTTGGCTAGGTTAGTGACTAAGGATGAAACTTGGCTTCACATTTATTATTCTGAAACTAAGGAACAGACAAAAGAATGGTGCCAAAGTGGTTCCCCACAGCTGAAGAGATTCCACACCCAGAAATTGGCCTAAAAAGTGATGGCGTCCATTTTCTGGGCCAAAGACGGCATTCTATCGGTGGACTATTTGCCTCAGAGATCTAGTATAACTAGAGAATATTATGCTAACCTGCTGGACCAGTTGAAGGAGGCAATTAAGAAGAAACATCGAGGGAAGTTGGCCAAAGGTATTCTTCTGTTGCATGACAATGCACCTTTGCACACGTCCAACTTGTGGCTGCCAAACTGACAACCCTGGGCTTCCAACTGGTCAACCATTCTCCCTATTCATCGGACTTAGCCCCTTCAGACTATTTTCTGTTTCCAAACTTGAAGAAACACCTGAAGGGAATTCGTTTTGAGGACGTTAAAGATGTCAAAGAGGTTGCTGAGAGCTGGTTTCACACCCAATCACAGGACTTTTATTTACATGGACTAGAAAAGCTTCAACAATGATGTACCATGTTTATCAGTCTCAGGGGAGAATATATTGAATAAATGGATAATTTCAAAACTCTGGCTCCATTCTTTCTAGGCAAAGCTAGGAACTTTTCAGCACTCCTTTGTATACAGAAAGAAAAACAAATAACAGCTGTCCACGGGTAGAATGGGTTGTAACAACTAACAATATTTATAAAATATACACATAAACAGAATAATGTAAATACTGAATTTAATTAGCATATTTTATCTATTTTTATAAAAATAAAATTCATATATTTCAATAAAACTTTTCTGAATAACAGGAAAAAGCTTTCAGTGTATTTGTGAGTGTTAATGTTATTATAGTAGAACTAACTATTTAAGTTTTAAGCACAAGATACAGAAGGGACATATTTGTTCACCAACTACTAACTAGCTATTATATGAGTATAATTAAACCTGGAAAATTTCTTGGAAGGCTTCCTAATAAAGAGAACAGGTTTTAAATAAAATTAATAAGACATTAAGAGTAAATCAATATTCTATAAAATAAAACAAGGAAATTACAGTAAAAATTAACAAGCATTAAGTAAAAAATAAAACAAAAAAATATACAGACCAAAGAAAAATCAAGATGTTAAGACATAACTACATAGCTGTTTCAAAATCAACTGAAGTACAAAAACTAGAATATGGGACTATAACAAAAGAAACAACCATAATCTGAAAAAACTTGGCTAGAACTAAAATATTAAAAGTGAAAATCATCTATACCTTAAGGTATTGTCATCAATACCTTTTATAATTTTACAATAAAAGAATATTCAGTTTAAAGGCAAATATCATACTTCCTGCACATTTCATGATCCAATGCCAACATAAACAAGGGTTTAGTTCTGAAAAAAATTCTAACAATTTCCAAAAACAAAAAAAATTGGGGCTTCCCTTCTAACCATACCTAGTAAAAGACGTATCCCCTGATTCATGTGTATATTTTAAAAATGTAAAATATAAAGGATAGCAAGCTATTACAGTACATATGATATACACATTTCTCATACACTATTTTCTGAACAAACCAGTACCTAATTAAGAAGATAACTCACCATTAGGGAAGATAAAATAGAATCTCCACATTATTACAACGAAAAAGAGATCTTAGAAAGCAAATTGAAGGAAAAGTTACTCAAAAGAGAGAAAAAAAGCAAACTTAATTAATAAAAAACCAAACTAAAAATTAATACTTTTTAACTACTATGACATTTTCCTTAATTTTGAACTTTAGTTGTTAGTTTTCAGTGATGCTTTTACTACCACTAGAAAAAAAGAAAAAATTGGGACCTCAGTTTGATTATCATTAATAAGGTCATGATAAAATGTGAATTAAAAGTAATAATAATGCAAAATTAGTATGGTAGGTGAGTACAAACTAATCTATTAAGTTCTTTAAAACAGAATAGTGAAATAAATCGTAAATATGGCTAATCTAAATTTGAGGAATTTGTACTAATTTAAGTTTGAGAAATTGATAGTCCAATTTTCTGTTATATTTTATTCATCAAAATCATTACATAAACACAGTTACTTTTTAGTTTGGTTCACTCAAACTGTATAAATTATTTTTTTTAATTTACATACATATATTAAATTAATACATTTTTTCAATGATATTCTAAAACCCGAATTAGGTTAATTTTTAAATTAAATGAAATGAAGGGACAGAATTAGTACAGGCTTTTATAAAACAATTAAAAGGTCTACATAAATCTGCAGGACTATCATTTAACATTTATTCTAAAACTATATTTGTGTAAATAAATGAAAATTTATATTTACTTTTTATATATAAGTCCCACTTTCCAGCAGAGGATTTCAAAAACTCTGTGTCATTTTACATTTACTAAAGCAATATCTGATATTTCAATTCTGATTTATTTATTCAGATCATGCTGTGCAGTTTATTAACAAGTTAGCCTACACTTACAAGCAAAAAATCTACCTTTCTGAACTCAATAAACCAGTTCTCCATAATATTATGACGCTAGAGTCTTATTAAACAAAAATTAGGCTACTTTAACCAATTTTAAACATATAGTCATGATTTAACAATTGAATAAAACAGTTAAATAACCTGATTTTTTTTTAATATATTTTTAAGCAAACCTACCAATAAAATGACATGTTAAAATGTTATCCATTCACACATAGATTTGATTAATTTATTTATAATTAGATCTTGATCAAAATAACAATTTCTTTAGTATGGCCTTCAATAAAAAGAACTGTAAGGTTGAATACATAAACTTATGTTTTTTAAACAGTTATTCTGAAAAAAACCACGTCAACCACATTCAAGATAAAAAAACAATACCCACAAAATCAAAATATTATTTATTTATAAAAAAATAATGAAATATCAACATAGTGACAACAGTTTGATATAAGAGAACAAACAACAACGAAAAATGATTAAAAATAAACAAATTTTGATTTTTATCAGCACAAGAATTGAGCATGTGGAACTAATTTTCAAAAACATTTTTCCAGATAAGGTATGCGTTTACGCATACCAAAAATTGCGTTATTATAACTGCTTCAAAATCATTAAAATAAAATGATAAACTAACCTTTATATCGTCAAATAATACTACACGGTCACTTCCTACAATACTCAATAACAAGTCTTCTATTTAAACTAATTAAAATAAAATAAGTGAAAGGAAGGTTACAACCGCCTTGAAAGGTTTCACATTCTACTAGTACGCATTACGTAATGCTACAATTTTGTGAACATCTACGCTATCTGTAAATACCTGTTAAAACTAATTTTTTTAAACCTCTCATATGGCGAAAGATAATTGAACTACTCTAATGAATAAAACGCTGATTAAATCTTTTCATTTTTATCAATGTCGGTGTGTACTATAGTGACAATTATTGTAGGTTAAGATTTTGTTCTAGATTTATGAGGTTGTGAGAATTTTGTGACGTATTGAAACGCTTTCTTTAAACAAATTTTTGCTACTATAGTGTTCTAATCAAATTCATATCTGCGGAAATTAATTTTCTCACCTCAGTGTTTACCAGTAGCGATTTGGTTTTTTTTTTTGTTAAACATAAACTTAACACATTAAGTAAGCTGACGATTTGCCCCCGTCTTTGTCAACCGAACTGTGGGCTAGCATTGGCGGGACAGGCGAGTGGAATTTGTTGTACCTTCTAATCAGATAACATATTCCCATTACTAGTAACGTGAAACATTTGTACGTAAAATGCAAACACAACAGACTAGTGCAGTACTAGTCGTACTGCACTTAGTTAGTGTACTAGTCGTACACTAACACAGTTGGCGAGGGACAAACTTTCAGCTAACGTATTGTACATTAAGGTCACTCAAGATATGTTGGATATTGGTACATGATAGACCAACTCATTCAAAAATGGTTATTATTTAGTACATTATCAGTCCTATTTTTTTTTTCGAGAACGGTGAGGGACAAATAACCAACCATTATTACTGCAGACCAATACGTCGAATGATCATACTTTCTTTAAACATCAGCGGCTTGAATGGCAGAATCTTGTCTGGATAAATGGTTCAATGTCTATACTACAGAGTGATTCAAAGAAACAGGAAATTTTGAAAGTTGTGTTGGTAGCCGTGGGCGATTGGTACCACTTGATAAGAGGTGCCAGCCTCTCTAACCTAACCTGCCATTTAGTTGTCATGGATCCTTGGAGTGTTGGGTAACGTGCATTTGCTATCAAAACGTTTTACAAAAACAATGACAGTGTGGAGGGAGCGCGTAGAGAATTTTGCCGTCATTTTAATCTGGGACGGCACGACCGTGTTCCATCAGCACATGCAATTAAAACATGGATATCTAATTTTGAGGAAACTGGTTCGGCAATGAAAAAGAAACCTCCAGGCCGTGAGCGAACCGTCCGTACATCACAGAATGTTCAAGCTTTACAAGATGCTGTCACACGAAGTCCACATCGGTCAATCCGTCGTCTCTCAGCATCTTTACAATTGCATTGTTCAAGTGTTCGAAGAATGTTAGTGAAGGACTTCCAATACAATCCATACAAGTTGCAGATCGTCCAGGAACTGAAACCGAACGATGCAGTTGTGCGAGCACAATTCTGTAATGTAATGCTTTAGAAGATAAATGATAACGAAGAGTTTGTTCACGAACTGTGGATGTCAGACGAAGCGCATTTCCACCTCAGTGGATTTGTTAACAAGCAAAATTTCAGATACTGGGCACAAGAAAATCCTACGCAGCTACACCAGCGTCCGTTGCACAACCAGGAAGTGACCGTGTAGTGTGCTATGTCATCTTACGGTGTTATAGGCCCTTATTTTTTTGAGGATGACAACGGTCTTGCGATTACAGTGACGTCGGCTCGTTACGTAGCCATGCTTGAAACCTTTGTTGTGGAACAACAAAAGAGATTTCCACCAATTCTTAACACAGCCTGGTTTCAACAAGACGGAGCAACGTCACATACTGCACAAATATCGATGGCAGCTGTACGCCGATTGTTTGGACAACGTGTCATTTCACGAAATGGTGACATTAGATGGCCTCCCAGATCGCCTGATCTCTCAGCTTGCGATTACTTTTTGCGGGGTCACCTTAAAAGCAACGTGTTCCACAGTAGACCTGCTGCAACGGAAGAACTGAAGGCAAAGATCCGAGAAGCAGTTGCGGAAATTCCAGTTGAGAGTACGTCAAACCATGAACAATTTAACGAAGAGACTTCGTGAGTGTTTACG
Organism: Lycorma delicatula; assembly: GCF_047948215.1. Lineage (NCBI taxonomy): Eukaryota > Metazoa > Arthropoda > Insecta > Hemiptera > Fulgoridae > Lycorma > Lycorma delicatula. The sequence continues at coordinate 134,719,430 of NC_134458.1, read as the reverse complement.
TAGAAGAGGAGGTCACCTGCAAGATGTCATCTTTAAAAACTAAAATAAAATGTATGTATCCTAAAATGGCAACATTTGTACAATTACATGAAATAAAATTCATTTTCTAAAAAAAATTGTTCATTTACGTTATTTAATTTTCCCGTTTCTTTGAATCAACCTGTACAACACAACATTGCAGATCTTTATGAAATTTTTGGGCATCGCCTTGTTCGTTTAAATGTAATCACTTGGTGTATTTTATATTTTTCTTTTTCAACTCCTAATTAATCACACGGTTCAAAAAAACTGTCATTTCATTTAATCCTTTGAAGCAATACCTAACGGTGGTTCCGGAGGCTACAGAACTCCTAATTAAAAAATTAAACAACTCTAACTCGGCTATTTTCTTTCGTTAGACGGACTACATCAGTAGTTGATATAATTCATTGCTGCCAATAAAAGTAAGTCAGGAAAGCACTGTACTAATTAAATCTGGATCAAAATTTCTATATATATACATATATATATTGCTATTAATTTTTCCCGTTTGAATTCTTATTTTAAAAAAAGTTAATTTAAGTTAGTGTAAAAATTACAAATAAAATTCATAATTATTTTTATGCCGGTACAAAATCCAAATAAATTGATAGGATATTTAAATTAAAAAATATACCTAATTTTCGTTAATTTAAATCCATTTTAAAAATAATTAAGTCATGATACCTAGAATTACGAATGATAGCCAGAACAGCCAGTGAAATTTTGTACCGAGACTAATTTGTTCTTAGAACTCATCCATTTAGCGTGTTGACTAACCTAAAAGTGAAGTATTTCCTCCAACCAAAATTGAAAAAAGTGAACGATCTTTTCAACAAAAATGAATTCCAACATTCTTTTAAAGCAATCTACCATCTCTACGGCTACCGTAATTGCTAGTTGTAATTAGAAATGCTATCGGTCGACGTTTACGTAAAATCAACGAAATGTGTCTTAAGATTATCTACGTAGTGCTGTTCCATGAAGTTGATATCGAGATTGTAGGTTGTAAGTTGCTCAAACAGAACTGTGCTTATTACTGGTAACTAGTGCTTATAATGCAACATTTAAACATTTCTCGTATGACGTGACGTTTAAGAATCAGATATTATCTGAAATCAGTTGCAGCGATATTCCATTTATTCAGTCGCTCCAGACTCGGGAGTTAATACTGTATAACCTTGCCCCGAATATAAATATAACCTACTCTTTTAAAACAATTTTATTGTAATGTTGAAAACGATTGCTACTATTTCATTCAGTGTTCTGGCTTTATCAATTTGTGTAAGTTAAACCTGACTTCCAATGTTATATTGTGCTAACATATGGCTTTAATATTATTTTGTGTAAAATTGATCACACGCAGAACCTTGGGAAGATTAAAATATTTATTCATTAAATACGAAATATTTGTTTATTGCTTATAATATATTAATTTGAATTCACCTTTTCTCAATGTGCTATTAGAATTTTGAAGCTTGTTAGGTTATATTATTTCATAATATGAGAAATTATTTGGCCCAATCAGAGAGATACATAAATATGTAAACATATATTTAGAAGTACAGCAGTCATACTTTTATGTGGAATTATTAGATAATTTAATCTGTTTCAGAATTAAATGTACAGCTTATTTGGAAGTAATTATTTTAGACGTATAGGTTTCAATTTAATAGAACTAATTTCATGTAATCGTTCAGCTTCAGTCTATAAAATGCCAAAAAAGAATGCTAAGACAAAAATTAATAACTCTTCGGAAGAAAACAAGCTGGTAAATATGTGTTATATGAATGGTTTTTTTGTAGCATTTATTATATGTGACTTAGTTGTACTGTTTAAAGACGGCTTTAACTCTTTATTGGTAGGGTTAAATTGAATTTATTTAAGTATAAATAGCTGTGGGACCACCATTAGAAAAAAATCGTTAAAAAATTATGTAATATTTTTTACTTTTCATAGCTAACGAAAATGTTAATTGGCATAATATTCTTTGTTGAATATATACATTTTGTTGATAAATCTTCTGAATAGCTTATATTTATTTCAAACCAAAGGCAGTGTCCAAGAATAATACAAATTTTTAAATAAAATCTGAGTTTTTCTCTTTTGTTGTTCCTACCCTTTATTATGAAAGTGGTACAATGAAATTTAAGATGTTTATAGCCTTAGATAGATTCCTATAGTTAATATGAAACCTTTTTTGGCAAGAAACTTGGGTACTTATGTATTAGCCTGTCAACCATAACACATATTTTAATATATTAATATATATGATCATTAATATATTTTACATATTAAAAATGTAGAATTACTAAAGATCTTCGAAGCAGGAGCGATATAAAATGCCGAATAGCACAAGCGAAACGAGCCTTCAGTCAGAAATATAATTTGTTAACATCAAAAATTAATTTAAATGTCAGGAAAGAATTTTTGAAAGTATATGTTTGGAGTGTCACTTTATATGGAAGTGAAGCTTGGACAATCGGAGTATTTGAGAAGAAAAGATTAGAAGCTTTTCAAATGTGGTGCTATAGGAGAATGTTAAAAATCAGATGGGTGGATAAAGTGACAAATGAAGAGGTATTGCGGCAAATAGATGAAGAAAGAAGCATTTGGAAAAATATAGTTAAAAGAAGAGACAGACTTATAGGCCACATACTAAGGCATCCTGGAATAGTCGCTTTAATATTGGAAGGACAGGTAGAAGGAAAAAATTGTGTAGGCAGGCCACGTTTGTAATATGTAAAACAAATTCTTAGGGATGTAGGATGTAGGGGGTATACTGAAATGAAACGACTAGCACTAGATAGGGAATCTTGGAGAGCTGCATCAAACCAGTCAAATGACTGAAGACAAAAAAAAAAATTAAAAATATAAGCATTATTCCTTATAATTATAGATATAACCCATGTTCGCTAACCTTGACTAATTAACAGCAGTAATGTTTTGATTAAGTAATAAATAATTGCAATAATTACAGAATTTGTTATTTAAATACCAAAAACTGTGTTAATTAGTCAAGGTTAGAGAGTGTAGGTTAAGTTTGTTAATATAACGGTTATATCAGGTGATATTAACAATAACCTAAAAGTTTGTAATTTATTGGTTGACAGGCTATGTAAGTACCGAAACTTGTAGTTCTTCAAACTGTATTGCCTGCAATTTCACAAAACTATATCCTTATCATTGCAGTTACGTTTCAATAACAGAAGGTAGGGTGAGAAGTGGACTATGACTTGACTGCAACATAAAAAATGTGCGGCTAATGACAAAAAAATCTCAGAACCATTGAACTAAAATTGCTTTGAAGTTTCATTGGCTGGCTCTCTTATTTCAAAGACTTCAGTAAAGGGAGAAGGAGTAACTCTCACTCAAAGAGTTTTAAGTTGTTTTCAAGGCCATATTTTCAAAGTAGTATAATACATTTAATTGGTAATAATTTTAGCTGTGTATTTGCTCAGTGTAGTAAACTTTTAAACGATAAAGTTTATAAATACATTTTTAGTCGCCCTTGTGATCATTCTCAGTATACTGCTGTTTTCACTCTGACATTAGCCAATAATACATTTTAAAATATTGTATTTATAAAATTTGATTCATTCTTTCATTTGGAAAGCTTACTTTTAAATAATAAACAATTTGATGTAAAGGCAGTTATTTTTTTAATTAGTAGCTACAATTTACTTTTGTAGAGTAATATACTTCTTAAGTTGTTTTCTATTTTCTTATTTATTTAATTTAGAATTTGAAAGAGATGTTTGTCGTAGCACTGAATACATTGTATATGAATTTATTTTAATTAATGAATAATAGATATGTATTTAAATTCTAGGATATAGATTCAGCAAAACATGAGGCGATTGAATTAAGTAAAGATGGAAATATATTAATTAATGTACATGCAAAACCAGGATCTAAGGAAAACATGATTCAAGGTACATTATATTGTTTCTACAAAAGCCTGTTTGGCAAATGTTTTTTTGTTGTTTCTGTTATTGAATCTAATGTAATAACTTTAATACACAATGTAATAAATTTCTGTATGAGAAATCATGTGTTTCTTTTAACATTTAAATATAGACTAATGCCCGAGTACTTTAACTTAAAGTACAAAGTACTTGTTTAAGTATGGTATGGAAACAGCTTAATAATGCATATCAGAGGTATTTGGTGGCAGAAAGAAATGGAATTCTATATAGTTAAAAAAAAAATGCGTTATGGTGGGTTTTTTAACACTGATCTCTATAAGTGGATAGGCGATCTTTATGGTGTAAAATAAAATTAATTGTTTAATATTGAAGCATACTCCAGTGCCACAAAATGAGCAGCTGGGAACTAAATAAACCATTGTATGTTTGCGCGATTATAATTGTGATGATAGAACGGTCATTTTCGCTACACAAGCAGAAATTTATGGACAGTTGTATAAGATTTATATAGAGATCAGATGTATAGTTATACAAGATCAGTGTTCAAAGTTCAAAGTCAGAACACTTCTACTGCATCGGTTAAACGTGGTTTTATCCCTACTCTTACTTACCTCTGTGCATGCGCCGCTTCATTTTATTAAGTTCTACCACTCATTCATTGGTGTTAGTTTATGGGGCAAGAACTTTCAGAAGATGATTTTGTGATATGCAAAAATCAGATGTAGACACAAATTTTTCTAATACAATATAATATTTACTGAAAGTGACTTTTATGGTTAATGGCCATGTGAATTAGCAAAACTGTCAATATTGGAGCCATAATAATCCCAGATGTAGGAAGCTGTACACAGCACCCTTGGATAGTGAACATTTGGGTGGTCATTGTATTATAGGGCCTTTTATTTTAGGCAATTTTACAGGAAATGCTTACTGCATCTTGTTAGCAAATAGGATTTTACCAAATATATGGGAAAATGTTGAACAAGAATAAAAGGTTTCAGCAAGAACGTCATTAAGGGCACGGCAAATAAATGAACAATTTCAAAATTGCTGGATAGGTCATAGATGAGCCATAGAATGGCCTGCCGGGTCCCCAGACCTGTCTCCTCAGGATTATTTTTTTTTTGAGGGTACCTGAAACATATTTTTTACAACCTGCAGACATTTATGAATTAAAAAGAGTTTTTGAGGAGAAGCATTTTGAATGTTGATTGCAGAATGGTATGCTTTCAAAATTTGTTTCATTAGTAATAAGTTTGTTAGTATATAAATTATGAATGTAAAATGCAGTGCATTTTACCTCATTTTATACTCAATAACGAAGGTAATAACAGAAAAATGGGTTTCACCATTTTTTCTTGTAAAATTTTAAATAGAAATTTAAAATGGTTTAACATATACACCAGGTGATATTTAAACTTAATGTTTTAACAAAACCCAAACCTTAAAGTCTTAAATTTAAAAACTTATTAAAAGATTTAAACTTTTAAATAATATATTGCAGGAGAAGTGTCATTTCCTGATCAACCAAGGTTGGATGTTAAAATTGCTGCAAGAGCCGTTGAAGGGCAAGCAAATACTGAGTTAGTGGAATACTTAGCTGAAGTATTGGATGTAAGAAAAAGTGATTTTACAATTATTCGGGTATGTAACGTTATTTAAAATCTGATTTACATTTTAACTATACATGAAGTAGATTCTGATTTACATTTAACTATTTATACATGAAGTAGATAATTGAAATTTGTAAACACACTATCAATCTTTTTAGACCTAGTGATAGTGTTTGACTGTAAAAGCTCAATTGCAGTTCAACCACGTCTAAAAAAAATTTGGTTGAACTGTATTGATTTGTTGAAATATTCATGATAATGTCATTAATCAAATCTGTAATTTGCACATCCCAAACCCAAAATTTAAAAAACTATCTTGTGCCAAATCTTGGAGACAAAGAACTTGTCTGGTGCTTGTGGATGGGAATTGCAATGTTCACCTACATTTTGTAACCAAGTAACATATATCATCTATGAGAACTATGTTTAAATCACAACTATGTTTAGGCAATGATTTGTTGCTTTTAGCAATGAGAGATCGGTAATGAATTTCTTAGAAATTTTAGCAATGAGAGATCGGTAATGAATTTCTTAGAAAGCAGTCTGATATTTTTGATCTCCTGTAATGTAAAATGGAAGTCACACAGTCCACACAAAGATTAAAATATAGATACTATATCCATGCCAGTTCCCGGCTAGACACCTATCATGATTAGAGTAGAAAGATTTACTCATAATTTAATTTATATTTTTAAAAATTATAAATTATATAATTTATAAAAATAATTTCATTGATCTTTTTTCAGGGTATGAAATGTAGAGAAAAACTGTAAGTGTATCGGGTGGAAAAATTTCTTTGCAGCAAGTTAAAGATAAAATAAAAAGTGAAATATCTAAATCGAAGAGTTAATTACTACTTATTTTATTTTACTTTTACTACTGTAAATTGTATTTTATTAAAGTTATTGGAAACTACTGCTAATAATATAAATAATTTTTTCAGTGTACCTATCTGTATGCTGTTGCACATTAAAAATAAGCGATTTTTAGTAATGTAAAATGGATGTCACACAGTCCACACAAAGATTAAAGTATAGATACTATATCCATGCCAGTTCCCTTTCTTCGGCTAGACACCTATCATGATTAGAGTAGAAAGATTTACTCATAATTTAATTTATATTTTTAAAAGTTATAAATTATATGATTTATAAAAATAGAAAGATTTACTCATAATTTAATTTATATTTTTAAAAGTTATAAATTATATAATTTATAAAAATAATTTCATTGATTTTTTTCAGGGTATGAAATGTAGAGAAAAAACTGTAAGTGTATCGGGTGGAAAAATTTCTTTGCAGCAAGTTAAAGATAAAATAAAAAGTGAAATATCTAAATCAAAGAGTTAATTACTACTTATTTTATTTTTCTTGTATTTGTACTTTTTTATTGTACTTGTATTTTATTAAAATTATTGGAAACTACTGCTAATAATATAAATTTTTTCACCTATCTGTATGCTGTTGCACATTAAAAATAAGCAATTTTTAGTTCATGATCATAGACAAAATGTGTCTATGATCATAGACACATGATCATAGACATGTGTCTATGATCATAGACATGTGTCTATGATCATATGTGATCATATGACATATTTAATGTGCTTTTTAACTGTGTTTTTGTTATTCGAGAATTGTTTTATTCCAAACCTAAAACCTGGTCCAGTATATTTCTGTTTCCATATTACAATGAAGCATATTACAAGGAGAAGAATATGGCAGCAAAATTTTGTGTATAACAATTATGCTTGAAAAATATAATCCCAATAAATTTTCTGTGATGAAACAAGTTCTCTAACTTCTTTTTCATAGAATTTTGAATTTGCACAACAGAAATTAAGAAATGTAGTCAAGTACAAGTTATCAAATAAGCTTATATTCAAAAATTATTTTTTTTTGCGGGTCTCCTTACACATTGCTACAATCACCAATCACCTTCTTCATAGGTGTGGCCAGATAGAAATGGGAAATGAGAAAGCCATGCAACAAAATTAGTTGCTACGAGAAGAATAAAATAATAAATAGTACAACAGCAGAATCTATCAGACAATTTAAATTTAGTGCCAAAAACATAATGGTAGTAGATACTGCAGTGTCAGCAATCCATGGAGCATTTGCTGTTGAGTTTTCTTAAAAATAAGATTCAGCTACTGCAATACAACATAACTTTAGGTGCTATTTTAACATTGAAAGAGTCCCAACACACCATATGATTAAATTGGATAGGAAAGTGTCTTCAGTAATGCTGAGATTGACTGTGTCAGCATTACTGAAGACTTCTGGCCATGTGTGAATAGTTTGCACCTCAGAAAATGTGGAGAGAGTGAGTGGCTCTATAGCAGATTTCTCAATGTTCTCATGTCAGGACTACTGGATGTTAAACATGGATATGTAAATTTATATATTTAAAATTTAAATGCTTCAAGACTACCCCAAAATTTAACATTAAGGAATGGAGTTTTGAAAAAAGATTCTTAGAAATGATTAATGTAGAATAACAATCAATTTAATGGTTTCAGATGAGGTCCATGTTCATCTGCACTGGTGTATTGATAAACAGAATTGCAGATACTGTTCATAGAAAATCCCAGATAAAATAAATTATCCCATTGATAAAATAAATTTTATCAATCATGAAAAGTTTTCTAGAAATATTCTAGTATCACGGCTTTCAGTTCTTGCCATGACTGGTATCTTGTAAAGGTAGGATTTCAAAACTTGTAACAGCAAACAATCCCTAAGGGTTATTTTGCTTCAACAGAAATTTTTTTTCACATGTCACTTTTCTGATAGGGGCAAAGATATAAACACAAAGAATATATTATGTACATTTGTGTATTTATTGAACAACATATAAAAATATAAAATTAAAGCAACTATTTTAAAACTGTCAAAAAATTTTAATGAAAATAATTAATAGCACTTCTTCAAACTATAACACATAGTTCTATAACACTTATTTCTTACATACTTCATTTCTTATTACTTACATTGATTATTTTATAAGCATGTTTACAAATATATTTCTAATTGAACTAAATGTTGAAATAACATTACAGAATTTTATGTTATAATTACAAATAAATCTTATTTTCTTCCTCTTTATAAATTGATAAAGTGATATATCTAATTTTCTATACAAATACTTAATACTAATAATTAGTAAAAATTAATATTACTTCATTAATCATTAATGCATAAAATTATATACATACAAATTAATCTAGTAACTAATTTCAAACTGGTGTGCAATGATATGAATTTATCCTCCTTCCCCTCACACCTGGCTAAATAATTTTACAAAATAATTTTCAAAACCACAACTAACACATGTAAAAAATAAAACAACAGAAAGAGAATATTTACAATAGTTCCTGAAAAATGTTTTAGTAATTCAGAATAATTTCCTCAGAAAAGATTCATTTTGTGGAAAAGGATGGGAGGATGGGAGTACTGGTTCCTCAAAGAAGTATATTTTCAGACATCAATCAACAAATTAATTTTATTTTATTTTAGAACTCAGCCTAAATTTAACTCTAAAGTTAAAGATAAAGTTATTTTTGTAATTTATTATTTACTTACTCTCTAAATTCAAAAAAAATAATATTAAAATGTTTCTTTGTATTATCCTGATAGATGCCATCAGGATCACATAACTTCAGTAATATTAATCAAATTTGGCAACACATGCTTTTCAAAGTTAACATCACTGAGTATTTTTTGAAAGGTTATGATTATATTTGTTTATTTATTTAGAAGTTATTGCACTAGTCCCAATCATGGGATTATTCATGCACTAAAAAAATTTATCATCCTCAGTAATTATTGTTGAGACACTAGATCAACAATGATAAAACCTATATTGTCTTTATGTATTATAACATGCCAATACGTATGTATTCAGTTATGCAAAGCATGTTTTCACATGTTAGGTACTAGTTGGCTGGATTCCTAAGTTAATAAAATAATTTGCAGAATAATTACAAATTTAAAAATAAAAGCAGGACCTTTTTTAAATGTAACATACAATTAATTTACTATGCAATCATTTAGCTTGCGGATGGAAATTTTATAGCAAAGAAAAAATTGATCAGGATTCAATCCCATGACCTACTGGGTGAAGAGTAGGCCAATGTGACCATCACATTGCGGTGGCCAGTGAAAATAAAACTATAAAAAATTGCACCTGATAATAAAATTTATTTCAATTTACTGGTTTTATAAAACAGAAACCAAATTATTATAACTGCTACTGGTGTTAACATATCCTTCATGTCATAATGACATATATTTTCAAAATCATTATAAACCAGCCTGACTTGAGATTTGAATCCAAAATCTTACAGCTGAAAGACAGACACTAACTGCTACTACTACTCCAACATTGAACTCAGCAAAGTTACTACTTAACAATTACATTAAACATTTTTTAAGGCAGCATGGTTTATCTGTAACCTAGGTGATCTGCATTCAATTACACAAAAGTTTATTGTAAATTACAATAGAATTAACAATAATTAATAAGCACTATTTATCATGAATGCACAAAATATAAATATGTTGAAAATGTTCTATAAAGTTTATGGAAACAATTTTTTTTTAATGCTTTTTATAAATGTTTCAATATTAAGTATGCATAACAAATTATACTGTAAATTATTGAGCAGCAAATTTATATATATATATATTTTAATTGAAAATTCCAATGACATATTGACACCACTGTTAATAAAATTATAAAATTCCAGTACTGGACAGCAGAATTTGCATATACATTCATAATAAATGAGTCAAGACATAATTATGTTGTATTGGTGTAATTTATTCAATTTAAAAATAAAATATTACAAAATAAATGTTATTTTTCTTTAATGGAAAAAATACTGTTAACATTAAATGATAAAAAGATCTTTCTACAATTACTAAAGTTGAATTACTGTCTTTAAATCTGATTAGAACTTCAATTTTGTCAAGCAATGAGAACAGGTTTTAAGTAAGAGAATAACAAAAATTAACAGCAATTATTTTCATTATATTCATAAATTATAACTTTCAACATCAGAATCAATCTTCTCAGCTTATGAGAAAACTATTTTGCATTGGATATGCCCCTTATAAAAGCGGTGGGATACATCACTAAGAGTGTGAATAAATAAAACAAGAATGTAATAAAAACTAACTTAATCAGTACACAAAAAAATTAATTTATCAGAGAAAATTAGGTGTAGCATCTAAAATCATTACAGATATTTAAAATAAAAGAAACTTTGTGGAAGATCACTTAAACAAGGCTAAAGTGTGAGAAGAGTAAAACAGTTTCATATTTTTACTGAGTTGTTTCATCATTGCAGTAATGTTTTGTTTATCAAGATTTGAATAGTTTAATTTCGTTAATAGTTCAGCGGTGTACTATTATTTTGTAAAATGTACAACCATTAATATGCAATATTTATAAATAATATCAATATAATTATTATTATAAGTAATTATAATTATTATAATATAATAATTATTATATTATTATAATTATTATTATTTAATAATAATTGCAATATTTATAAATAATAATAATTATTATATTATTATAATTATTATTATTTAATAATAATTGCAATATTTATAAATAATGTGAAATGCTGTTCTTTAAAGTGTGGCCTGGATTTAAGGTGGAAGGTCATTTGAACAATCTCAAATTAGTTGTATTTGTTTTAAAACAGATTTTCCTGCAAAATAAACATAGAAATGCAATAGTTCATTGTTCTAATCTACTGCAGTAGCTATACCACCTTCAATCTTTTTTGAAAATGAAAATTTTCAAAACAGTATTTCAAGTGTTGAAATACTTTAAAATACTTTGAAATACTTTTAAAAAGTAAAAAGATACATGGCACATTTTAATTATTCTGTCAAATGATCAGGTAAAAACTTAATTCTTAATAATTCTATCACACATATGAAAGAACTTTTAATTGTGAAACTATTCAGTTTAATATTCAAAAGGTAATATCAACTGTTACATGATCAGACTAGCTTGTATCAAGATTAAAATAACAGAAATGTAATCAAAATATTTTACCAAAAAAGTTATATAAAAAAAAAAAAAAAATAAAACTAATATAAAAAGTAAACAATACTTCTGGTACATATAAACTATAACAAAAATATAAACAGTACTAATTGTTATAAACAATACTAATATCTGATAGATATACTATTTAAAAAGCATGGAAAAACGTAACTTAAAAACAAACTAAACTAAGCTTAAAGTAATGTTGTTATATACAAGGAATAAATGTGTTTAAAAGGAATAAATTATCACAAATCAGTGAAAATCTGATGTGGACACCTCATGATTTCCTTATATGCCTATTAAATTACTTACACACATGTAGATATGTCACTCAAGTAGATACGTGGTTAAGTGAGAATATGTCGATTAACCATGTAAACATCGGTTCAAATCTGACTTCATATACATATTTTTTAAACTTGTTTTTTTAAATTTAAATATATTGATTTATTATTAATTAACCTCCAATTATAAACATTTTTGAATTAAAATGAAAAGTGCATAAACTTTTTTTCAATAATAAAAGTATTGTTATTGAATATTACTTAATATTAATTTTTTTTAGAGTCAGAGGTCAATAGTTATTAATAAATCTATTTTCAAATTTAAAAACCTTCATAAAATTTTTCAGAAAAAAGAGCAACTGCAATAACTGAGAACAATGTGCAGGAAAGGCTGGAAGAAATAGAAAGTGATCCTGGGTTCCAGATTCTGAATGATGAGACAGTTGAAGTCAATTCCAAGAATACAGCGGATTATGATTCGTGTAAGAGTAAACCAATACACAAACCTAAACTTTTAAATTATTATATCCACAGCCTCTTGAAATTTTGAAAGTTTACTGACACATCAGAAGTACAAAGTTTTAAATGACAGTATGAAAATTTTAGGTAATTATAAACAAACATTCCAGTACACAATTAAAAATTAACTTTTAGTAGAGATCAGTCATCACGTCAGTTTTTGTTTACTTTTTGTTTTCAGTTTTTCCCTAAATTTTTTATAGTATAATTTGAAAGTTATAATTTTTGTGTATTAATGACAATTATAGTATTATTAATGAGATTTGGTTGTGTATGTATGTTTACATGATTAAAACAACCTGTATAGTTGTTTTGATTACTGCCAGTTCCGTCGCCCTACACTTTTGATATGGGTTTACATCGTACTAAAATACAGACCAAGTATGTCCTACTAAGTGGTTTTTTTTTTAAGTAGCTGTAGTACTATACTGTATGTTAAAAGTTGTAAAATACTATTTTCTGATCAAACACTTTCTTAAGCTTGATTAAACATAATTTCTGATTTAATGAACTTTCACAACGTGACATAAGCATCCCCCAATTAGTCCATTAAACCAAGCATTGACTGGAATTTCTATATATTTTACTTACATTATTATAGAAATAATGTATATCTTTTTTTTTTCTTCATAAGTATAAGTGATTGTAGATGTAACAAACAAAATATTAGGTTGCTAATTTTTAAACATAATATGTTTAAAGGCTTATTATTATTCATTTATGAATATTTATGAGTAGTATTTAAAATAAATATACAAACATTATATATATATTTATTTATTTATTTTTACTGATGAATTGATTCACCACAGAAGCTTGTATTTGGGAACGTGAAAATGGAAATTTATAGCGTATGAAAAATGCCATGCCGTACTGGTTATTAAACCCACAACCTCTAAATAAAAGGCCAAGACACTAACACTTTCACCACAGAGATAAATTTAACTACTATGACAAACTAATGTGCATTGAAAATTTTATGTCAATCTCTCCATCAGCGTTATATTTTACTGTATTAATAATAATTACCTTTTTTAATGTTAAAAAAAGTTTAATGTTGAAACTAAAATTCACCCAAAGCCAATAAATTGGTGAATGGAGAGCACACCAGGCAGTAATAACACTGAATTTGATATAGTAGCTAATGCTAGTTAAGCAATACAGTTAAAAAAATACATAATGTAAACAAGTAAAGGAAGACAACTATATAGTATTTTTATCCCTAAGTTTGGAAGACATCTTTTAGGTAGCCTAGAGAGGCCTAAAACAATATTCACAAATAATCAGGCACAATCTTAAAAATTAGATAAGTACAGATATAAATTATCAAGAATCCACAACTCTTAATATCAGTAGTCAGTGCAGGGATCACCAAAACATTAATCATTAAGCTAGTAAATGATGGTTTTCTAAAAACTTTATACCAGGATAGAATATTATAATTTGTTTCAAAAACAATGACAATATCTCAACCATGTTAAGGGGCATGAGAAAACACTGAAAGGTAACTTGAAAATCTTTTCAATAATTTTAGATTTTACTAATGTTGAACATGATACCTTAGTTGGTTCTTCAATTACTTTTTTGTAAATGATTTATTGATCACATACGCCTTAAACTAGGGAATGGGAATTATGAGAGAAATTTTGTAGCAAATGAATTTCCACGTCCATTCAAGAACTGTGACCTTTCAGATGGAAGACTAGAATGTTAAACTGATCTACCAGATTATAAGTAGTAACAAATATAGGGAAGATTTTTATTATGTGATAAACAATATATGTGTAAAGGCATATTTTTCTTATAGAACATATAACTATTTTAAGATTATTAAAAGAATCTTAATTTAAACAGTGGAAAATTTATCTAAATAGAAATGTAAGATACAATTTTCTTTCAAAATAAGCAAATTTATATTATATCGCTGTAAAAAAGCATATTATATAAAGAGTGAAATTATATAAAGAAAAAAAATAAAGAAAAATTTATTATATAAATTATTATATAAAGAGTATTATAGCATATTATATATAGAGTGAAATTATATAAAGAAAAAAAAATTATAGTTAAAGAATAGTCCAAAAACAAAGAAAAAACACTTTCTGAAACATAACACTTTCTACATAAATTCTTTGATCCAGTTCATGTAACATAAGTTAAACAATCTGCCTAATGAAAAATTATAATTTTTTTATTTGATGTTAAAAGTTAAAAAAAAAATACATAGTGTAATTTTGTATTGTAACTAAATGAAGTCAATGATTTCCATAAATAATAAATAATAATAATAAACAATACTTTTTTTCAAACAGCATATAAATAAAAATAAAAATTACTACATGATAGAATTACCAGAATTTTATATGTTTCTTTTTTTACTATTCGTAAGAATGAACATTAATAAAAATGGGCTAAATGAACCTTGTTGCCCTCCGAGGCCATGGCCTTCAATATAAGTCTTAAAAATAAATATTAAAATGAAATTCATTTTTGGTTTACTTAAACAATAGTCCAATAATGGTCAGTCAACATGTTAAAATAATTTTTTGAAATATCATTCATGTAACAAATATCTTTAATGCAACTAGAAGAACTTGCACTTCATCAAATAAAACTGAAAACAAAGATTAAATGTATTAATTAAAACAAATATTTCATAACTAGATCCAATTCAAACGAACATAATAGTAACAAATATTTCATAACTAGATCCAATTCAAGCAAACATAATAGTAACAGTAAAAATAATCTCAATACAGAATTCTTCCATTATGAACATGATTGCTTTTAATTTCCCTCCCAATGGGTATCTACACTTCATCTCCTTCAGTATGGGTCTTTATATGGATGTAGTTATTACAATAATATTTATTCTTGTACACAATCTGAAAATTAAATAATTAAGACAGATAATATTGACAAAAGCATGAATTCATCTGTGCAGCAATTCATGGAATCCATACAGCTACCTTTAACCAGTAATCTGGTGTAATAGAGAGCAAATATCAAATTCTTTTTTAAACTTAAATGCATCTGAAACCATACTGTTGATAAAGCAAATGTGTGAATATACATATTGAATCTTATTGTAGATATTCAGGTAGTTTGTACAATTCAAGAGCAGCAAGGAAATCAGCTTGAAAAAAATAGCCTGGACATGCAATTTCTATAACTAATGATGAAGTCATTGCCAAATTAAGAAAATTAACTCAAGAAGATTGTTAAAAACTATCTAAGAATCTTTCCTTGTTTGTGCTGGTCAGACATGGGCCTTGTAAAGTAGGCAAGAGACATTTTTTAAACTACTTGTAGCAATTCCTAAACTCAATAGTGAATGAATAGAAAGAAATTCTTGATTTTTTTTCCATAATCCTACACCAAAGTGCTGAATAGAAGTCTCTAAAGGTAAGGAAATTTATCTCTAAAGGTCAAATAAAGATAACACTTGGGTGTTTTGCTT